>NC_133161.1:91467976-91777023 GCF_040802235.1 Manis javanica
GGGAAACATCTGCCTATTCTCTCGGCACTCACTCACTCTGTCTTTACCAGATGTCCTGAACTGGATCCAATAACAGAGACCAAAATTCTCTCTGACTCCAAGGTAGTTAATTTAACTCCCACAAATATGACATCCTGCCACATGGATTTCATGATCATTTTGGTAGAGTTTCATGTCTCATCTATTCAAGGAATACCAACATACTGAAGAAACTGGAAGTTATTACATGCAGTTTTCATCAATATTGGAAGTTGAAAAAATAAGAGAAAAAAAGGAAAAGATTCTTTATACAAATCAAAGTGGGAGTTCCTTTTCCATCTTTTAGACTGATGAAAAATAAAATGTTGGATGATATCAACTGCTGATGGGGATGGGAAAAAGGTATTTTTGTAACCAGTTGATAGGAAAACCAACCAGCACAATCTTTCTGGAGAACAATCTGACATTAAAGTAAAAAATGCACATGTACTTTGACTTAGCAGTTCCATCCTGGGGACCTAATCTGTAGATATATCTACAAGCGTTCAGCAAGACAGAGCTATAAGAACAGTCACTGCAACATTTTTAGAAAGCAAAAAAAAGAAAACAACCTGGAAACAAATCATGGCATGTCCACATGTTGAGTTACAAAAGCAAAAAAGGAAAGAGGCAGATGAATCCATATGCTGATATGGAAAAAGAACTCAAGATAAAAAAAGCAATTTGCAGAAGAGCAAACATATACATATTACTTTGGTTTCCAAGAAAAGCCAGTAAATCTTAGTGGGAAATCACACGCTATTTTTTTTTCTTGGTACTTGTCTGTTTAAAAACAAAATCTAATGTGTTATTTCAAAAGAAATGAGAAGGACGAAATTATAATTTTTAACAGGTCTTCTGAGCATTGTTACTAATTTCCAGAGATTAAAGAAACTGTTAACAGTGCCACTTGTAGGCAGTGGAAACTAGAGAGAGGGCGGATGCCTGTCTCAACTGCTGTAATTTTTGTAAAGCTATGAGAATACATTGTGTCCATAATTTAAAAGATACTGTGAAGCAAAAGTATAAAAAACAAGTAACAGCTCTATTAAAAAGCAAGAAACATAACAAGCAACATAAACACACTATAAGGTTTGAAAGTGAACTCTTGGAACTAATGAATCTTTGAAAACACTGAGACCCCAGATAAAGTGATTATCAGGCATTCAAACCAAAGGTAAAAGGACTACCTGTTTTCAGTCAGAGCCGCTGAATGTCAACTCCTGGAGGACAGGAGGGCTTTCGGAGGTGACTGCGCATGAGCTTCACTCACCTGTTGTTTAAGGCTCCCCCAATGTCACAGTCGCAAGGTCGACATCCATCCAAATCATTGCTTAAGCCCCAGTGCTCTGGCTGCAGAACAAAAGATTAAACATCTACAGGTGGGCTCCCGTAATTACATAGCAGACTCAGCAAGAAACATGTTACCGCATGTTCTGGTTGTTCCGCCAAAAGTTCATTCGCACGGTGAAAGCAGGCAGCCTACGCAAGGCCCAGTATGAGTATTCTGAAATTAAAAAGCCCAGCATGCAGGGCCCAGGGCCCTGGGGGCAGAGAGGGTTACACATAATCTTCTGTGGTAACACCACATCAGAGGTGTTTCTTTGCCCTGCAAATAGAATTCATCCCAAAATTAACAAGCACAAGCAGCCAAGATGTCCATTTTCTTCATTACAATCACTCTGGCAGGAAGAGAGTTTGGACAAATATTTGGTGGGCCTTTAATTTTTCCTTAAATTCAGTCAGGCATACACTGAAAGCATAAGAGAAGCTCTTCGAGGGTTTATCTATGTGGAAATAGAGCATAAGGCAAGGACTAATTTCCCAACCAAAATGTGAGATCACTGGGTCTTGAGAACACTGCAGATGGAAATAAAAAGAAATGGGAAGCAATGCATTCATTTTAGGAGACTTCAACACACCACTTACTCCAAAGGATAGATCCACTGGACAGAAAGTAAGTAAGGACACAGAGGCACTGAACAACACACTAGAACAGATGGACCTAATAGACATCTATAGAACTCTACATCCAAAAGCAACAGGATACATATTCTTCTCAAGTGCACATGGAACATTCTACAGAATAGACCATATACTAGGCCACAAAAAGAGCCTCAGTAAATTCCAAAAGATTGAAATTCTACCAACCAACTTTTCAGACCACAGAGGAATAAAACTAGAAATAAATTGTACAAAGAAAGCAAAAAGGCTCACAAACACATGGAGACTTAACAACATGCTCCTAAATAATCAATGGATCAACGAACAAATTAAAATAGAGATCAAGGAATATATGGAAAAAAACGACAACAACAACACAAAGCCCCAACTTCTGTGGGATGCAGCGAAAGCAGTCTTAAGAGGAAAGTATATAGCAATCCAGGCATATTTAAAGAAGGAAGAACAAACCCAAATAAATAGTCTAACATCACAATTATCGAAACTGGAAAAAGAAGAACAAATGAGGCCTAAAGTCAGCAGAAGGAGGGACATAATGAAGATCAGAGAAGAAATAAACAAAATTGAGAAGAATAAAACAATAGAAAATATCAATGAAACCAAGAGCTGGTTCTTCGAGAAAATAAACAAAACAGATAAGCCTCTAGCCAAACTTACTAAGAGAAAAAGAGAATCAACACACATCAACAGAATCAGAAATGAGAAAGGAAACATCACGCAGACCCCACAGACACACAAAGAATTATTAGAGACTGCAATGAAAACCTACATGCTAACAAGCTGGAAAACCTAGAAGAAATGGACAACTTCCTAGAAAAATACAACCTTCCAAGACTGACCCAGAAAGAAACACAAAAGTTAAACAAACCAATTACGAGCAAAGAAATTGAAGCAGTAATAAAAAAACTACCCAAGAACAAAACCCCCGGGCCAGATGGATTTACCTCGGAATTTTGTCAGACATACAGAGAAGACATAATACCCATTCTCCTTAAAGCTTTCCAAAAAATAGAAGAGGAGGGAATACTCCCAAACTCATTCTATGAAGCCAACATCACCCTAATACCAAAACCAGGCAAAGACCCCACCAAAAAAGAAAATTACAGACCAATATCCCTGATGAATGTAGATGCAAAAATACTCAACAAAATATTAGCAAACTGAATTCAAAAATATATCAAAAGGATCATACACCACGACCAAGTGAGATTCATCCCAGGGATGCAAGGATGGTACAACATTCGAAAATCCATCAACATCATCCACCACATCAACAAAAAGAAAAACAAAAACCACATGATCATCTCCACAGATGCTGAAAAAGCATTCGACAAAATTCAACATCCATTCATGATAAAAACTCTCAGCAAAAAGGGTATAGAGGGCAAATACTTCAACATAATAAAGGTCATATATGATAAACCCACAGCCAACATCATACTGAACAGCGAGAAGCTGAAAGCTTTTCCTCTGAGATCGGTAACAAGACAGGGATACCCACTCTCCCCACTGTTATTCAACATAGTACTGGAGGTCCTAGCCATGGCAATTAGACAAAACAAAGAAATACAAGGAATCCAGATTGGTAAAGAAGTTAAACTGTCACTATTTGCAGATGACATGATATTGTACATAAAAAACCCTAAAGACTTCACTCCAAAACTACTAGAACTGATATCAGAATACAGCAAAGTTGCATGACACAAAATTAACACACAGAAATCTGTGGCTTTCCTATACACTAACAATGAACTAATAGAAAGAGAAATCAGGAAAACAATTCCATTCACAATTGCATCAAAAAGAATAAAATACCTAGGAATAAACTTAACCAAAGAAGTGAAAGACCTATACCCCGAAAACTATAAGACACTCTTAAGAAAAATTAAAGAGGACATTAACAAATAGAAACTCATCCCATGCTCTTGGCTAGGAAGAAATAATACTGTCAAAATGGCCATCCTGCCCAAAGCAATATACAGATTTGATGCAATCAACAAACTGGAACAAATAGTTCAAGAATTCATATGGAAACACCAAAGACCCCGAATAGCCAAAGCAATCCTGAGAAAGAAGAATAAAGTGGGGGGTGGATCTCGTCCCCAACTTCAAGCTCTACTACAAAGCCATAGTAATCAAGACAATTTGGTACTGGCACAAGAACAGAGCCACAGACCAGTGGAACAGATTAGAGACTCCAGACATTAACCCAAACATATACAGTCAATTAATATTTGATAAAGGAGCCATGGACATACAATGGGGAAATGACAGTCTCTTCAACAGATGGTGCTGGCAAAACTGGACAGCTACATGTAAGAGAATGAAACTGGATCAATGTCTAACCCCATACACAAAAGTAAACTCCAAATGGATCAAAGACCTGAATGTAAGTCATGAAACCATAAAACTCTTAGGAAAAAACATAGGCAAAAATCTCTTGGACATAAACATGAGCGACTTCTTCATGAACACATCTCCTGGGGCAAGGAAAACAAAAGCAAAAATGAACAAGTGGGACTACATCAAGCTGAAAAGCTTCCGTACAGCAAAGGACACCATCAATAGAACAAAAAGGTACCCTACAGTATGGGAGAATATATTCGTAAATGACAGATCTGATAAAGGCTTGACATCCAAAATATATAAAGAGCTCACACACCTCAACAAACAAAAAGCAAATAATCCAATTAAAAAATGGGTAGAGGAACTGAGCAGACAGTTCTCCAAAGAAGAAATTCAGATGGCCAACAGACACATGAAAAGATGCTCTACATCGCTAATCATCAGAGAAGTGAAAATTAAAACCACAGTGAGACAGCACCTCACACCAGTAAGGATGGCTACCATCCAAAAGACAAACAACAACAAATGTTGGTGAGGTTATGGAGAAAGGGGAACCCTCCTACACTGCTGGTGGGAATGTAAATTAGTTCAACCATTGTGGAAAGCAGTATGGAGGTTCCTCAAAATGCTCAAAATATACATACCATATGACCCAGGAATTCCACTTCTAGGAATTTACCCTAAGAATGCAGCAGCCCAGTTTGAATAAGACAGATGCACCCCTATGTTTATCGCAGCACTATTTACAATAGCCAAGAAATGGAAGCAACCTAAGTGTCCATCAGTAGATGAATGGATAAAGAAGATGTGGTACATATACACAATGGAGTATTACTCAACCATAAGAAGAAAACAAATCCTACAATTTGCAACAACATGGATGGAGCTAGAAGGTATTATGCTCAGTGAAATAAGCCAAGCGGAGAAAGACAAATACCAAATGATTTCACTCATATGTGGAATATAAGAACAAAGAAAAACTGAAGGAACAAAACAGTAGCAGAATCACAGAACCCAAGAATGGACTAACAGTTACCAAAGGGAAAGGTACTGGGGAGAATGGGAGGGCAGGGAGGGATAAGGATGGGTAAGAAGAAAGGGGGTATTATGATTAGCATGTATAATGTGGGGGATGGAGGAAAGGGGAGGGCTGTGCAACACAGAGAAGACAAGTAGTGATTCTACAACATCTTACAGTCACTAGACAGTGGCTGTAATGGGGTTTGTGGGGGAGACTTGGCAAAGGGGAGAGCCTAGTAAGCATAATGTTCTTCATGTAATTGTAGATTAATGAAAAAAAAGGAAAAAAAAGAAATGGGAAGAAACCAGGTAGGGAAAACATCTCTCTACAACTCAAAAAACACCTATTTCCTAAGGAACAGATAAAAACCAGGTTCCCTGATTTGAAACAGACTTTTAGAAATTTACTTTCAGAATCTATCAGGATATTGGCAGATATACATATTTAATGGTCATAAACATAATTGGGGGTCAGTGGACTCCCTCTCTCCCATATTATAAAAGCAATCACAAGAATGTATTAAAAGAATGTTATAAAAATGTATACAATTTTAAAAAACTACTCCCATAATGACTCCACTCAGAATCACTAGTGAACTTTTTCGTGTATTTCCTTGCAGATTTTATTTTTCTTGATGAATTTTTTCCCTATATCATCAAGATACTACTCACATCTTGTTATTCTTCTCATAACAGCATAAGCATTTCTTCATGTTACTGTCATTTTCAATGACACAAATATCATACCACATAGAAGCCCCCCCGATTTCCTTACCTACTTCCCCCAGTGTTGCTTCCAAGTTTTTTACTATGATTAATAAAAGATGCAAGGAGTCTTCTGGCGAATACATCTTTGATCAATTTTCTCTTTCACTGGGCCAGATTCCCAGAGGTGGGATTACTGGGTCAAAGGGTATTTACATTTCTACAGGCTTCTGATCCTTATCTCCAAAATGCTTTCCACAAAGCATGAACTAATTTTGCATTTCCATCAGTGGCAAGGAGTACCGGCCCCTCATTGCTAATTAGTCAGCATTCCCATTTTTTAAACTTCTGCAAATTTTGTCTGTGAAAATAGTATTTCACTGTGGTTTTATTCTGTAATTTTAACAGTGATGGTGAATGTTATCCAGGTTACTCACTAGTAATTCCTCCTCTGTGAACTGTCTGCTTGTGTCTTTTACATCTATTTCCATATAAGGGTGGCCATGGATTCTGCGATGGCGAAAGGTATCCTCTACTAAAACATGCCACATTCATTCACAAACTACTCATTTCGTGTAATTAGGATTTACCTACCAGACACTGGTTGCAATGCCGTCCTGTCACTAGACGCTTACAGTAGCAATAGCCAGTCTCGGAATCACAAGGATTCCCGCCAGGAATGGTTCCCAGAGGATTGCAAGCACAAGCTTTATTAAACATAAAATGAAGAAACACAAACCATGTGAGTCCAAAGTAGTAGCCTAGATTTAGAGTTATATAATGGGAATTATGTCCATGTGAGAGCTCCCAAACTTTTTAACGAATGTACTTACATTTACAACCAAATGGCTCTTCAGCACTTAAACCGTAGAACCCTTCTTTGCAAATATCACAATGTTCTCCTTCCACATATAACTTACACCGACACTGACCGGCAATGAGACCGGCAGAGAAATCAGTATAACGGTCACAGATTCCCTCATTCTGAGAGCCAGCTGGGTCACAGGTACACTCTGGGAAGAATGAAGAAGCACCAGTGTGTGTTTGCAGAAATACATGTGCCCTCCATCCCTCAAAAGGTACAATAATAGGGCCAAGAAGGCTGGACTACCCAGTTAATGCCACCCCCAGCACTGGTGGCAGTCAGAATAATGCTGGGCTGAAGTCATTCAATGGAAAGGTGCCTGACATGGGTCCCACCTCATGACCTTCCCCACGTACGTTCACAGACATTGGGGTCTCGGATGTCCCTCTCGGGGTGCTGGTAGTAAAACGGCTTGCACTGCTCACAGTTGCGTCCCATTGTGTTGTGCTGACAGTCGTCACACACCCCTCCACTGGCGTTCCCAGTGGCCAGGTACACCGCCATGTCAAAGTGGCACGAGCTGGCGTGTTCGTTGCAGTTACACTCTGCGTGACAACACCAATGTCAGAGAAGCCTTTCATGTGTTTACCAGTGGAGGACGGGTTTGGTAGAAAGGAAGCTCATTTTAGAAAATGGGGATGAACTTTGCGCAACATGGCAGTTAACAAGAAGGCACTGCTGGTGAAAGAGCGGTTTAAACCTTCAATCATGCTGGAGACCTTCCAAAAGTGAACCTGATGAAATAACCTCAGTCTGTCCTCTCTGGGAGAGGATGGGCTATAAACACTTGCAAACCCGTGGGGACAGTCCCCTCGGAAGCTTAGCCACAGGAACGCTGCCACTGCACGGGGGAGGGTGCCTCTGGGGCCCACTCGGGGGGATGGGACGCACCACTCCGGAGAATTTCCCAAGAGATTCCTTCCCGGGAGAGCCTGTTTGGGCTGTCAGCTTTGAGGAGCACGGACAGAAGGCCTGATTCCCTTCCTCCCATCCCCAGCACCACCCGAGGCTCTTTAGGGAGAATCCAGGCCACTTCACAGTCACCTGGCTGGCCTTAAGGGCAGTCTGTCCCTCCTCCAGTGTAGCTGCTGGAGTCAACTTGGCCCAACCCTCCATCAATCCCCTCACGCTCCTGCTCAATAATCCACATTGATTCCTCCTCATCTCACAATGAAGCACGACTCTGCTTGGCCCTCACGGGGCTGGCTATTCACTCTGCCCTTAGCCATCACCCCTGCAACACAGCCTCCCACAGAGACGGATTGTGTCTCACCCACTGACAGATCCTCGGTGCCTAGCAGACTGCTGCCCCTGACATACTGGTTGAATTAAACCTCAGAATCATTCTCCGGCATAGACTCTGCAGCGGTCATGAGAGTGGCCTTGTGGCACTGTGTCTCAGGCTGCTCCCTTACCTGAAGCGCCCCCGTCCCTCCACCGGCTTCTTTCTCCTCTACACCTAAACAATTTTAACTATCCATTAAGGGCCAGCTGGGTTGTATTTACTAATAAAACCTTGACACTCCTGACCTCGCTGGTTTCTCAGCTTCTAGAACAGTCCTCAGTGGGGGCAGGCAGAGGCAGGCATGCTCCTTGATGGGAGGACAGTGTATCGGAATCACTGTGTGGGTAGGAAAGGTGGTGTATTTCCTGAGAATACCACCGGGTGGATGGACGGATGGAAGCAAGCCACAGGCTACGGCTGGAAACCGTGACTCCCTATCTCTTAGACCTGAACGATGACTGCCATACTTTTCTTTCATTCTTCTCTGTGGTCATCCTGCCTTCAAAACAGGTGCCATGTCAGGCACAACATCTCAGTCTTCTAGTAAATCTACCAAACACACAGCTGCTGCTCAGGAAATCCTAATTTACTCATCGAACTGAGTGGGTGCCGGTTTCCTAGAAGTATCGGAAAGAAACTGGTAGCAGGCTGGTAACTTGCCCTTCTTTTGCAAAACAGTGCGCTATTACAGTACCTCTAATCAGAAAATGGAGACTGCAGTCTGAACTGATACAAAATGTCCCTTTGACTGAGACTTACTTCTACAGGCATTGCTGTTTCGACCTTCAGCGGGTCTCCATGGCCAATCATGGTAGAAATCCATGCAGAGTTCACAGTTTAAGCCCTTGGTATTGTGTCTGCACATACAGTGGCCGTGAACCTTGGAAGGATAAAAGCATAAAACGGCGAAGTGAGAGATACACTACTGGCCAGATTTCCTCCACCATTGGTGGGAAATATAAACCCCTTTTCATTACTAATCCAAATCTCTAGCTCACCACAGTGAAGGTTGTTTTTATTTTGTCCCTCCCCTCCCAGAGAATTCTCTTTGTCTTGTTGATGGCTATAACTCTCATCTCCAGGAACAGTTCCTACGATATATGGACACTCAATATTTTATTGACCTAGCAATGAAAAAAACCCAGATGAACAAAATTCGTCACCTGATAATTTTTTAAAACACCAACTAGTTACTTAAGAGTTAAAAAAAAAATCTATTACAGAAAACGAAAGTTACAGGGCTTAACAAAATGGATATATACCACCTGGGAGCCAGCTCCCATTAGCAAGTTTTGCCACTATGGCATATTAAAGAAAGGTTTTTATCTGCTTTTGTTTTTTGATTCTGACTTCAGGCACAGCACTAAAAATAATTTCCCCCAACCAAAAATGAGATCTTAAAAAATTGTCTTCCTTATCTACATTTGTTCTTTCCTTTAAGAAAGGAAATATAAAATCTCAGAAAGACACACAAATTATTTTGCTTTCCAAAAAGGCCCAAGATGCCCTATTTTGCATTCTGTCGCTGTGAGGCTTGCTTAAGCGCCTGGGGCACAGAAGTGATAAATTCTTCCGTCTACCACACGTACCATCCAGGGGCACCTCACCACCACATAGCACTAGTTTCTATAGAATGGAATTCAGGAACAGGACGGACAGGTCCAACCTGGACCCACCTTCATCGGACTGTACTTAGCAGAAGACTGAAGTTCTCTCATTACAAGGTGGTTTTACAGAGACTGAGAAACAGTTCCAAAGCACACACCACAGGACTCTACAGTGTCTGAACAAACAGTACCACGTACTGTGAGACGCGTGACAGTGACAGGACTACATGACATTAGCTAAAAGACAGGTTTGTTACACTGAGAAGTAACTATAATCTACCTAGTATTTTGGTGAAAGATATAGGAACACGGTTAGGACACACCCTCCCCCAGACTGTTAAAAATTCGACTTTCTGCAATAAATGCTCTAACTGGGGTAAAGGGAAGGCAGAAGTTTTAGACAGTTGAATGCACTGAATCCTGCACCCTTTTAAGATGAGGACTAACAATTCTTGAAAAGGCAAACAGCACGTAAGCAAGGAGGGAGGCTCACAGGCTAGAGGAGGGAACCTCAGGGCAGTCAGGAGAGCTGGATTTGAATTTCCATCTATGACTTACTTAGGGACTTTTGGCAAATTACGTAATCCCAGGTCTCTTCTAATAAGGATAGTTGGTTTAGTAAATACTGTCTGGTTTTAAAATCCTATGGGTCTATGAGAATTACCAGTTCACTTGAAACTGGTAGAGTATCCTAACTTTATCCAGTTGGCAAATCATCCAGACCCCGAAGTTTTAAAGTACGTAATTTGAAAACAGCATGAAAGTGGGAAAAGAATAAAAATTAGAAGATACAAAGAAACAAAGTCCATTTGATTCCTAACTGATATCCCATGGTTCTAGATTCATATCTCCAGTTTCTTTGGGCTGGGATCAGTGTATGCCTTCTACCATAAAGACTGGAATGCTTGCGGTATTCAATCATCCCTAAAGTAAAGGAAGATATGACTGTTATTTAGAAAACTTATTAATCCTCATTATGACTAAAGTATCTACTGTTGCAGCAGCTCACAGCTACAATTTCCAAAAATTAATTTGGTGTTGATCATATGAGGGCTCTTTACATTCTGAGTCCTAAGAAAATCAGCAAAGAGAAAATCAACATCAGGCCAACTCTGGGAAAATAAAACCCCTAGAAAATGTGAAAGGCTTAAGGTAAGACTAGCCTCACTTTCTTCTTAGAGTCACCTGCATAAAGGAGAAGCAACTGCTTACCATTCCTTCCACTTCGCTGAATCCATCCACAGGGGCACATTCACTGGCATGGCCATAGCAGAAGCAATTTCCTCGAACCACCATATCATACACGGCATAATAGTACTTTTCTCTAATTTCCATTCTGGAATCCAAAAGGTTATCTCCCAAAGTATGTAGTTTCACAAACTTGATTCTCAAGTTGGTAATTTTTAAGAGATCTAGAACCGAGAAGATGAAAAGTCTGATCATCAAGGAAGACTTCTTTTGCAATTACACATTTTTTCTCTTTATAGAAAGCCACGACAAGTAAAAATGGCTCAAGTTGACCCCCCTTGTATGATCTAGATGACCACAATCATAAAGTTTAACATAATGGGACTGCCTCTGGAAGAAAGAAAACTTACCAGCTTCTAATTAGTTTAATAAAAACATCTATTCTGTGATGGATTTGCTTGCAACTGATGTTTCAAGGAAGAAGTGTGAAAGCAAAGAAACAGAAGACTGCAGCTGCATGACAGCCAGAAGCCACTGGTGCGTAGTAATCTAAACTATTGTAATACCATCTGGGTCCCACAGCAGATAGTAGTGTCAGTCTCAAAAATCAGAGAATTCCATTCATGTGGGAGAGGGTTTATCAAAGCACTTCAATTCTTATTATAAGATACTTAGAAAGAAACATATTTTTGTGTTTATCTTTGAAGAGGAAAATAGTATCTGTAATTTCCCACCATGCAGATGAAATTCAAGTTGCAAGTGAGAGTTCTTCCTTCCTACTCTTCCATGCTTTAAAGCTGGGACATTCTATGGAGACTTGGTTAAAAACAGGGCCATGCTCAGCCAGTCCAGGGGCGGACCATCTCAACCAAGCTTTCAGGCAACATGACAATCTACAACCTTTTTGTCCTAGTTTTACGATACAATTTATCAATATAATTACCAATATAATGTAGTGGCATAAAGGAGTTCTGTATTAGGATGTTGGGGCAAATTATTTTTTCCTAAATATAAATTTGTAAATCAATTTCTTATTTTACCTTTTCTTCTTTTTCCTGGGTCTGTGGACCTATGCTTATTACGAAAGCTGAGCTGTCAATTACCTTCTATAGTAACTTGATAAGCCAAGAGTCATTCAACCTTCTCCACCAGTGCTTTTGCGAGACACTGAGGTGCTCTTGTGGAAGTGGACCCAGAAAGATGGATTAGTCCATGTGCCCTCCCAGTCAGCTCTGTCTCCTGAAACTGCTCCTAAGCTTTATTTGCATTTCTGCTGATGCATACTTAAAATTCACAACACAGGGCAACAGGGTATTGACCCAGCGCGCCAGATACTTTCAAAGCCCAAACACGATGTTAAATACTTAAATGCGTAGCTTACAATGAAGATTATAGAATAGCTGTGGGTTGTAAGTCCATGAATCATGCATTACATTCAGGCTCTTTGTAAAATCAAAAACTAAACAGAGTAACCGTGGTACTACTTAGCTGAGTGGCATTTGTGATGCTAACGTTTCCTCCTGCACAATCACTCCTGCACAGAATGAGCACAAGCGCCTTTTGCTGGAAGCCAAACAGCAAACTTGAAGTGCAGCCGGTGTATTTAGAAGCCCTTGACCTGGTCATTGTGGAAGCCCTCAGAAGAGCAAATACTCTCCCCCAACTCTCTTCTACCATATTTAACAACTAAGCCACGTATTGACTGACGTTCTAAGAGGCAAAATCACTTCTGAAGTGTGTCTCAGAAGTGTCAACAATAGAGACAATGAAAGAGGTATTGTTCCTTTACTATAAAAGCATGATCAGTTAAAATGGATGCGTCTCTAATATAGGAATGGATTTTCTGATGCCATTAACAGGAAAGAAGAGAGAATTATAATGACAACACATTCCCTGAGTCTCACAAAGTTCCCTGAAAAGGAGCAGACTGGGAGTCCTTTAGAGACAGGAGGTGCTCGTCACGGACCCATGTGGACACTGCTCACAACTGGCTTTTGAGAGCAGAGCTCACAAGAGCTCACATGGAAATGGCCCAGGGCTGGACGTGCCATGCCATATTTGTTTTACAATATAACGAATGAGTAAATTACAGAACGGCAACAGTCTGGACCATATGTAATATTAACTTAAGAGGGGAAATAGCACTTTTCTGACCATATTCTCTGGACTTCTTCCTTCCTACTCTTCCATGCTTCAAGCTGGGACGTTCTATGGAGACTTGGTTAAAAACAGGGCCATGCGCAGCCAGGTAAGAGCCCCAAGCTGCAGCCTACCTCTGCTCTACTGGCTGCCCTTAGTAGCGGGAGAGTCTCAGTCTTTCACTCTGAGGTATGGGGGCAGAGGGTACCAAGACTCAGCCACGGTCAAGGGCAACATAGGCATTAACAACAGTGGGGCGGCAGCCTCAGTTTCCCGAGCACTTCCAGCCGGGTGCCTTGCTAGGTCCCTAAACTGAGGCTCATTCTCCCTCTGTAGCAACCCTCCAGTCAACATTACCATCTCCATTTACAGATGAAAAAAACAGAGGCTAAAAAAAAGTTTAACTAGATTATTTGCCCAAGGTCACATAGCTATAATATGCTGGAAATGTTATTTAAACCCAAGTCTGCCTGCCTCCAAAGCCTTCTTTTAATTAGCACACATTTTGCCTCCCCAGAAGGTCAAAATGTGATTCTGTAATAATATAAGCATGGTTGTCGAATGCTGGAAAGAGCTCTGAACTGAGAATCATAACACAAGGATCCGAGTGACATTAAGTAGCCATGTCACTTAATGCATGTTATTCCCACTGAGCCTCAGTTTACTCATCTGTTAAACAGAAATACAACTCTTGCCTCACTGAGCATACTGAGCATGGCTAAGACTTCTGATTTTCTCCCAGTCTTGTTTCTTCTCTTCTTTTAACAATAAGATGTGTGGGCAAGAGCTTGAGAGAACACAGGGCCACTATGTAGGAGCTGCTTCCCAGTGTCTCCTGAGGTGGAGCCATGCGCCCATTTTGGCCAATGGGATGTGAGCGGAAGTGATGGACGGCTTCCATGTTTCTTGCTTTTCACTTCCTCCCACTTCACAAGGTGGGGCCAGGACGCAGCGGTGTCTGTCCAGCTCTAACCACCTGCATAAAGACCTCAAGGCAGGAAGAACCTGGGAACATGGGTGACCTAATGGCTAGGGTTGCCAGATTTATCAATAAAAAGACATAATGTCTGTTCAATTTGAATTCTAGATAAACAATCATTTTTCAGTAAAGTCTGTCCCAAATGTCACATGGGACATAGTTATACTAGCCATAAACATAACAGGGATATACCTGTACAATCACAAATATTACATGAGACACAGTTACACTACAAAAAATAGTTTGTTGTTCATCTGCAATTCTATGTAACTGGATGCCAGCCTCTATTTTATCTGGTAAGCCTGCTTGTAGCAATTAAGCTATATTTCTTCCCTGGAAATCCCTTTGGGTGATTTTGTAAAAGAAAGAAACTTCTATTTTGAGCCATTGGAGTTTTGGAGGCATTGTTAATGACAGCTTCATCTGTACCCTAATTTGCATATATAAATTATATTTTTATTTTGTATTTATATAATACTGAGCAATAAAATAAGGTATTATGACCAGCATAATTATGTGAGTACTTATGACATAAATCTTTCATCAAAAACGTGTTCCCAGCAAGGACTTTGATTACTGCCAATTTTAAGAGCTTCTGGTAAGGTATTGCAGAGAAAGGAGGAAATGAAGAGGGTGGATTTAGCACCGAACACTGAGATTCTGGGCACCAGTGCTCTGGGTAAGGGCTCTTCCATGACTGCTATTTTCCACCAAAGCTTTTATTAGAAAACAAGCTTACTCTGTATCCTTGGACTGTAAGGATCTTCTATTCTGAAAGCAGGATCTAAAGCACGAAATATCACCTAAAAATAGAAATAAGAGTAATTGGCATTTTTGCAATGATCAAAGAGTAGATTTGTAAAAGCAAAATGGAACACAAAAGCAGCATACACACCTCTCCTTCTGTTGAGGGTTCAATGTCAGAGTATCGGGAATCACAAATGATATCATCGACTTTCTTCATGGGGCCAGCTGAAATGCCTGGAAATGAGCTCTCACAGTCGTAGGCAAAGTATCTGTACACGCCCCAGGTTTTCCCAAAGTCAGATGATCGTTCTATCAGCATAGCGGCTGGACGGAACGTCTAAAGGCAGGGTGGAAAAGGCTCACTGGATGTTATTTATTAGTAACCTGTATTTCTAAAAATCTCAGATAACAATATCAAGTGTGTGCCTCAAACCCTGACTGCATATGGTTGGTATTTCAGACAGTGGCTGGATTTCAACTACTTCAAGCTGTGCCATGGAGTGATTCCTTGCAAGGAAAGTGTCTAGCCTCTACATTTTGCACTTTTTCCCCCTCATCAGAGATTAGTAAGCTGTTTGTCTTTAAAAGCTGATCAAAAACAGGCCTTAACAGTAAACAAGTTTTGGTATAGTCACCATAGCCACAATATGATTGGCTGTTTGCTCTTCATTTGCTCATGTAATCATTCAATACATGTGTAATGACTGTTACTCAGTACCAGACCGTGGTCTATATGCTACAGATTCTCCAAAAGGTACAGATATGGGCGTAAGTCATTTACAATACAGTATGTCAAATTCCATAGTAGAGTGACACTCACTGTGCTTTGGGAAATGGAGAGGAAGGAATTACTAACTCAAGAAGCTGGGGAATCTGGTAATTCCACTCACAACTATAGACACCAAAGAACTGAAAACAGGGACTCAAATGGAAACCTGTACGTGACTATTCACAGCAGCACAATTCACAAGGCCCAAAAGGTGGAAACGACTCAGGTATTCATCAAAGATAAATGGATAAAGAAAATGTGGTACATACACGCAATAGAATTTTATTCACCCATAAAAACAAACAAAATTTTGATACTTCCTGGAACACAGATGGACCTTGAAAACATTATACTAAGAGAAAGAAGCCAGACACGAGGGCAAAGGTCGTATGATTCCACTTACATGAAATGTCTTGAATTTCATAAAGCACAATTCCATAGAGACAGAAAGTCACTTAGAGGTTACCAGGGACTGGCGGGAGGAGCACTGGGAAGTTACTGGGCAATGGGAACAGAGTTTCTCTTTGGGATGATGAAATAGTAATGGAAATTGATAATGGTGATGGCTGTGAATATACCTAATGCTACTTAAGTGTATACTTTAAAATGGTTAAAGGCAAATTTTGTGTTGTGTATATTTTACCACATACACACACAAAACTAAGGAATGCTTGAAAGAGAAGACAGCCTCTAACAGAATCTTAAAAGGGTAACTAGGTGTTTGTTGGGGGTGGAGGTGGCAGAAGAGGTTGGTTGGGATGGACATTTGTCATGCTAAGGGGTTTACTTTATCTCTAACCACTGACAGAGGAACAGAAAGATTGAAGTGGACAGAATGAAATGCTCAGATTGCACTTCAGAAAAATAACTCTGTGGCAGTTATTGGACACAGGAAAAACAAGACACAAGGAAACGAAGCATAGCAAAGAGATGAAGGCCTAACTCAAACACTGCAGTGTGGCTGGAGAGAAGGGGATGGAACTGAGTGCTTTGAAAATTTAATGAAAGTAAAAATACACTGAATTGCACTTGGTGAGCAATTCAATTTCAATGGAAAGGGAGGGGAAGGGAGGAAGCACAGGCACCTGAGCTTGGCTGGCAGAGAGGTGGGGGTGGGCTATGCTACTAAGCACAAAGACGCAGAAGAGAAGGCATTTGGTTTTGGACTAGTTACATGTGATGTATCCACATGGAGACGGCCACTGGACAACTGGAAAAGTGATCTGACACACAACTGTGAGAATGCAGCCTGAAACATGGATTTGGGAATCGTATACATACAATAACTTGAAACCTCCAAATCTATCATTTTCCCCCGAAAAGCAAAGGGCAAGTTAACAGGAGAGCCAAAGCCAGTGATCCAGGAAAATGCACCAACAGTGGGCTAGACAAGACAGGAAAGAGTGGTGCCAGGAACTTTACTTATATTATTACATTTACTGTTACTAGCTGAACTTGTCCTCCCCAAAATCTTATGCTGAAGACCTGACCCCAGGACTTCAGAAAGAGACTGTATTTGGAGAGAGGATCTTTATAGAGGTGATTAAGTTAAAATGAGGTGATTAGGGTGGGGCCCTAATTCAATATGATGATTGCCTTGTAAGAAGGAATTAGGACACAGACATGCAGGGGGAAGACCCTGTAGGACAGGGAGGAGACAGAATCTGTACCCAAGGAGACAAAGAGGACACAGAAGAACCCAACTCTGCTGACACTCTGATCTCAGCCTTCCATCCACCAGGACCACAAGACAATCCACGCCTGCTGTGTGAGCCACTCAGCCCGTGGCACTTTGTTAGGGCAGCCCTAGGAAACTCTTACACCCGCACAATCCATGTGTCCTACAGATGAGGAGTCTGAGTCTCAGAGACATTAAATGACCTGTCAGCTGTCAGCGGAGCTCAGATTCAAATCCAGGCTGAATTAAGACTAAACCTACCTTCTGGCCTCACTGATGAAGGGAAAACAGCAGACCGAGGAAGGGATGTCACAGAGGAAGGGGTAGGAGGGCAAGAGTCCTGGGCGCTAAGGCAGGATTGAGGCTTAGCAGGGAGTGTGAACGGCGGGGACTAGAGATAAGAAACACAACGAGCACTAAAAATGGGCAAATGTTCCCCCAGAACAACATACTGGGGAAGTGGAAGTCAGATTACAGCACAGGAGGTTTAACCGACCCACCCACCCAACTGACCCTGAACAAGGACACTTACTCCTGAATTATAGCCAGTGCTGGATGGAATACAGGTGGCAGTGAAGAGCACATTCCCAGACCTCCCTTTTGCCTTCCTTAGTAATCCTGATGGTCTTTTTCACTGATAAAGCAGACAAAGGTAAGGAAAGGGAAGGCCACATTTTGATGGGCCTTTTTTTTTTTTACTTAACTCATTTACTGGTTGCTCTGATTATTACTTTTTTACATATTCAGGAATATAAGAAAATGATACTTCATTGAACATGAGAGAATTAAACAAAGAATTTTAGAGTAAGGGGAAAATACTCGGTAACTAACTGACCCAGAGCGAACTCCCCATGAGAACGGCCTCTGGGGTGGAAACGCCTGGGAGAGAGACTAGCCTGATGTCTCTGTGTCACCAGGGAGCAGAGGCTGTACAGACAGTCTTGCCTGGGCTTCCTCCTCCCTCCCTTCTGGAAACTTCTGAGTCCCAAAGAGCCATGGATGAATTATCCAATTTCCTGTGGAGTTAAGAAGCCAGGACAACACACTTTACCTACAGAACGGAAGCCTTTCCAGACCCTCTGCTTAGTCATCAACTTTCTCAGGCCTCATGCCACCCAGTTGCCTCTGATTTTATCTAAGTAAGAGCTGTGATTCTGGAAACATCTGGCTATATATGTAACATACTGTGTAAATGCCAGGTGAGTTTGGCCAGTCTAAGGAAACCCAAGCCACTTAACCCTCAGCCACCCCCACGGCAAACACAGGTAGGAAGAAACACGCGCGGTTCATCCTCACCCCTGCCTGTTCTCCCACTAATGATACCACCGCCCCCCTAGGGACGCAGCTCGGACATCTGAGTGTCCTTGGACGCACCCCTTTCCTCACCGCTCCTTCCCCTGTTCTGCTTCTAATCCTACTGATGCATGGCTGAGCCTTTGATTCTAAAGAGTCCGACTGACTCCCTAAGGAAACAGGGGCTCCTCCTCTCTGTGGCGCTTCTCACAGGCAGTGGTAGCAGAGGTCACAGAGCAGGGCACCAAGGGGATGTGAGTGATGTGAAAAGGCCTTCCAAGTGACACTTTCAGACTCCCAGGTTGCAGGGGGCGGCTCCCTCCTACTTGAGGCCCGAGGCCCCCTGTGTCACCACTGGCGCTCTGGGAAGTCAGCCCTCGGTTTGCCGGGACCTCAGCGCGCGCCTCCTGCTGCCGCTCTCTGCCAGCCACCCGAGACCCTCCTTTGTATTTCCGCCTGGCCACCTTCCTGAAATACAGGGCTTGGTGCCTTGTCAGTGGTTCCCTATTTCCTAGAGGGTTCACAGTCCTCAGACAGGGGTCAAGGTCCTTCCGACTGTGATCCTCCTCCCTCGCTCCCAAGCTCGAGGCGGATCTGCATAGGATGCACTGAACAAACCCTGCCTGAACGCGGCTCTCAGAATGCTTCCTTTGCCCAGAGAGGCTTTCCTTCCACCTCCTTCCACCGGAATCCTGTTCGTTGTCCCCGGCCCAGGCCAAACGCTGACCCACCTCTACTCCCGAAGCTTTGTCCCAGGCTAAAATTAATCTCGCCCTCCTCTGCACTCATGTACCTTGTCTGAACTTCTGCTGTAGCCGTTAGCACCTTCTTCCTTGTATTGTATATTTCCTACAAGTATATGTCTTTGCCCTAGAACACTGGAAGCTCCCGGAGAGCAGTCACCATGTGACCTTTAATATCTCCCATTGGGCCTGGGGCAGTTTCTTACACACGGAAGACGGCTGAGTCCATTTTGCACTTACTTATTCAAGTAAACATTTGTAGAGTGATGACTACATGCCAAACATCAACATATATAAAAACGATTGCTTTATTGTTGTTAAAAACCATTTGATCAATAAATATGAGAGATGCCCTCTCAAAAAAAAAAAACAAAAAACGATTGCATTCCTACTATATGCCAAGCTGACAAGATAACCCCTCTTCCTGGAGCAGAAGGCGATGTCACAACCCTGTAACAGATGTCAGTGTTCGCATTATTAGTTCACCAAAGATGAAAGCAAAGCTCTGGCTACGCACACCAATAAAGAGCCGAATGGGGGTTTACACCCAAGTCTGTCCAACCCCAAAGTATGAGTTCTTTTTCACAAACCGAAGTCTAACAACTTCTACTCACAGTTCCCATCTCAGTCCATCCACCACCTCCCTGCTTGACCTTCTGTGCTCTGTGCAGGATTTCATCTTTGGCCCATTGTATTCACTTGAATAAGAATTCAACTACAGAATGTGTACCCAGACTCAGAACTACTCATGTACGCAAAAAGATTTTCTCTCCAGAGTAAAAAAACAGGAGCAAAAACATGAATAAAGAGGACTCAGAGTATCTTTAGGTGTCACACAGGCAACACCCTCCTGTGTGGCCCGGTTTCCCTTCTAACCACCAGGTTGAGTGCATGCGCAGGGAAGGGACAAGAAGTAGTGACAGGTCGGTTAAGGAAAGCCCTTCAGTATCAGGTGTCACAGCGTAAACCTTCCTCTGCAACAGCAGTGACGGCAGGTTCTGCGGAGGAGATGGTGGTGGGGGCAGATCTCAGGCCCGGAACCTGCAGCCCACCATCCCTCCTGGTCACATTCTGACACCGCGCCCACCCATGCTCCTTGGCCTCCCAGGCTTCAGTAAAGGACACAAGTGAGCCTTTCATGGCTACCTGCCCACATGGTAAATCTATCCCTGGCACCTTTTCCTAACCTGAGAGGGTGCAGATAAGGCTCCCAACTCCAACCGAAAACTATTCAAAAGTGATATTAATCTGAGAAGCAATAAGCAAATTATGGGTTTTATGTGCACCAACATGTACTTTAAGCCATGTGAAGTCTGTCATTTCCAGGCAGCTGCTTAAGGAGAAACAAAGGGACTTTGTACAGAGAAATTCCCTAGTCCTGGAGTCATTTTACATCTCTAGAAGAAAAAGGATGAGAAAATCCACATTTCAGAAGGCATACATGTCTTAAGAAACTGTACAACGGTTCCCACAAATTTTGCAGAATCTTGAAAACTAAAGATAATATGCCTTGTTCTCAGTTAACAAACTTGGCATTAAACCATCAATACAAGGGGGCAGGGATTTCTCTCCAGATGTTTTCTTGTGGTTTGGGAGAGAGTCAAAGCTGCCTCTCTTCATGGAGAAATAAAAAGATATCTAATTAAAAGTTTACAGTTGAGTTACCTTAGGATAGAAGTTCTCTCTACTTACTACCATGAAGATAGAGTATTTGTTAAACTACTTATATTTATTTGTAGCTATGCTGCCATATTTAAAAAGCTACTCAACCATCCCAGTTTATGGAAACAATAGTACTGAAGCTCTCATTTCGGCCAATTCAACACAGACATTAGTTTGGACAGGGGACTTGCACAGCGCTCTCACATGTCCTTTGTGAGAAAGCTGTGGATTCCTTACCTTGAAAGTCATTATGAGATGAGTAAAATGGAATTCTGCTTCCAAATCCAGTTGGATAGTCACATTTTCCACACCTATAAGTTTTTTTTAAATAGAAAAGGAAAACAGGTAAATAGGAACACCTGTGAACAGTTGGGACAATTTTCTTAAATTATTCTTATGCTTCTTATAGAAATCCTCTTTGCAGTCTATCCATCTTAAGCTGAAGCTGAAAATAAATACTAACAATAAACTTCTGTCTTGATTTAGGTGGTAAGGCTCAGAATCAGAATGATTCCTCAGCTTTCCACAAATCCTTCTGGAGTTCAACATATTGAATTTGCTCACTGGAACAAGACATCTGGCAGAGTGCTTCCGGTTGCTGTTTAGAAAGACATCTTTTAGCTAGGAAAAAGTGACACATCTTCCCAACAGTCTCTAGCCAGGCGACTCTCAAAGGGGAAGGAAGTAGAGGGTCATTTCCTGTACACAGTAGGGGTTCAGCTTGCAGTCTGAAGCCCAGGGACACAGTCCTCCTCCAGCAGAAACACAAACATTCCTTTTTTTCTCTGCAGCCACAAAGAAAATAAATAAATCTACCACATTATGTTAGTGATACTCCATTTAGGAAAGCCTGTCCCTGACGGAGAGGGCTTTGGTGCCCATCCACAATTGGAAAACAATGCTAAAGAGACAAAGAACTAGTCAAATAAATAAACTGGCCCAGAACAAATACTAACATCTTCTCTTTCAGGGCAAAGCCTGAACAAACAAATGAGCCTTTGCACCATGCCTGGAGGGCCGATCAGCACCCCTCCCCACCCGCCCCCCGTTAACACACTAAACAGGTCACTGGAATGCCAGAGATAGAAAGTACCACCTCTCCAGTCCCTTGGGCCCCTGAGCCCACCTGCTCAGGAGAGGAGACCTTTGCATGTTTCCTAGTTGAGAGAGCTTTTAGGGTCCCTCTTCCAGAGCAAAGCAAAAGAAGTCTTAAATGCAGGAGGACAGGAATGTGTCAGAGTGAATCATGTCACAGACTGGTGTATTTTCAGGAAATCAGTAGGACTTTTGAAATTAACTCTACTGCTGGAAAACTGCCAGGTCAACTGGGGGGAACGGATATGAGTTAGTCGGAATGTTAAAGAAAAACATTATAATCATACTAACTAGCTTTATCTAACTTATGAAAAAGGACCATATTATGAACTCACTCTTGAGCATTTCTTTGAGTGAAATGTTAGCTAAGCAACTGTATGTCTCTCTTCCAGGCTTTAAAAAACCTGCAATGTTTGTTCAAAATGAGATAATGAAATAATGTACAGTACAAACAAGACTAGTATCATTTCTGTAACACAAGCACATATGCCGCAATGTGTACCCTAAAAGCACATTCCATTTAGATTTATGAACTGATAAGGCATTACAGGTTTTGTTTTTTTTTAACATGGGACAAAAAATCAGTAGAGAAAAGAAACAAAATCATTCTTCTGCAGTGTATTAGGTTTCTGTCAGGCATAGCAATAGATCGTTATGGAGGGTAAGTTAAAAGTAATTGTTGACTCCCATTTCTGTGCCTGAGAGCTGATAAGTCAATGCCGCCATGTAAAGCTCCACTTGGATAAAACACACAGAAAGCAGATAAAATCCTATTTGTAAGGAAAGTCTTTAACTGTGAGCTATCAGACCATAGACAGTGACAATTGGTCTAACCTTCTCAAGACAAAGTTCCCTGGTTCTCATCTCATCTAATCTCTTGTGACAGAGAACTCAAGTCTCTCCACTTGAAATTCCTTCTTTCTAGCATTTGGCCTCTTGCCCCACAAATTCAAAGTTGTAGCAATTGATTAACTCCTGAAGTAGCCAAGAATAACCCTGCTCTAGAATTACAGCACATAAGCAATGATTTCACTGTCTATCATCTTGATACTAACATTAACGCAGCCTTCTTCCCATTGTTTTTACATCTCCCTGGAAGGACAGTCAGGAAATGCTCTTGTCTCTGTTTAGCTCTCTGCTCCTTCAGAAGTCCGGTGCTTCAAATGCAGATTGACAGAAACTTTCTTTCACACCAAACTACCAACCAAGATATTCTCCTGTGAGAATTAGCAAGCCTCTAATTGATACATGATTTCCGAGGACCAGTCTATCTCAGTTAAGCTGGTAACCAAAGAGTAATTAACCCTGCCCAGAGACCACAATCTTCTAGAAAGCTGGTGTCACTTCATAATCAATGACAAGTCTATCAGGGGAGTTTCTCTTTACCAAATGATAAATGTAAGAAACCCAAGGCTTCCCACGTGTAGGGCAAATGATAAAGCATTTTAGTCATTCCCTGCTTTGTGTGGCCACCCTTAGGTTCACTTCTTTAAGAGTAGTTTCTCATATTTTTTCTTTAAAAAAGGGCTAATGATATATTGTTAACTAACAAACACAGTAACTCTACCTTTATTCCCCAAAGTTCAGCATTCCAATTTGAAACAAGTGCAAAAAACGAATTGGGGCTTAGTTTCACACCAATATTGACATGGTATTTAATGAATTTTTTAAACCAAAACCCAAAAGGCAAAGAAAGGAAAAAGAGTTGGATTCACAAATTCACTGAGGAAACTGGCTTGGGGCCATACCCATGTTGACAGTCTTTGAAAAATTATGCCCAGTGCTTACTCACAGTACTATCTTAAATTTTCTCTAGATGGAAGGAAGGTGGTGGTTGGGGCTGAGTCAGCCCTTTCCCTTGGCGTTGCTCCAAATGAAAGATCCTGTGTTTTGCCCAAAGAATAAGGGCCTGAGATAGTGGTGGGCCTTCCCACGCCTCCCAGATTGCCCCTGCCCCCAGTACCCACGCCCCAAAAGGACCCCCTCAGGAGGAGGAGGACGAAACATTCCCTTGGTCTAGCATGAAAGACTGCTTTCTTACAGGAACTGCACGCTTCAGGAAGAAGGATCAGATTTTACCAAGAGAAGTTAGTGCTTCAGATAGTAAATCTGTCAAAGGCCATAAGGACAGGATGGAGAAGCCAATCGTAATTACAAATGCCTAGGAGCTTATAAAACCCTTCCAGGTGACAATCCATGGAACTTGTTCCCACACCAAACATACCATTTTCAGATTGCCACCAAATCTTGAGACGGTTTGGAGCAAACGTAGTGACCACATTTTCAATGAGATGACTGTCAGGATTGAGGGTCTCATGATAAGGATCTTGTGAATTGCATATGAAGCACTTTTTGTCCTCCTGTAAGCAAAGTTAGTTTCCTGAGTCTAGGAAGCAATGTCATGCATACACAAAAACAAAGTCAAACCCACAATACAAAAATCAAACCTACCTGCTTCAGGAAAAATGAATGTGATAAAATTACTTAAATGGTATATATCACATGCCTTTCACTTTTTAACCTATTGAGTATGAAATACTTCTGAAAATTTCCTTCTCTCTTGCAGTCAAGGTCAAAAGTAAAAGAAAGCAGGTTTTTTCCCACAAGCTATTAATTTAATCAAAATGAAATTTGTAGGCTCAAGACTTAATCTCAGTGAATAGCTAGAGAAGCTTACTACTGTTCAAGTAAAATGCAGAACAGATATTAGAGAAATTTTGCTGACATAAAGCAAACTGAAAATGAAAGAAAAAAAGAAAAATTCATTTGGTTTGATTTTTTAAGACCTATATAAGGCAGAAAACGAGTAGTAGGCAGAAGAATTTAAGAAGCTTTGGGATTACAGAACAAGGTTTCTTAGCTTCTACTTTGCCCAAGTGGTGAACTGGCACCTGCAGGCTCACACACTAACTGCTCAGAGTATCTGGGAAGGGGGTCCCAGGCTGACCTGCAGCCTTAGGAGCTCTATAAATGAGCCCAACTCAAAGAATGCTGAAATGGACCTGAATGTAGAATTAAGGTATCCTTTAGGTTTTAGATTAGCTTGCAGCTGTCCTCTCCTTGTCACTGTCCCTATTCCTTATAGCAGTGGCCACGCTGGCGGTTGGGGTCAGTGGAGTTCAAAGAACCCTCTTTGCCCTCCATCATGGCAAATCACAAACAGTATAACTTAACAGCTCCCTTTCCATATGGAGCTTGCTTTCTACTAGTTTTCTGAAATGCAGATTATTCTTAGGTCTGAAAATCATGCTAACACTGAAATCTAGAGAGACCACATACTTTTTACAAACAACGTGTAAGCAAGGGTGATGTTCTTACAAGGACAGTAGCAACTGACTTTACTTCTACATTTACATTTACTTAGTTAGCTATTAGTTATCACCTTCTCCCAAAAGGATTTAGAAACCAGCAAGATGTACTAACTCAAAAATAGAGACTAGAAGTCAGCGAAGCAACTGGACAAAATACCCACGCTTCCTGCCTCCCCTTTTAGACCTATTAAATGTTTGAGAAAAGTACATGCCTGGTCCCTTTCTTTAGGCTCTGATATCTGTGAACAGCACTTCACAATTTCACGGCTAATCACGTCAGCCAGAGTCTGGCCCTACTTGCTTTTAAGACAAATAGTCCATTCTCATTCTGCTCAAAGCTGCTCCCAGAATTTGGTGATTCATTTACAGGATGTCCTAGCCTCTGAGGTAAAATGTTAGCATAATGTTTTAGGTAAAATTTACATGCCAATATTAGAAAAGGTAACATCAACTGCCTTTATTAACTCGAAGTCAAGGAAACTGATACAGGAGAACAATTACCAGAACTTAAAAAAAGTTTAATTATAGTTGGCCTTCTAATCAGGAGGAAGCAGTCTAGACATCTCTGCATAAACCTGGGAGCAAATGAGTGGAATCCACTTTACCACATTCCTCGGGTTTAATTTATCAGGTCTTCAGAAGAGGCTCTTTTTCTGCTTTGTGGGAGTGACTCCATTGGAAGGCATCTGAGTTGCAAACTACACAATGCCCTGTCCCACTCCTAAAGGGCAGATGTACAGACGGGTGGAGTGACCAAAATTAGAGCAATTGGCTTGAACTTGCCCTGCGTGTGAGACTAGCCACCTTTTGCTTGCTTCAGAGGCCAGAGATATGTCTCCTTTTTACAAATCAAGGAAAGGGATTTTGATTCTGGGTAGTTTAAACCTTGTGTCTGCTTTTAAAAGTAGTTTTGACTTTGTAAAAGTATGACCTTTGAAATTTAACCTCTGGGTCTACTTTTAGAAACAGATAACACCCTGAAATTTCATTTTGGTCCTCTTCTATCAGGGTGCCATGGCAACCGGGCATTCTACTGAAGAAAGCATCTGATCCTGATAGCTGAGGAAGACAGGAACAGCACCAAATGAGGAGAGAAAAATAGAGTCCACGACGGGAGTGATCTTGCGAGGCATCTGTCCATACTGGAACACCCTTTACCCCAACTGGAGGTTTGGGGAAAACTCAAGATCACTACTCAGTATATAAAGAAGAGGATAAACCACCTTTCCCACTCATTTCCAAAGAGGAGATTAAAGAAAAACAAGGCAGGGCTTTTGGAAGCCCTGGGTCTGGGAATGGGGCAGGACGGGGGCCAGGTCTGTCTGCAGCCCTGCCTTTCCACACCACTCCGTCGGCGGCAGGAAATGTTGGCGGATGCAACTGTGCAAACCCAGATGGGGCAAAAGGGTGAGCCACCAGCCTAATCCCGGGACTCCCTGGCTGGCCGCGCTTCCTATCTGGACAACCTGCCGGATGCGGAGTCCCCGGGGTCTGCCCTTTGGGTCTGGGCTGCAGGAGACACCCGCAGAGCCTTGACCCGGGTTCTCCGCCCTCACCTGGAGGTGGCTGACGATGCAGTAAGGCTCGGGCTTGTGCAGCCCACATGTCGAGGTCACTGAGAGCTTCTGTGCCCGGCCGATGAGAAGGTCGCCAGTGGCGGGATAGCAGCTGCCCTCCGCGCAGCCGTAGCTGAACTCGGGTTCTTGAGCGCGCACCAGGGCTCCGGACAGGGCTGCGGAAGACAGGCAGGCGACATGGTAGGTCAGGAAGCATGGTAGGGCAGGAGGCACATGGAGGGGCAAGGGCAACCAAAAGGAACTCAAGAGGCGGGGACAGAGCAGATTCAGAAGAAAGCAGAATGTGCAGAAAAGAGGCAATGGAGAGACGAGAGAGGGAGAGGCCGAGAAGGCAGGGCCGCAGAGAGGAAGATTCAGAAAGAAACACATACGACATCAGGTTTGTCCAGCAGCCCGGACTATCACCCCCCACCCCGACCCCCACCGATGCTTGCATCCCCCCTGATCTGCTCCCTGGGAAGCAGCTCCCGCCACAAAAGGTAGATGTGCAGACCAGCCACATCAACGTGCCAGTGCCTGGACCTGGACGCAGAGGTGGACGGCCAAACGCCACACACCCGCATACAGGTGAACTCGCGTGCAGGCAGCAGCCTGTGCATCCTCACGGTGTGAGTGTGTCCGTGCAGAACTGTGTGAGCGTAAGGGCGCCTGAGTGTGTGCGTGCACACTCGGAGGTAGCAGGCGCTGCGGGGGAAGGGGCCGAGGTGGCGGGGCGCCGGGGCAGTCCCTACGGCTTTGGAGTGGCTTCAACGCTTCGTCATTCCAGGGAAGCACCCAGTCCAGCTGTTTGTGGCGCCATCCGGGGGTAAACAGCGATGGTTAATTAAAGCCACATGGCCCCAGTGGGGTCCAGGATAAGCCTGCGCTCAGCTCCGTCACTTTCCTTGAAAATAGGCTCCAGGCGAGCCCTCCGCGGTGTGCCCCTCCGCCCCGGGGAGCCTGCCCCCCGCTGTCCTCCGCGGGGCAGAGATCCACCGGCTACTGACCGAAGGTGCAAAGGCCCGAGCAGTGGTCGCGGGAGCCGCAGCCCCCGGCACAGAGCCCCGGGATGCATGTCCGCGGCGATCATCGCACGCGCGGTCTTCAGCCGCCACCGAGGGCGCTGCCGTTTAATCCCAGGGCAGAATTTCCACTCCAGTCCCTCTCCCTATCGTCCGGGCGCCCTCGAAGCTGGGGCAACTGCTTTTGGGTTTCTCTCCCCCTCGTTCAACCCAGCGCCTTCCAGACCATTTCCTCGCACTTACCTAAGAAAGTGAAGGCGAACACCCGGAGCAGCCCCATGGCCAGTGCCTGCAGCCGAGGGAACACGGCGGAGTGGGGGAGCTCAGCCCGCCGAGCCGCCGGCGTTCTCCCCCGTCGTCCTTTCTGGAGAGGTGGAGAAAAAAAAGCAAACGTTCGGAGAGGGGAGAGGGGCCCTGCCTTTTCCTGCCGCTCCCACGGAAGCGGGGGGTGGGAGGGTCGGGAGGAGAAAAACCACGCCGCCACCTTCTTTTGCTCCCCGGCGCTGCAAGCGCTGCCTGCTGCCCGCCGCCCGCGGCCCCGAGCCCAAAGAAGGGAATTAGAAAGTTTGGCCGGGGAAGGACCGAGGCCGGTGCCTCTGCTCATGCGCGCCCTCAGCCTGCGGAGGGGCGGGCGGCCCCACGCGGCGGGGCGGGGGTGCGGGGCGGGGTGCGGGCGCGGCCCACCCTCCCGGGCGGCTTTTGTTTCAAGGCCGAGCCTGCGGTGGCTGCAGTGCGGCGGCTTCTGCGGGACCCTTCCTGGGGCCGCGGCGGCCCGGGGCGCGGGGGGCGGGTCGCTGAGGTAGGTGCTCGGAGCGCCGGGCCAGGGGGACCTACCGCGCACTCCTGCATTTACATTTGTAAGGAGTGAGTCACCAAAAGGTGCCCGAGGCTACAAACTTCTCTGTGGGCGCGGGGCAGGGGGGAAACACGGTTTAATCCTTTGCAGAATGCCGACCTGTCAGGTTTGTTCCTGGGGAAGAAGCGAACCCCCGCAGTCCCTGAGCGGGGGTTAGCGCGACCTCTGTAAGGTCCTCACGGAGGAAGGAAACGACCGTGCGCTTCGTTTCCTTTGCGCACACATTTTTTCAGGACCTGACCCCCAGGTAGCCGCGGCATTGAATTACCCATTTAGTTGTTTTTACAAATCTACTCCTTACAGAAACCTAGCCGATGGCCCTAACTCAGGTAATTTTTGCACGGGCACTACTGTTAGTGACGCCTTTCCCATCTGACCGTGACAGGGTTGACTCCGCCACGAAGCTGAGTCTTGAGACGCACTCCCCTGCCCTCCCTAAGGCACAGCCTGAGAGATTCTAGAGGGGACCTCCGCGGCCACGCGGTGAGGTGGGGAGGGGCCTCCAAGAGCACCGTGGGTCATCTGTTTGGCTAAATAAGGGTTGAATACAAGCTCGCCCATCTCCTGGGGGCTGGAGACGGCAGAGAGACTCGTGGTGGGACTGCCAACCTTCCTGTGAATTAGCCCAATTCTGCCTTAGCAAGGGCTGGAGTCAAAGCCCGAGCTTTCTTTAGCCCTGCTCTCAGCAAAAGTGCCCAGAATTCGGGACTATAGTTAGTTATTAGTCCAGTCAGGAGATTTTGCTTGTTTTCTAATTAGTCACCCCCAGGAGAAGGGTTAAGCTGCAATGAAATGGGTCCCAGGGGAGTTTAATCAATGACCATAGAGTAATGCTTTGTGAGTTTATAAACATCCTTTCCGCTGAGGGAGGCAGGAGCCTCAGGTCTTCGCGATGCATTAGTTATTCACCAGATGAGCACTTGCCCTGTGGCAGCCTCCGGAGATGAGATTCCGCCTCTGAGTGACGCTGGGGATCCTTGGCGCTGACTGAGCAGCCTGAGATCCCTGGGAAAGCAGGTACTGTGGTGGCGAGCTAGGGTTGCAACGGAGGCGTTTCAGAGCCTGATTAGAAAAAGCATTCAGAGGCAAAAATTCTTTCCCCCTTCGGGGCTTTTAACACCCTGGGCCAAACATGACTACAGCTTTTATGTACAAATTTGCAAGTATCACTCAGTTTTGCATCTTTTGTGAGACTGGTCTCTGCTCTCACAGCAGACGGTCCTCCGTGCTAGTAGCTAGTTATCTGTCCCCGATGAGCGTCCTCTCCTGGAGCACAGTTACTCAACACTCCAAGGCCCTCTGCTCTCCTGACACCCCACTCAGCAGTAAACCCCTGTAAATTAGATTTGTTAGTTTTTTTTTTTTTTGGCATGTGTCTGTGCATCTGGGAGTGTGTGTAACACTGACTCCCCTTCAGACCACTCCATCTATGAGTTTGTCTGTCTTCAGTCACAACTTTCTCTTTTATATTTCTGTCCTGGAGGCAAGAGCCCTCCTCCTACCTCCTAAGAAATATGCTCCCGCAACTTAAGGAAAAACCGCAAAGCCTGCCTTGATAGCACACACTCTCTGCTCTACTCCACTCCTCCCTTTGACTTCATAACCCAAGTTCTAGAAAGGCTCATCTGCTCTTACTTTGTTTCCTCCTTCATCCCCTTACGACTCAGTCTCCACCATTGGCCTCAGGAATTACCACCAGCCCTCCAATGGCCAAACGCAATGGACAGTTCTGCTGTTTGATCCCTTTGTGGCGTATGTTTCACACGATCCCTCCCTTCTTCTTGAGACTCCTTTTCTCTTGGCTTCCAGGACCCAATTCTATCCAAATTTTTCCCACAGGATTCTGACCGCCCCTCTGCTGGGAACTGTTTCTTGTTCCCCTGTCTGATCTGAAACATTGGTGCTCCTAAAGCTTTTTTTCCCTCTACATACCTGCATCTACACCCACAGTCTGTGGCCTTGGTACCCAACATCTATAACTCTAGCTTGGCCCTTGCTTGAAACTTACATGCAATTTCTAACAGCTTAGTGAGTATCTCTACTTTGATGACACATAGGTTCATGAGTTGCAAAAGTGAACTCATCTCTCCCCCCACCCCTATAGAACAAAGTGTGTTCTTCTGTTTCCAATTTTAGTCATTGGCACCATGACCTACCTCTTATCTCAAGACAAAAACCTGGGAACGGACCGGCCATATGATTTGTAGGGCCCAGTGCAAAATGAAAATGAGCACTTGAGGCCCCTTGCTGAGATATTATGATCTCCAGGTGGTGAGAGTGGAGCATTAAGCCACTTCTGAGTGGGGGTCCTGAGAGACTGCACAGGGCCTGCACTCTTGAAGGCAGCCCAGCTGTGAATCATGCTGGACCCTTCCTTCCCTGTCACCTCTTCTCATCACCAGGTCCTGTTATTTCTACTTTATGATCATCTAGTCCCCATGTGCCCGTTGCTCCAACCTCATCGCCCTGCCTTGATTCAGTCACTCCCACATACGGTCTGCACGCCCGCAGGAGCAGCCTAGCTGCTGTTCCTACCTGCAGCCTTTCCCTGTCCTAAGTCTGGTCTTCCCTAACATTGCCAGAAGGATTGTTGTAGCCGTAGCTTTGATCATGTCATTCCTTTGTTCAAAAGCCTTTAATGGCTTCCCCCTGCCCAAGCGAGCTTCCTGAAGTTCCCTGTACGTGACACACTTTTTATACCTTCATTTCTTTCTGCTGCTTATTGACCTCATCAGCTTAGTGAGCTACCAGGCATCTTTAAAGCTTCCACTCAGACATAACTTCCTCTCCTCCTGCACCACCCCCTACTCTCCAGCACCTTGTAAAGGCCCATTACTGCATAAAATGACATAATGCTCTATTTGTTTATGCCCTTATCTCCCGCAGTAGACAGTGAGACAAGGACACATACTGTGTAACCTTCATTTGTGCTTAAACAGCACCGAATGTGACAGGGGGCCCAGGATAGGTGCCCAATAAATGTTCCTTGAATAAAAGTAAATAAAGACTAGTCTGCATGTTTTAAAAACTTTCTTAAGTCTTAAATGTCCACTTTCTACCTAACACAAATTTCTAGTCAAGGAGAAAATATTACCAGACTTGAGTTCATTTTAGAAATACATCCAAATTTATCTCATGAACAAGCTTTTCCTCTGTTAACTATTTCGGAAGATGTTACAAGTTTGGAGGGATGAATCACTTTTGTTGGTAAAGCCTGTGGAGGCCCTGCTCCTGCTGGGTCCATGGCTGTACCTACCTGGCCCTGCCCGCTCCAGCATGAGGCAGTCTTGGATGTTGAGCTCTGCAGTGTTTGGATGGCAGATAGGATTACCGAATGTTGGCTGTTCCACCTCAAAGGGTATGTGACAGTTGTCTTCCCGAAGCATTATTTTGTTTGGGAAAAAAACAAACCTGCTTTCAAGGTCACCTTCACACAGTCTTAGGATGCTCTTACGAGACTCATTTTAAATCCCGGATTGACAGTAAAACAACAAAGATGTCACATTCTTGACTTCGATCTGTAGGTCTTAAAACGTGGCTATTTATATAACATTGTTCTCATGAAAAATACTAGATTGTTGCTGTTTTGAAAGTTAGATTTGAAAGTTAGTGTACTTTGCAAGAGCCAGAAGTGATCTGGAAAAGTTCAGTGACCAGTAAAACTCAGCCCTTCCTAAGTACCTCTTTTATAACATACAGGACAGTAACTTACAATTTTGTGTTAAATGCCCTTGCCCCCAAGAGCTCTTTGAGGACAGAAACTGTGTTTTATTGCAGTTTGTATTCCCATCAGGTGGCAGAGTTTCTGGTATAGTACATGCTCAATAGCTACTTATTGGATGAATATCAAATTGAATAGCCCTTCCATACAACCATTAAGAGAAGACTTAGGGGTCATTACTGTCACCCTCTATAAGACACTGACCTTCGGGGCCTGAATCAGGCAAGGAGCTGTGGCATTTCAGTCTCCCACTGCACAACAGAAATTGCCATTTAGACTTGCAGGAATGTCCCTTCTTCTGGTGACAGCCCCTAGAGTTCTTTTGAGGGACAAGTCCTTTCACATTGTCAGCCCACATAGGATGGGGCTAATCCTGTCATGTGCTCCAGGCCAATAAGTGCATTTCCATCTCCCTCTTTCCAATAGTTGGCTTAAGGGATGGGCACGCACATCGAGTTTTCCAGTTAGGATTTTTTGCGGGATTTTTGTGAAAATTACTGTGATTTTTTTGAGAGAGAAGAAAACCTCTTTCCTGTGGACTTAGGAGTTCTGTGGACATCAGCCTGAAATTGGTGGAGGCTGCTGAGCCTGGGGCCAACACGGAAGAGAGCAGAACTAAGAGAAGCAATAGAACAGATACTTAAGGACCAACTTGAAGTATCGTGATCCAGCCATGCCTGAAGCCAGGGCACATTACCTCAGCCAATAAGTTTTTCTGGATATGTAGCATGAACCTGTGTTTCTTAGCCCAAGATCTGGGAGGTTTTTGTTTTAAACTGCAATATAACCTAGTTTATCATGACTGATTCCAGCAGGTACCCAACTCTGTATTTGAATGTTTTAACATAGTCACTAACATAGGTGTAAGAAGGCCTCATCTGTGCTTCTCACAGGCTCTGCGAGGCAGCACACCCATTGCCTTTCACCTCCCATGACAGTGACAAGGGGACCGATCCAATGGGAGATGGGTAGAAAAAAGTGCTGCCCTGTCTATGCCCATTAATTCCAAGCCTTCTAAAAAATTTTGAATCCATATTTAACAGCAATGCCATAGGAACCCTCTAAATGGGGCAAGTTTTTTTCAGGTCACTATTTATTCTTTGTTTTTAGATTTTAGCATCTGGTTGCTAACCTGGCACTTGAAAAATGAGTAAGAGATTAATGTCTGAGGTGAAGCTAGAGAGCCTTAGGAAAGCTCTTTAGAAAAGTTTTATCAGATTCATAGCAGGATTAACTTAAATGTAGTCAATTAAACACTTTAAGACTTGAATTCTAGTCATGAGCCCATGTTTCATTTCCTTGGCATGTCATATCTTTACCTTCATTCATGAGTGCCCTAAAGAAGGGCAGTAAAAATTTAAAAAATACAAATACTTGCCACTCCACAGAGAATAAAATGTAAGGCCTTCAAAAGGATGGATTTTTGTTTGTTTCTCTGGTCAGTGTGTGGCAACCGTAAGAGTTATATTCACAAACATTTTTTATTTGTATAATTGGAAGTATAGGAAATTATCACAACTATTTACTAAAGAAATATTTAAAATGTTCTTTTTTTGATATAGGCTATATGCTTGGGCACCTAAAATCTGAGGTGTGTTAAGACTGCTTGTAACTCCAGGAAAAAATCTTGGGGCAAAATACCTTTGAAACTGAAATCAGTCAAAGGGAGAAATAAAGTTTAAGAAACCCATTTATTTCTTACAAGCAGTCTTCCTGTCTCTCTCCAGACCTGGCTGCAGCAGAAGAAAGCTCTGCCCAACCTCTCTGGTCCAGATAAATCCTTCCACACTCTTGTAATTATCTATTGATATGGAGATGGACTAATTCTTCTCACCCCTTGGAAACCTATTAATATGCAGATGTACTAAAGCCAGGAAAAAGATTCTGGAAATATTGCAGTTTTACCCACATTACTTCTCTGTTTTTAAAATGTTTATTGTAAAATCACTAATGTCAAATTGAGCAGGCAGCTAACACGCAGTGATTGTACATTTTAGAAAATCTTTTAAAATTAGCTCATCTCTTTGAACAACCCACCTAAAACTATTTTAAAGACTGAAAATTTTATTTCAGTTGATGGTGTTTCTTCCCTCAGCTCTGTAAGAATGCTGAAATTCAGTAATATCCAGAGGAGGGATAAAAGGACTCTATTCTGGTATTGTAATTTTAAAAATCTTCCATATTTACTCTGCTTTTTCTTTCTAGATTCTGTCTTTCTCCACTTGAAAGGTCAAGTTCAGCGCTCAGAGAGCCCCTGAAGTCTTCACCGCATCTGCCCACAAGTTCCTAGTCCCACACCTGGTACATAGTAGGTCCTTCGGGAATGCTTATTGAATGAAAAAAATGCTTATTTAACCTATATTTTGAACCTAGTAAGGTTCAGGTGGTATCTTTATACCAGAGGCCTAAAGTGATAGTCTAATCTACTCTCTTGCTGCAAACCTGTCTCACAGTCCTGGGTTGTTAATTATTACCGACAGTGATCCAGGAAACTGGATTTGATTAGCAAATTCAATGCTCCACTACTATTCATGGCTTATACTGGGGGTTGACCCTAATTCTCAGTCTAGTGTTTTACCCTGGAAGATGGGATCTCTGATCTGAGGACACTTCAGAAGCAAGGGAAACACTGGTAAAAGCCCTCCCCTCTCTCATACAGCGGCAGTTTGTCTCAACTTCCCCAGCAGTAATGCCTTTGGCCTTCTAGAAGAATTAACTCTACAACTGCAGTAGCTCTAACAGAATAAGCCTGGTCTTCCAGAGGGAGCAGTTATTTCACTGCGGGGCTTGTGCTTGCTGCTGTCAGGCTGCTCCCATTTGTGAGGGCCAGCTCACCTAAAGCTGGTGGCTGCGTGGTACACATCAGCAACAAGTCTGCTTTGGGTCACACTCCAGGATCAGGTGCCGTTTCACATACTGGGCTGTTTTCCAGACAAAGAAGTTGTGGGATGTGTTTGCTTTTTCCAAGATGGCTAATGAAATGCTGCTGTTAACCTCTATGACTAAGTGATTTCTGTGATCTTATTTGGAAATCATGAAATAGGGAGCTGACGCTTCAGTCATCTACTCAGAGGACTTTCTAATTCAAGTGGTGATAATCACCAGTATTTGGTTGACCTTTGACTTGGACAACTCCACCTGATTAGTACTTTAAGCTTAGCAGCAACTTCTCTCATTATTTAGCGTTTCTTGAGCATTTACAACATGCCAAGCACTGCTATGTACTAATGGTATATAGTCTACATTTAGAAAAAGCCAAGGTTATCTTAAACATATATAATATTGGTAAAGATCAACAAAGGTTAAAGTCTAAGACAAAGAACATTACAATTTTCTATTTCTATAAACATATATATATATGGGTAGACAATGTTAAGTTCTAGAAGGAGGCAAACTGGGGAGTATTTTAAAGGATTGGGATTGTGTTTGGAATGGGGGTTTAAAGGGAACTCTTGCTTTATCTGTAATGTCAACTCTTTTTTAAAAATAAGGAGAATGCATCTGTCTTCAACTGGTATAATTAAGGACAAATTCTAGCCCAAAGTCTTTTTTGAAGTATAAATGTTTGTTATACTTTAACTAAAGTATGCCATAAAGGTTTACCAAGTATAAATTCTTACCTTGGAATATAAATTCAGAGACTTTTGGAATGAAAATGTGCTATTTCTAGTCGCTAATGAATTTACTTAATTGACATGACAAGCTCTTCAATCAGGCCCATGTAGGTCACATTTCTGTGCTACTCAGTTTTCCTTATCTGTGAAACAAGCTTCGGTGCCTTAGCATACTGCATGGACACTTTGAAATCTGGCCCCTACCTAATCTGTCATCTCTACATTCTCAGCCTATCAGCCTCACCTAAACCTTAGCCTTCATAGATTCACCATTCTCAAAACCTGTTTTTGTGGCCCATCCAGTTCCTTCTACCTGAAATGCTTTCTCCCTCTTCTCTGCCTAGCTAGCTTTTACTTATGTTCAAATTCCACCTCTGATGACACTTCACATGTGGAATCTTCTCAATTCCATTGCCATGTGTAACACCTGGATATATGCCTATTGGAGAAGATCTTTCTAGATTGGTCTAGAACAGATGTGCCATGCACAAAGCCAGGCACCCCATCTCTTCTGTTTCCCCAACACCAGCTTGTCACAGAGCACACTGTAGGTATGCAATGAGCATGCACCAAGTAAGCAGTGTATGAATACATTTTTTGTGAGTTAAACAATTAGGATGCTCTTAAGGCATTTGCAGTTTCCCCAGCACTGAGCACAGAGCTCATCAGGTATTTGAATGCATTCATTCAATAAATGCCTGGAGCTATGCCCATTGTGCTTTCTGGGGAGAAATCCTTCACAGGTAATTCTCTGGCCAGAATGAGACCCATTAGTACTTTAAAAAAGCAGATAACATGTTTCATTTTATTCTGTGGATACTATAAAAAAGTAATTTGCCATTATTGAAATACATGAAGTATTAATGAACATGTGCAGAATTAACTCACATAAACTTGCTCAGTAACTGCTCTGTGCTGTGGAGAATGTAAATCTACCTGAGGACTGCCAAAAAGTGACCACACCTTCACAGTTATGTGAAAAGCTGCAAGGTGGCAATGACAGAGTCAGTGTCCCCAGCCGTATCACCTCATCTGTAATTAGGTTCACGAGGGCAGAGCGTAAGTGTTTCTTGGGAAGGTAAAAGTGTGCCTCTCTGGAAGGCAATCTGAAATATACTAAGGCTTAAAATATATATAACTTTGAGTTTGGAAAAACATGCCAAATTATGCATATAAAGATATTTATAACAAAAGGAAAACTGGAAATAACCTAAATGATCACCAACAGGGGATTAGTTAAGTAATTATACTAGACCCCTGTAATGAAACACCAAAAAATGGGCCAAAAAAGGTTGGCCTATTTCTGATATAACTGGGGGAAAAGCAGTTTATGAAAATTTTTTTTGATGGATTAAAAAAAGGGGGGACTACCTAGGAATTATGTGATAGCTTTCCCATTTATGATTTTTTTCCACATGATGAAGGTGCATAGCCCTTGTTTAAAAATTATTTCCAAATCAAGACAGTTTCTATGGTTGCATCGTACAAAGCAACATTTTATGTATCGAAGTGCAGTTCACTTTCATAGACCATGCAACCTAGATGGACATGGTGGGTCATGTTCACTTCCCTAAGAAAAGAAAGAGTCTGCCTACTGGACAGCTGAAACAGAGACAAGACAGATATTAAAGCTTGTAGGTATCTCTTAAAACATGCAGGTGCTCAGTAGAAACTTGAGTTGAGCAGGAAATGTTATGGTCTATTTGGGTTCAAATGCAATGCTATAGGAGCCATGACTCATTTTTTTTTCTTTTTTTGTTAACTATGACTTTCTCTGCTATATTCTAATAAAAATATGGTAAGCTGTGTGCACAGCTGAAAGTTAATTTTCCCCCCTTTTACAGAGAAAGGTGTTCTGTAAAGTTTAAATCTAATTAGCTATATATTAGAGTTGCTCCCCAAAGTTGGGGGACAGAAAATTGAGTTTGTTAGGGAGAAAGTTTACTATATACACACACTTCTGTCTGTCTGCTATAGAGAATGTCTGACCATGGACTGAAAAGGTGAGGAAAAATGGTAACTTAAAACATAACTCACATCTAAATAGATTTTTTTCATTTGAAAGATCAGATTTCTTTCCAAATGAAAGTTCTTACTCCTAAATACTTCATCTTTTCCATTCAAATTTTGCCTTGCCTGAGGAGTTATCATGTAGTATGTGGCCAAGACAAAGTTAAACCTGAGTGTCATAAAGATCCCCAAGTGTTTATCTTTAGATATGGAATGTTTATACTGCTTTTCCAAGCTTTGAGCTTCTTCCCACGGTATGAATCTTTGGAATCCTCAAACACTAGTTTGCTTGTTAGATTTTTAGGCTCCATTTAACTTTCATTTCTACAAAATGACAATGTGGTGATACCTATAATAAGCTCAATTAACTGAGAATTAAAAAAAAAAAACAAAAAAACCTTGGCTTTAGATATTCACTTAAACAGAGGTAACAACTTGGATAGTTGTTGGCTTATTACAGAGTCCTAGACATTGGTTACATATCATATAGAACTGATGTTCCCAATCAAGTTATTCTGGTGGTTAGCTTTGTTTTCCTACATAAGGAAATGAATTTTGTTGCATGAATACATATTAGTAAACTTTAAGTATAATAAAAGTTAATATCTAAAATTTGTAAGACCTTTTTATTTGTAAGTTACATTGTAGTCCTCTTTTTAAAAACTACATGGAAAGTTTTGAGGACTCAGAATAATTCTACTGAATGGGTTTAGTAACTATAACTGTATGCTCACTTAGTTGGCTATTCTCAAAGGATACATTTTTGCTCACTAACATTAAGGATAAAGTATTTCTATTTAGTTACAAAAAACACTTTGACCTTTGCTTTCTTTCAAGCAGAACTCTTCCCTGTGAAATATTAACAGGTTAAAAGTATTTAACTTCTAAGGCCATTTATGTAAAGATGACCAGTTTAAAATAGAGGTCAATTTTAGGAAAATATTCTGCTGCATTTGATGATCCATTTAATAGAGCCTAAGACCAGTTAAATAAGCAAGTTGTCTTGAAAGAGAGGGTGCAAAAGAATGAGTATTATCAGGGGTATTTCCTATCACACATGCCTTGGCATTTCTGCCCAACTAGCTTCATGCCCCCAGTTATGTTAAAACCTTAGTACCCTTCAGAAAATGAGGGGAGGGGACTAGGAAAATCTTGTAATCTCTTGCACTTTGGATTTCTTATATCTCTCTCCCGGAAGAGAGGTAGTGTCAGAGAATACCACATGTAAGAGTTCCTGAGACGCCGGCAGCTGGTGCCTCTGGAAGCTGGCCCAGCTCTATCTAATGCTTTTCTGACAGGCATTTTGTGTCTTTTCCCATCAGTGGTATATCTTCAACCGGTAGAATTTTTTAATTTTTTTTATTTTTTACTGTAAACATTTTGCAGGCTAAGTACTTCAGAGATTTCATTGCAAGAAAGTACCAGCACTACAGATTAGATTTTAATTCTCGGCACCATGTTAGGATGATTAGAGAGAGCTTGGAAATGCAGTACACGTATGCTATTACTACCCAGGGAATAGTAGGTAAAATGCAGCTGGCCACCTTACACCCCAGCCTTTGGTGTTTGTCAAAGAGCTATGGTTGTGTGAGGAATGATGCTGGATATTGCTATGAGTCAAACACTTGCCTGTTAAAAAAAAACAAACCAAAAATCACACAATATATGTGACTTGAAAACACCTTATGTCTCCATTCAAAAACACTATAGGTTCTAGTTAATATGTTTACTGTAGATTGTGGAAAACTTGCTTTCTGTAACAAAGTTCATTCAACCGGCATGCTGAACCAGAGGTGGGTTTGTAGGGTGGTAGAAGCCTTCTAGAATGGCTACTCATTGGGTGTAATGAGTAAAGATAAAGATTATACATAGATTCAAGTTATTTCCCAGAAGAGCAAAGCTGTTGGATGGATGAGCAGGTGTTTAGTTCTGCTTAGGCTGCTTTTTGGAGGGAGGGAAAAAAATGCTCCTCTGTCTCACAGAGGAGAGAAAAAGAGAGCTGAGGGCAGGAACTGAGAGACTGGCTCCTGGTAAATTGTAAGCAGATAGCTCTGTGGCTTAAAGCTTATAACAGAAAAAACCTGTGAGAACGTTGGTCCTCAAAGGTCTTCACTTTTCTGAAGCCTAGAATCAGGTTGGGAAAGAACTTTTTGTCAGAAGCATAAAGCGAATGAAAGAAAGTTCTAGTCAAGCTTTTTTTCAGGGACTGGGTGGCAAGGGAGGAAGAGAGTATGTAGGTGTGAGGGTCTGCACACAAGGGGGCTGATCAAGTGGATTTGCTTAGTGGGTAAGGACTGCTGAGAAACCTACAAATTATAGTTGCATTTATATAAATATTGCATAAATCTTAAAATGCACTTATGAAAGTGTCCTTTAATGTTTTGTGCTTAGCCACTTATTGCAGTGACTTTTTCTAGCCAGCCTGAGTGCAGAGGAAAGGCTATCGCTTACTTTGGCCCAGTGAGCTCTGCCCGGGCAGCGTAGCTGTTGGCCTGTCTGTGAGGCCATGACCTCCATTTGGGAGTGGCTCACCCTAATTTATGGCTGTGCGACTTGGAAAATAATCCAGCCTTGTAAACATACATGGCAGAGGAAAAGCAAAGGGAAGAAACCAGACTGGAAAGAGTTGGGCACTAAGGAATGAAGAGTAGTGTGAGCTTGGCTTGGGGGAGTTTTTAGGGGAGAAGAGTTTCCAGAGGAGAGGGTTTTCCACAGCTGCTATAGTGTTCAAGAGACAGAGACAGAGAGACAGAGACACACACAGTCTATGCATGCATTCTATTCCTATTTGATAGTTTTTCCCTTAAATATTGAGGCAAAGATTTGAATTGTTCCCAATTACATTACATTTTGTGGGGGGGGGTGCGGTGCGGGTGGAGGCTGAACCATTTAGCATAACCTTATGGCAAGCTGGTTCCATATTACATGTAACTGTAATTAATTCAGCAATGGCTCAAGGATAGCCTGGCTTATAACAATGTGGAGTCACTTTATGGAACCAATACGTAAGTGAACAAATATTTAGAGTGCTCCACACTCTGCTAGGTTCTATAAAAGACACAGAAGTGGCTGCACATGCGCTCTATGTCCTCATGGAACTTACTATCTGCTTAGATAAAGTGTATCAGCCAGCTGGCAACATAAGAGAACTGCAGACAAAGGCTTTGGAGCGAGGCTAGAAGGAGAAGCCTTCAGGGTAAAATGAAGTTTCCCTTAAGTAAAGGTTAGGTCTGGGGGAGAGAGAGCTATCAGGAATTCAAGGTAGGCAGCACTACAGGGGGCTGAGGCAGCAGGAAAGAAAATGCAGACGTGACATTCACGACCCCACTGATGGTATGTCTTGAAGGATTTCTGTACCTCGCTCTCCCCAAAGGCCTTTCACAGGAATTGGAACATTTCAATTCCATGACCCTGGGAGGTAAGACCAGGTGTGCTAATTTGCATTTTACAGCTGAGGGAAATGAGGACATGAGATTCAAAGAGGCTGTAAATTGCCTAAGGTCACATAGGGGACAAGCCAGGATTTGCACTTGTCATCTGACCCTTGGCCCACTGTCCCCACGCTGTGGAGCAAAGAAGGGACTGTTGTAGCAGAGGGTGTGGAGTCCAGGAGTGACCCACAGGTACCAATGGGGATGTTGGTTCAGCTGTTTTCACAGAGACGGAAGTCCTGGTGACATAATAGGGGAGTCTGCCCTCCTGTCATGTACAAGCTCAGGCTGGCAGTTGGTCCAGGGGGGTTGGACACAGATAGCTTTAACCCACAAGGTCACTGTCCCTCCTCTGTGCACCAGGAGCCTGATCTACACGGATACACCAACCTGGTCCCTTGGTTTAACTAAGGGGAAGCGCTACCAAGAGAGTGGCCCAGGGTGGGGAGCGATGCCAGGGCACCTATGCACTGAGACCCTCTGCAGGGTTGTCACAGCTGCCGCATCCCCGCCGGACATCACAGAACTGCTCAGTGGCCCTCCTGCGCAGCCTGTGGGCAGTTTGCTGTTGCGGCCCTCTCTCCTCACCCCTGGTCAAGGATGCCTGGGGCCAGCTCTGGGCTGCTGCTCTGGGGTCTCTTATGGCTTTTCTCCACCCTGCCCACACCTCTGTGACCAGTTCCCTTATTACACTGTCCCAGCTCATACCCTCCATCTCCTGCTGGGTTGCTGACTGGTACAGGTGTCTTCTACTTGTTTCACATCAACCTGGTCCCTTGGTTTAACTAAGGGGAAGCACTACCAAGAGAGTGGCCCAGGGTGGGGAGCGACGCCAGGTGCTTATCCCTATCACATGGTTGGAGCTGGCTCACCCTATTCTGGCCCAGTTGAAAGGGGAAAAAACAAACGGAGGGCATATTTATTTCCTACTGCTGCTTGTAACCAATTACCACAAACACAGTAGTTTAAGACAGTACAACTTGACCTTACGGTTCCATAGGAGTCCAGTGCAGGTCTCATGGGGCTAACATCAGGGTGCTGCACCATTGCGTTGTTTCCTGGAAGTCATGGAGGAGAATCCCTTTCCTGGCTTTTTACAGCTTGTAGGGGCCTTGAATGTTCTTCGCTTCCTCCAGCTTCAAAGCCAGTCAGGCCAGGGCAAGTCCTTCTCGTGTTGATGTCTCTCGGCCTCTGTTCTACCCTTCTTTCACTTTTAAGGACTTAGGCCAACATTGGGCCCACCTGGATAATCCAGCCTAATCAACCCATTGCAGGGTCAGCTTATTATGATCTTAATTCCACCTGTAACCTGCATGGAACATATTCACAGGAGCTGAGATTAGGGTGCGGACATCTTTTGGGGGCCAGTATTCTGCTTACTGCAGAGGATAAACAGCTGCCTTTTAAGGTTGGGTCCACGAAGTTGCACACGACACTCTAACTTCCAGCTGGCCAGAATTTAGTCACAGTCTCAAAGCGAACTGCAAGGGAGGCTGAAAAATACAGATTTTTCTAACTAGGCAGCTACGGGCCTGTGGATAAAATGAGAGTTCCTGTGGCCAGGATTCTCACCTGGCCCTGGTTGACTAGCTCACTGCACACCTGTGGGCAATACATGGCTGTTGACTCTATGTAAAGAGCTCCATCCAGTGCTCTGGGCGTGACACGGTGGTAGGGCTGCAAGGCTGCAGGAGAGCAGAGCAGAGGCTGGAGTGGTGGCAGCACCGAGGACAGAGGCCCAGAGGATGGCTGTGTGGGACGACTGTGCACAGAGGCCTGGAGGACAGCTGTGTAGGATGACTATGCAGAGAGGCCCAGAGGATGGCTGTGTGGGATGGCTGTGCAGGTAGAGAGGCCCAGAGGACTGCTGTGTGGACAGAGGGGCCCAGAGGCAGAGACCAGCTTGCTGTATGTAGACTCGCTCTGAGTGAACGGGATTCTAGTGACTGACCTGCCACCTGGAAATAAAGTTGGGTATAACCCTTTCACCCCAAGAACATTTTGCTGTCAATTTTTTTGGTCATATTGAATCCATAGTAAACTTGCCCGGGGCTGAAACCCATTGGCAAGACAGTGCCCAACAGAAAGGGAGGATGGATATCAGAGAGCAATTTCTAGCCTGTGCCCCATTGGGCTTATTTCTTGCCAGGATCTACTTCCCATTATCATCCACTTCGTTCTGCTACCTGGATGCTATGGGCTCCTTGTGCTTACCTACAGGGTCTGAGCTGCCCTTCACCTGGGATTCATTGCTAACTTAGGAGAAGACAGAATTTTTTCCTTAGTGGACCACACCAGCTACCTGTGATCATCTGTTGCCTGATTGTCATGATCTTCTGTGACTGGCTGGGTTGCAGATGTTTCTCCCAGGCCTTCTCACACTTACTGGCCACCCACATCATGTGGCCAACCCAGTTCCTTGCACTCTGTCTGGCTCTTTCCACATCCCGTGTCTTCAGTCCAGCCTGCTTGCCCTGTTTACTGAATGTTGTCAGTCTCCATCCCAGCCTTGGTTTCTAACTCCTGCTCTTCTCCAAGTACTGTGCTGAGATGCTCAGTCTTCAGTCTAGACCTCTGTATGCTGATCCCTCACTGTCTTACCAATGGGTCTCAGCCCTGGGCAAGTTCACTATGGATTCAGAGTGACCAAAGAAATGACAGTACAACTTCTTGGGGTGAAAGGGTTTATACCCAACTTTATTTCCATGGTGGCAGGTTTATCACTAGAATCCTGTCCACTCAGAGGGCGTCTGTGTGCAGCAAGCCAGTCTCTGCCTCTGGGCCTCTCTGCCCACACAGCCATCCCAGTCTCTGCCCTTGGTGCTGCCACCACTGCAGCCTCTGTTCTCCTCTCCTGCAGCCTTGCAGCCCTGCCACTGCGGTGCCCAGAGCATTGGGCGGAGCTCTTTATATCGAGTCAGTAACACCGTATTGCCCACACATGTGTAGTGAGCTAGCCAACCAGGGCCAGGTGAGAATCCCACAGGAACCTTCATTTTACCTACACTCACATACCTCAAGAGATCATCCAGTGGTGGGTGGATGTAATGTTCATTCAACTCAAATTAAAAACTATTAGAATAATTATAACAAAGGCACAAAAAACATATGCAGGATACAAGGCAAAATCTTGACTTCTTCCGGGAAAGCTGATGAAACATCCTACAGGCAGAATACCTAGATCTACAGCCAAGAATGGACTGCCATATCACGCAGCTCAGAATTATATCTAAACAAGGAAAGTTTTACTTCCTGTTCCTATGACTTTGGGCTCTGGTCTCCAGGGAAGTATGATTTTACTAGATGACTGTCTTGCCAATGGGTTTCAGCCCTGGGAACGTTCATTATGGATTCAATGAGACTGAAAAATGACAATGGAATGTTCTTGGGGTGAAAGCATTTATACCCAACTTTATTCCCATGGTGGCAGGTCAATCACTAGAATCCCACCCACTCAGAGCGAGTCTGCATGCAGCAAGTCCGTCTCTGTCCCTGGGCCTCTCTGCCCCCGCAGCTGATTCAGTCTCTGTCCTCAGCGCTGCCACCACTCCAGCCTCTGTCTGCTCTCCTGCAGCCTTGCAGCCCTGCCACCGTGTCGTGCAGAGCACTGGGCGGAGCTCTTTACATAGAGTCATTAGCAACATACTGCCCACATGTATGTATGAGCTAGCTGACCAGGGCCAGGTGAGAATCCTGGCCATAGGAACCTTCACTTTATCCAGTGACATAGCTGTTGTGCCATTGAATTGGATTACATACCAATACCCACCTATTTCAGGTTCCTCATGCTAAAGGATAAACTGGCCAAATAAAGGAGGTGGGGTGGGGTGGTGGTGGATGACAATTTTAACTGGGTGTGAGGAAAATAGCAATGGCAGTTCCTATGGCCAGGATCCTCACCTGACACTAAGTTACTTGATGTAATTGGCCTACGCTAGGCTACTGCTTCCACACCTATAGGCAATGAGCTATTACTGAGTCACTATATAAAGAGCTCTGCCCAGTGCTCTGGGTGGAGGCAAAATGGAGGTGGATTATGGACCCTCAAGCTGCTGGATGCAGATGTGATGATTCCAGTGCTCAACCTATCGCTGGGAGAACAAAGCCAGGTACAAACCCTTTTACCCCAAGAATGCTCCGTTGTCATTTCTTGGTCTCACCAAATCCATAGCGAACTTGCCCAGGGCTGAAACCCTCAGGCAAGACACTGGGGTAATTGGTCTTCACTCTTAAAGGGAAATGGAGCTGCTGTCGCCAGTGGCCGCAGGGAGGCATGCAAACTGGAACCCAGACATCTAATCCTGCCATATCAAGGGGGAAAATGTAATGTAAGAGCACCCTACCTCTGAACACACAGACCTTCAAAGCCTCAGAATCCTCAGGAAGGGAGGTTTGGTAAACATCTGGTAAAGAGAAGTTTGCTAAAGACAGGGAACATGAAATGGAGAGTAAAGAAAGAAGATCATAAATACCAACTATAGCCTCTTTAGTTTACAGAAATGAAGGTGGGTGGTGGACAAAATCACAGAAATGAAATACAGACATTCAACCTCCATCTGTGTTTCTCAGTATGTGATATTTTGTATTTATACATTTGTATTATAAAACAAAATATATTTAATATACTTTATCTCCTTTCTTTCTCCCACAATTCTACACTTAGTGCATGTTGATGGTGAACATTATCATTCTGATTGTAAATTGCAGTACATGCATCAAGACTGATTGTAGCAGAAATGGACAAGGAATAGAGGCAATGGAGCCCAGGGACTTAGAGCTGACGCCCTCAGTAGGAGATGGGCTTCGGGCTGGTTCCCCTGAGGACAGGGTGAATGTGCTTTCAGATGCTGAGTGAAAGCAACGCTATGTTTGTAGAAGCATATGCTTTTGTTTTAGAAGAAAAAAATGGGATGAGGAATATATTAAGAAGTCAAAGAGGTGGTCTATAATGGACATTTGTGATTTTTTTGATGTCTGGCATCAAAATCCTACTATGGAAGATTCCAAAGGTAAGTGGAGGCAGTACTCCCCTCCCGCTACCAAAGCCAAGGGCATCAAATATTTGCTCTTCTCACTCCCTGGCAGCCAGGGCCATGAGGAGGTTCCACTGACTGGAAACCCCCACTAGGCATGTTGAGTGACACATGATGCAGAGGCGGCCGGAGGTTGACTGGACGATGGAGAGTGTCCAGTGGGGCTCCTGGGGTTCAATCTTAGATACATTCCCAGACACATAATTGACCTTGGTTACCTTTTCTCCAGCCATTTCTTCCAGGTATCCATTCAATAAATTTGTTTCCTGCTTAATAAGCTATTGTTGGTTTTCAGTCTTTGCAACCAAGAACTTAGGTTGGTAAAATCATATTTAATTCATTTGTAATAATTTGGATTCTTTGCATTGTTAATATAAGTAGTGCAATGAATTATCCCCAGAGCTTTTCTCCCTGTTTAAGATGATTTTCTTAATATACCGTTCAACATTACCAAATTACTTTGCAATGTATCAGCTACAGTTTCACTGAAGCTTTGCCTTGGGTACATCTTAAACAACTGATAGAGTACAGGACATTAGAATTTTTCATCTGACATTACCGAGGAAGATTTTCACATATGTACATTGTGAAAGATAACCAAAGCTTCTCAAACACCAAAGCTGAGAAAGCTTAACCACTTTTTAATTGCAATCTTTCCAATGTACTTGACGTGCTTCCTAACCTCATCAGACTGCCATCCCCGGAGCCCGCAGAGGTGATGGGTTCACTTTGCCCTTGCGCGTGGCTCTGCGGAGCACTGTGCTTCCCTCCTGGCTGGGGAATGTTCTGTCTCTCCAAACTTCAACTGGGAAGTCAGAAGGCAGAAACTCTTCCCTCTTTAACCATGTCCACACTCTCTGGCCTGTTGCTTACACTGTCTTTGACCATTGAAAAGGGTAGAACACTGAATGTTGCTATTGCAAACAGATAACCATGCCTGTAAAATTAACTCTGTTCCTCCCTCTACACTGGAGTAAACAATTTAGACTCTACAACAGCTATATTTTTCGACTCTCTTCATCTTGTGTGTCATTTGTTGGTGTTTTCTGTAAGTCTAAGTGCTAGACCTGTGAAGCATTACAATCATATATTTCAAGAGAGACTGCTAAAAGGAAAGGAGCGACACATAGCAGCAATTCACTGGAGAGTTCCGCTTTATTAGGGAAAGGTGCTGGGTTATATAGGAAGGGGCATGAATTGATTGAGGTGTCACTTCTACGGGGCTGTTGGCTGTTGGCTAGGTGCTGGGATTGGGAGGGGGGCGAGAGGTGATTGGGCTTCAGGTGGCGCCTGCGGGAACCGAGGACCCCGAAGAGAAGCCGGAAGTTTGCCATCTTACTGGTGGGGTCCCTTCATTCCCCCCTTTCTCCTCTATGGGGTTGTGGACGTTGCTTTCTCTCTGGCTGCTTCCTGCTGAACAGGGGCGTAGAAGGGAGTGAGGGCTTGAGGATTGGGAGGAAAGGGTTGATAGGACTCCCCGCAGTAAGGACGAGTAGATGTGGACTTCTTCACATTTGGAAATCAATGAAGGTTCCCTGTAACTATAGGTTGAGGACCTGTTGATTCCAATGGTGCCAAGAGGATATGGGTGTCAGGAGCCAGGTGTCTGCAGCCATTGTTTCCAGGAACAGTTTCCAGTGGAGAGAGGGGTCCATCTCAGCGTGTGGTGAGGAGGTCACATGAGGGTGAGGGATCTTCTGTGGCCAGAAGCTGGTAGTTCCTGAGTAAAAGCTGGTTGAAAGCTTGATTAGAGATTTTTCCGACTTGGGATTTGATGAACTTTATTATACAGAGTAAGAAGACACAGGCAAGAAGAATGATTATTATGGGGCCTGCAATGGGCCAGAGCCAGGTGAGGAGGGGGTTTGTTAGTATTGAAGAGAATGTGTTGGAATTGGAAGCAGAGTGGAGACTGGAGGCAAGGTCAGTGAGTTTGGTAATGTCAGTTTCTACAATGCCGGATTCGTTGATGTAATAGCAGCACTCTTCCCAGAGGAAGACGCAGGTGCCGCCCTTCTCGGCTGTAAGCAAATCTAGGGCCTGCCGGTTTTGAAGGGTGACCTTAGCTAGCGAAGTGACTTGTCTTTGGAGAGAGGCTAGGGAATCGGCAGTGGATGTCAGGGCTCTCTCAAGTTTGGCGTTGAGATCTCTAACTGCCCATAGAGAGTGACCCAAGGCTTCTCCCGAAAACCCTGCCCCAATGGCTGAGGTGATCAAAGAGCTACTGACCATGATGGGAAGGAAAGCAGCTCTTTTTGTGCACGAGGGCAAGGGAGGATGGAGCTCAAGAAATTCTGCCATGCTGTAAAGTGTAAACTGTGGGATTAGGGTGACGAGAATGCAGGGTGTATTGGAGTTGAGAGGCACTGAGTTGAAAAGACTGCCATTACACTAAAAGAAGTGTCCCGGTTGCGTAAAAGTCTTAGAGCCGGAGGTAGGGGTGTAGATAGAGAGGCAGTGAAGTGCGCTGGAGGGGGGTGGAGTTGGGCCTACACAGTGGTGGATGGTGAGATTATCTGTGTATTCTGGTTCACATAGGGGTATGTCTGCCAGGGGGCGGAGGGGTTGTCTTTCTGCATGGAAGGAGTAGTTGGAAATATTAAGGGGCATGGCGGCCAGCAGTGGGCGCTGTAGTGATGTGCACAAGAAACAATTGGCTGTGTTAAGGGTGTGGTTGAGAAAGATGGTGGTGTCCTGAATGAGCTGTAATGAAGAGTAGGAGAAATGAGAAGTGGGGCGGGGATAAGAAGATGAACAGGCGCCGTCAAGAGTTTGGATAATGACTTTTTCAGAATGTCTGCTATCTGATGCAACTTGAGAGATCTGGGAATGAGAGGGAACATACTTTTGAGAGATATGAAGGGTACCATGGGGGGGTCAAGGAACCCCCCCATAGTGAACTGAGGCTGTGACTCTGGCAGCCATTGAGAGTCCCAGGGATCTGGGATTGATAAGGAGAATGAGCCGTTGGGATATTTCATGAAACGGTTGGAGGAGTAATACTGTGGGTACTGGAAGTTACCCATGTAGTGAGTGGCGCAAGACCAGTAGGGACATCCCCCATAGGTGTCTGGCCATCGCCTGCAATAGGCTTGTTTTTGGTCATAGAGGAAGCATAGGTAGGGAGAATAAGGGTAGCTGCTAGTGAACACTTCGGTGGAGGGAGGAAAGTGGAGGTATAAAGGCTCAGAGCAGCTTTTCAGAGGGCAGTCTGGTGTGGCAATGAGGGCAGTAACTTTTGTTTGATGCTGTGTGTAAGTCTCTCTGACTTTGAATCGCCATACAAAGGAGGCTGGGGTGGCGGGGAAGACAATAAGAATGAGGAAAAAAGCAAGAGAGCAGTAAAGGAGGAAAAAGTCATGATTTGGGTATGGATGGCAAAGGGGGTGAATGGGATTTTGGTGGAAAGAGGACAGTAAGGTGAGGAGTCTGGAGGGAGGGAGGGTCTGTAAACTTTTGTAGGTTAAGAGATCTTTTAGGTGATGTGGGGACAGAATGGTAAGGGGCGCCCTGAATGTCACTTTATGAGCTTCGTTCTGCAAGAGCTGTCTAGCGGCTAATGCTCGTAGGCAGGGGGCCCATCTCCTAACTGTGGGGTCTAATTGCTTGGAGAGATAAGCTACTGGGGCAAAGGATGGGCCATAATATTGGCCTAGGACTCCTAGAGCTTGACTGCACCTCTCATGAATGTATAATGAGAAGGGCTTTGACAAATCAGGAAGATGGAGAGCTGGGGCTTCCACAAGGGCTTGATGGAGCTTAATGAAGGAGTGTTGGGGTGAGGACGATAATGGTTTTTTAGGGGGGGGCTCTTGCTGAGGTCGTATAGGGGTCTTGCCAACAGGGAGCAGGGAGAAGTTAGGGATCTATGCTCTAAAATATCTAGCTAGGCTTAGAAAGGAAAGGATTTCTGTCTTGGTTTTGGGAATGGGCAGGTCAGAGAGGAGCTATTTTCTGTCTAAGGTAATGGACTTTCTTTGTTGAGATAGAAGGAATCTGAGGTAAGTGACAGAAGGGGAAGAGATTTGAGCTTTGACGGGGGATACTCAGTAACTTCTGGAAGCTAGAAGGTTAAGTAGGGAGGCAGTGTCAAGTTGAGACTGTTTCCACGAAAGACTGCAGAGTAGAAGATTGTCTATGTATTATAAGGTGGACTTGGAGTGATCATGATGAAACTGTTTGAGGTCCTGAGCTAGGACCTGTCTAAAAATATGGGGACTATCTCGGAAGCTTTGTGGCAAAACTGTCCAAGTGAGTTGTTCAGAATGTCTTGTGTATGGGTCCGTCTAGGTGAAGATGAAAAAATCTTGGGAGCAGGGGTCTAGAGGGATAGAAAAATGGGTCCTTGAGATTTAGGACTGAGAAGTGGGATGCTGAGTCTGTATGGATTTGGAACTAAGGGATGGATAGGGACAACGGCTATGTTGATGAGGCGAAGGTCTTGGACAAGGCGGAAAGATCCGTTGGTTTTTTTAACAGCTAATATGGGTGTATTAAATGGGGAGTGAGTGGATCTGAGGTAATATTTGTTTAAGAGATCTTGAATGATGGGTTGGAGGCCTATGAGGGCTGAAGTGGTTAGGGGGTATTGGGCCTGACAGATATACTGAGAGGGGTCACATAATTTGATAGAGGCAGGGGGACATAGGGCCATGGAGGGGCTTGTAATGTCCCAAACTTTGGGATTTACAGGGTGTATGAGGGCAGAACCGGAGCTTTCATTGGGTAGAGGGGGGTCGTCAGCTATGAGGGCCATCAGAAAGGGAGTACTGGCGGCTGTGGGAGTGGATATAGTTATGGAAACGTGGAGGAGGGAAAGGATGTCTCGTCGTAGTAAAGGGATGGGACACTGGGGCATAACTAGGAAGGAGTGGGAGAAAGGTATGGGACTGTCTAGGATTGTGCATAAAAGGGAGGGGGGGGTTTTAATGGGAAAATCTGTTTACTTCCTACCCCGACTATAGGAGTAATGGCTGGCGTGGTAGGGCCCCGGTATTCTCGCAAGACTGAGAAGGTGGCTCCTGTATCTAGGAGGAAGGAGATGGGGCGACCATCTACTGTTAAAGTAACCCTGGGCTCCTGTTTGGTGATGCAAATGGTCGGGCGAGAAGCCCCCGGGCCCCGTCAATCTTCTTCTGCCAGCCCCACTACGGCGGGCTTAGGATGGGGTTTGTTCGTCCAGCCTCCCCTTCAGGTGGTTGGGCAATCAGACCCCCAGTGGCCCTTTTTGTGGCATCTGGGGCATGGGGTGGTAGGAGATCTGGGGGCAGGGCACGCCCTTGACCAATGTCCCTCTTTTCTGCACTTGAAACAAGCTCCTGGGGGGGGCTTGTCTCTAGGTTGTGGTTTTATCAGCTGGGCCAACATCTGGAAATTGGCCTGATCAGCCTTTGTTTACCGCGTTCTTTCTCCTCCTCCCGCTTATGGAAGACTTTAAAGGCCACTGTTAGGATCTCAGTCTGTGGGGTAGCGGGGCCGTGTTCTAACTTTTTGAGTTTAGCTTTAATGTCAGGGTAGCCTTGAGCTAGGAAGTATGTCATAAGGACATGTCTTCCTTCAGGTGTTTCTGGGTCCAGGCTGGTATGCTGTAATAGGGCTTGAGTGAGTCTGTCTAAGAACTCGGAGGGGATTTCATCTCTCTTTTGAATTATGTCTTGGAGCTTTTGAAAATTGACTACTTTACAAGCTGCCTTTTTCAGACCTGCTATTAAGCAGGAGGCAAAAATATCTCGAGAGCTGAGACTCATGGCGGTGTTATAATCTCAGTGTGGGTCTTGTTCCGGGACAGCAGTGGGGCCAGGGGGATAGGTGGGGTCAGTCCTGTGGGTTTCGGTAGCTTGCATTTGGGCGAAGTCCCAAACTCGTCTACGCTCTTCAGGGAGGAGGGTATTGGCCAGGAGCATGAAAATGTCATGATGTGTGAGGCTGTAAGACTGGAGGGTCCATTGAAACTCCCTGATGTATGTCGTGGGATCAGTGGAAAAGGAACTTAGGCGTTTCTCTAATTGGGCTAAATCTCTTAAGGAGAAAGGGACGTGAAAGCGCACGATGCCTTTGGATTCTGCTACCTCCCGGAGGGGGGCGATAATTTTGGGAGGCTCTCGGGACTGAGTCTGAGGGGGACTGAAGGGTTCTGGCTCAGTCTGTGGGGGAGTGACGTGGTCTAGCCATGCCTAGTCGAACAGGTCCTGAAGTGCAGAAGGGGGGGCAAAGAAAATAAAGAAAGATAGAATCGGACCCATGTGTTGCCAGCTAGCAGCCCAGCTGCTTACTTCTGCTGCTCTAGTTGGGTTTGAACTCATGACTCTGAGGTTAAGAGTCCCATGCTCTACTAACTGAGCTACAGCAGGGCTCCAGTTAATTGCTTATGGAATGCGCAAACAGAATGTTCTTTGTTCTCCATTCCTGCCACATCCGCAAGTGGGGGAAGGGCATATTTAGAAGCAGGGGTGGTGTTTCTACACATCTTCAAGGTCTCCCTATTTTCAGAGTGAGGAGTCTTGGCTCTTCTTCGAAGACAAGATATGTTTTTGTGGGCAGATAACTTCTAAGGACTGCACCGGTTGTTCTCTAGCTTGTGCTTTCTCATGCTGCGTTCAGACATGGGGGAAGGTGCTTTCTCATTCTCCCTACAAACATGTGAGAAGACAAAGGCGGTCCTTAATAGGGGAGAAATAGGTGATGAGGGCAAAGACGGAGGAGGCCCCTGGGACCTAGTTAAAGGGGGGCTGAAGGGCTCAGGCTTAATCTGCAGGGAATGAAGGTGGAGGAGGTGAGATGGGGGAGGAGATGGTTGGGGAGGAAGGGAGAAGGGCTGTTGTAGGAGAAGAAGGGGAAGGGAGTGAACGGGAGGCTTCTGCGGGGCGGCGGCTTGCAGGCTAGGAGAACTTGGGAGGGGGCGGGGAGAGGAGGAGGCAGAAAGCTTCAATATAGGGAATCTCCATTTTTTCAGGCGCTGGCAGTAGTTAAAAAGATCGCGAGTGATGTTAGGATCAAGAGTTCCCCCTGTGGGCCATTGGTTGTTATTGTCTAGGGGGTATGTCGGCCAACCTTGGGAGCAGTATTTACGGAGAAGTTTTGGTTTTATATCAGGTGTCAGGGAGGGGGTAGCCAGATGCTTAAGCAGGCATTCAAGAGGTGAACTTTCAGGGATGGATGAGGAGGCTCCCATGGTTAAAGGACAGAGAAGGAGACAAACAGGGGAAGACAAACAGAAATCCTCGGACCAGAGGCAGACAGCAAGGAGACAAAGGGCGTCCCCGATGATCCTTGGTGGTCTGCGGAAACTCGAATACGAGTCGGAATTTCTTAGGAAGTGTGGGTCGTCACCCAGACTTCCCTAAGAAGGCAGTTTGCCCGAGTCTTGACGTACCTAGTGCTAGGCGTTTTCGGCGGACGGAGCAGAAGGAGGAGGGGGGGAAAAGGGAGCGTTCTCATCTACAAAGGAGACACCTCGTTTATGGCTGTTGGAGGAGGGTGCCTGAGAGTCTGCCGCAGCAGTGAAGGCCTGAGGTGGGGATTTATGGCTGTTTGGGGAGGGGCCTGAGGGTCCGCCGCAGCTGTGAAGGCCTGAGGCGGGGAGAGTTCCCTCCTCGTCCCCAAGCGTCAGGGCCTTGCCAGACGATCACGGTCAATGGCACTGCGATAGCTCGGGGGAGAGTGGCCCACTCCGGGGGGAAAAACTTACCTAAAGGCCAGAGAGGAGTGGTGAGTGTGATGAGCCAGCGCCGGAAAAAGAGGACGAGGGCAAGCTGCTGCTGGTGTCGGGGGGAAGACGGGGCCCAGTTGGGGTGTCCCGTCTCCCGGGTTTCGGCACCAATGAAAGGAAAGGAGCGACACATAGCAGCAATTCACCGGAGAGTTCCGCTTTATTAGGGAAAGGTGCTGGGTTATATAGGAAGGGGCATGAATTGATTGAGGTGTCACTTCTACGGGGCTGGTGGCTGTTGGCTAGGTGCTGGGATTGGGAGGGGGGCGAGAGGTGATTGGGCTTCAGGTGGCGCCGGCGGGAACTGAGGACCCCGAAGAGAAGCCGGAAGTTTGCCATCTTACTGGTGGGGACCCTTCAACTGCCATCCCATAGAAAAGTTTCATTCTATTATTCAGGATCTCCAAAGAAACTGCAATTTTCCTGAATAAAATACATTTTCAGAAATTTCATATTTACATGTAATCCTAAAGCCCCTTTGTTGACTTTTTAAATCCATTTTTTATGAGTCAGTCCCTTAGGGAAAATGGCTCCAGCTGCTTTTCCTCTTTCTTACATCAATGCTGATGTATATTTTTGCTTATTCAAAACTGTGGGGACAAATTCCAGTAAAATAATCCCTCTGCAGGATAGCTTTCACAAACAAGCAATACTCTATATATCACACATGCAAAAAACGTTAATGTGAAATCATAGACCCATTTTGAAATAAGGCAATCTGATCTTTTATACTCAACAATAACATGATTGCGAGTCTTTTAAAAATAAGTAGATTTTACAGCAAAAATGCCTGCAAATTATAAAACATCATTCAGTATTTATGTTTTTGAATATTGTTCTAGTACTTTGTGGGGAAATGGAATCCTTTGGTGGAGAGAATGAATATGTAGAAAAGTGGGTGTAAGAACAAGTTACATTTTGAACTGTATGCGTTTTATTCGGGATAGAACAATAGTGTTATAGATAGAGCAAGCCTAAATTAAAACATAAGACAATCTAGTACATGCCATCCATATTTATTTCCATCTTTGTTTTAGAGACACTGATTTATTTTGTTTAAATTTATTGTGGTAAGAACATTTAATATGAGCACTACCCTCATAACATGTTTGAATGTATATTATCACCGACTGTGCATGTAATGCCCAGCAGATCTTTAGAACTTCCTCATCTTGCTTAACTGAAACTTTATACCTGTTGACTGATAACTCCCATTCCTCAACCCCAGCTGCTGGCAATTTATTTAACCTTTCAGTTCACTGGAAATGAGTATTAGTAAATAGAATATTTAGATTTATGCTTGCATATGTAACTCACTATTTTTAAGTAGGAAAGGGGATGGCCAGAGGAAAGGTTTCTGTAAGCAGAGACAGTCTCTTTACTTGCCCTTTCTTTTCTTTGAAGCAGCTTTCCCTTGGCCCAGTCCTCCGCCCAGCCCTGGGGGCGGGTGTGGGGCACCGAGAGGCTTGGGGAAGGGCGGGCAGAGCAGGCTGAGCGTTTGGGTTTCCCAAGTTCAGCGCAGCTCCTCAGGTTTCCTTGTCAGAAGCCAGAGAAGGCGCAGGCTGATTTTGTACTGTAACTCTAACTGTAGCAGGTAGCATATTTATTTTCCTGCTCAACAATTTCATTTTTAATGGCAATGGCTTGATTCTCCAACTGTTTCAGTTGATCAGCTTTTTCTTGTCTACTTAGATGCAAATCTTGGATCTTCTTTTCTAAATCTGAGAGAAGAAAATGAAGTAAATGATATATTTTCACTTGATAGAACCATCCTGGATACCCACACTATACCAAACACAGGGATTTATATGTCTTTTAACGATGTGTTTAGTTTTGTGTTCTGATTCAATGGATAAAACATTTATTTCCACCAGACTTCTCAAAGTTTTCACATAAATCAGAGCAAATTGATATTTTTGTCTAAAAATATATTACATCTGGAGGCATTTATCAGTGTGAGTCTAACGCTAGTTAGAATTTATTAGAAATGAAAAGACAGAGGTGGGCTTGATTGTATTTGGTGAAGTGCTATACTTTTAAGTTTACTTTTTAACATGTGTTCATCACTTTAGGATTTCCTAATTTTTCTGGGAAAAGGACTGACATTTTCATTTCTTCATTCTCTTCTGCTGATATTGAAGTCCCTGAACAACAAAAGCAAAGGGATGCCATTCACTCCTGTCCATCCATGCATCCACCTATCCATCCATTCATTCTCCACTCAACAAACACATGGCAATTACAGTAAACCCTGTCAAGGACCCTGTTGGGTAGAGGGTGGAAGAGCCTCAGGGGGCTGAAATTAACAGTGGGAAGTGGTCTTTGGAAAGTGGCTGACCTGGGCATGAAGTAGATACTTAACAAAGGAAGGTAAGTGTCCAAGTTCACTGACCAGATCACACCTGGATCCTTAGCTGGTCTGGGGAAATCCCAGCATGAGTTTAGAGGAAGGAACTAGATTGCTGAGGAAATTTGAAACTGTCCTGTGAAAAGTTGACTTAACTAGTGATTTTCAATGTGCTATAGCTATTTGCAAGTATTTGAGGACCAGAAAAGCACAGTAAATGTATTTTTTGTCATCCTAAGAAAACAGAATGAAATCAGCAGTGAAAATTCCATGAAGGGAGATTTTTGTCTGAATATAAGAACTTTCTAGTAAAGCCTTTGAGAGACTACAGAGTTGATATGAACAGTAAGCATTCATCACTGAAAACTCTCAGATATATGTCATTTGAGATTGAAAAGGAGATTCAGCACTAGAAGTACATCTGTACTAAAAGAAAACAAGACCCCTGTGTTTCTAATATGCATGTGTCTAAGATTGTGAGGTCACTGGCATATGCCCCTGCAGACGCTGCGTCCAGGAGAGCTAGCCTCTGTGGATGATGGCCCCTGGCTCCCTTGACCTCTGGCTTTCATTCACACTCGGCCACTGCCAGTTCTGAGAGGTCATGGGAGGGTGGGAAGAGCCAGTGACCTCTGTCCCTCAAGCAGCAAGGTGCCTGCAGGTCTCACATTTCTCTGCAACAGCTCCTGCAAGGTGGCCCATCCGTGCCCTCGGGCGTTCACAGAGCCACCTAACAGCACTCGAGCCCCAGTGTCCTGCTGCTCCCTCAGGCCCAGGGATGCTGATGGCTTCTCCCCACTACCAGTTGCCTAGTACCTCCCCACCCTCAGTTGAGTCCCTTAATTCCTGAGCCATTTTTTAGTTCCTCCTATCAAGAAGTAGATTCTATTTACCTTTCCTCAAACCAGGTCAGGCTTTGCAAGTTGTTGTGACCAATAGAAAGTGGATGAAATGATGTTGCAGGACCTCAAGCCTTGTGGCTTCTGTGCTTATCTCCTGGAACCCTGATAAAACCATGCCATAAAGCAGCCTGGCATGGAAGCCCCCATGGAGAGAGGTCCTGCATCTCAGCTAAGCCCACCCCAGGGGGCCAGACAGCCAACCCCTCAGCCCAATGCAGCTGCTTGAGCAACGCACAGAACACCTATGGAGGGGACACCCAAGCACCCACAGAGAAAGAATTCATGGCTGTCATTTAAGCCATTGATTCTGGGGGTGGTTTAATGTGCAATGAATACATAACTGAGACAACGCCACTTATAAATACATGGTGCAGAGTCATGTCCAAATGTGCTTTCTGTTTCTTGCTGGGACCCTGACAGCACAAAGTTCCATGGAAGGATTTCAGCACTACTGGGCAGAGTAATTGTGTCTATGTGTGTTGGGGAGATGTTCTGTGTATTACAGGGTGTTTAGCAATATTCCTGGCCTCCATCCACTAGATGCTAGTTGTACCCGCTAGTTGTGACAAGCATAAATGTCTTCAGACATTTTTATCCCCAGCGGAGGGGATAAACTGGCTGAGAACCACTGAATTAGGGAAAGGGCGTTTCAAGGCGACAAGTAAAAAAAAATCTCTGTTATGATTAATGCAGAGTAGATAGATGCTCATTAATACCCTTTAAAGTGGAACCATGCAAGATGCTTGTTACACTGCCGTCCCCAAAACACAGCCCCGGTTCCTACTTCTCTCCCCACAGTGGGCACACACGGGATTAAGCTGTGTCAAAATCAATTGAAATTGGTATAAATTCTACCAGGATGGTGAAGTACTATGTAACTGTTGACTTGGTGGAGGAGTGAAAGAGCAGACAGAACTCCCTACAACCCAGCAGCTCCACTTGGAGGGATTTCTCCACAGGAAATGGGACCTCAGAGAGACACCCGCACCCCCACAGTCACTGCAGTGCTTATTCACAATGGCAGTGACCTGAGTGTCTGTCAGCAGGTGAATGGATAAAGGAAATGTGATAAAGAAAATATATAAAATTCAGGCATAAAAAAGAAGGAAATCCTGAAATCCTGCCACTTAACAACAACATAGACAAACCTGGATGATGCTGTGTGAAGTGAAAATAAGCCAGAGACAGAAAGCCAAATACTGTGATCACAGTTGTGGAATCTAAAAAGAAAGCTGAACTCATAGGAGCAGATGTTAGGGCAGACAGGAGAAATGATGGGGAGCTGTTGGTCACAGGGGGCACACTTCCAGGTAAGAAATGCGCAAGTTCTGGGGATCAAAGGTACAGCATGGTGCTGACTGTAGTTAATGACATGGGATTGTGTGAGTAGAGCCTAAGCATTCTCACCACAACAAGGAAAAAGGTACTGTGAGAGGTGAGGTATGTGTTAATCAACTTAATTGCAGTGATCACTTCACAATGTATACAACATGTCCATCAAATTATCACATTAAATATTTGCAATTCTATTTGTCAGTTATACCTCAATAAAGCTGGGAAAAAAGGAATAGATAGATACCTGTTATTCTTCTTATCTTGTCCTCTGTATCCTCAGCCAGTTTTTCTGCTGCATCTTTGAGCTGTTGCACTTTCCCTAAGGTTTCCTTTGTCAGTCCTATGGTGCTTGTCTTACGTTGGAGAGCAGCATATTGATTTTTCAGCTCTACAAACTCCTGTAACAGAGCAACACTCCGATCAGGAAATATTTATCCAGCATGTACACATGCCTGCCTGATACTGTACATGAAACGAGTAAGAGGAAACCATGACCCAGTCAGTCAATGTGCTTGAGCCACTCAAGTATTTCCAGCAGGGCCTTGTTTGCATTGTTAGTTTCTTTTCAGGTTGAAAAAAATCTCAGCTTTAGTTAATTAAAAAAATGTCCTTGTTACAAAGTGTCAATCGTTATTCCAAGTTAAGGCAACTACTTATGAGGCACCAAGGGTCTGTCCTGAGCCACACTGAGGTGGGAGAAAGAGAGGACAGAACTGACCCAGTCCTGCACTTGACAGGCATCTGTGCCATCGGCTGAACAGCTGTGTGTCCATGAAGAAGGGCAGAGGGAGTGGTGAAGATTCAGAGGCGGCAAGGACGCATTACTGGGCTGGCACAAGGCAAGACAGAGATGAGGCAGGAAGAGCAGCAGAAGTGCTAGCATGGACTGTTGCCTCAGTTTCAGAATAGAAAGCTTTGCCGTCACCTGAACGCTGATAACCTGGGACAGATGGACAAAGGCCAGACCTAAGAATGGATACAGAAGTGGAAGGAGAGCGGGCAGAAGGCACCTTTCTCAAACTCCCTTCTGTAGAAAATATTCTCAACTCCCGCCAGTGGGAAATGAACCTAGTACATTTGGAGTTAAAGCAAGGGAAATTGTAAGAATGCTTTAACATTTTTCTTTTAAGCTACTATATTAACTCAATCAACCAAAGATTTCCTGCTAAGAAAATGAGTTGATAGTTTCTGTCATCAACTTAAATTAATAGTTCATTTTGACAACTGTTTAATTAACTCACTGCAATTTTTGTAATTTGAGCTGTTCTCTTTGGCAGATGACTTTCACTTTTCTTTATGTTACGTGAGTTAATTAGAATAAAGGGTAACTACATGCAAGATAGACCAATGATATCAATTGTGAAAGTTTGGAAGTTTAGGACAACTTTGACTAGGACACCACTGGTAATATTAGGAACATCAGAGAAGTAAACACTCCAACATAAACTGGCCAAAGGACTTGTCTTCTCCAGAGACAGCTCTCTGCTGCATAAGAGCTTTCATGCCCATTGGGATCCCTACAAATATACACCCCTGAGTGTGGACCAGCATGAAAGGAAATGCTAACAAACGGCACAAAAATATGCAGTTGAAGGATTATCTTTTACAGAAATGCTGTGTGTCTGCCCCTGGTGGCAGTGGCAGGAGTAATGACCTCCTCCAGGCCCCCAGCCTGGCGTCGGGCCGACTCAGCCTGCGCTTTCGCACGGGTGGCTTGGTCTTGATTCCTTTGCACTGTGGACTGCAGTCGGGGAAGTCCATCCTCCAGCCCTGACTGCTGCTGTGCTAAGTCCAGCTCATTCTTAGTCTCCTTGGCTTGATTTTCAGCCTGTTGTTGATTGGAAGACCAGAAAGGAGAAAGTCTATGTAACAAACAGTCGAGAAAATAAATGATAGAATTTCCCCTCAGACACTAAGCTAGGTGTAAAGAGAAATAAAATCATTCCTTTGTTTTTGTTTCATTAAAAAAAAAAAAAGCCAAAGTATGTCATACATACAAAAGGGTCTAAAAGAAAATATGACACATATCCCTGTACCCATCCACCAGCCAGTTTAAGGCTAAAGCACTGCCGGTGAGCCACAGTCTCTGTGTACTACTCCCCACATATCTCTTCTCTTCCCTCTGAAGGGGAGTCTAACATCAGCCTTCTACGTACTTCTACATGCTTTTTATTCTATCTTGTGCAGTATTTCTAACAATGCACAGTATTTTCTATTTTTTAACTTTATACAAGTAGATCATACTGTGGATTTTCTGTAACTTGAACTTTTTAATTGAAAATTACGCTTGTACAAATCACCTAGGTTAATTTGCATAGCTGTTTTTTAAATTTTTATCAATTTAAAGCATGCCATTGTTAGAATATACAACAACTTATTTTTCTATTCTGTGGTTGATAAAGGAGGCTTCTAACTTTTTTCCCCCCTTCTGAACAATAATGAACATCTTAGACTTGTTCCCTGTTTCAGTGACTACATTTGTCTTATCGCCGAGCTACATCTGCTTGGTCATTTGTCAGCTCCTGTCTCTTATTCTTTGGTCATACTTTCCTATGTTCTTTGATTTTCTTAAACAATACACATTCTTATTTGGTTTTTTATCTCTAATAACAGTAACATCTGCAGTCCCTTACATTCTGATTCTGTTTTTGCCTGTTTATGGTGATTCTTGCTTAGGGCAGCTTGCTTCTTAGGTGTTGTGGGGGAATTCTCTGAGGCTCAGTTTAAAGGGTGTTCCTTTGGAGGGGATTTCTGGTTGCCTCTTCCAGGCATCTGAGTGCACTACCAATCTAGGACCATTTTAAAAGACATTTTTACCTTGGGGTGTTGGGGTCACCCAGGTAGTGTGAACACTAGTCCCAAATGCATGTGAGAGCCAGCCTGTGGTTAGCAATTCTTGGTGAAAACTTCTCAGAGGCAAGTGCCTTCACTGGTACTCTCCCTCCCTCTCATTCTCCACCCTAACCTGTGTGTGTGTGTGTGGGCGGGGGGCGGGTGTAGAACAGTGTACCATGTCACTGAGGAGTTCTGCCTTTGGGCTCCCAGCTCTCTGTAGGGTCTTATTCCCTCCTTGTGTGGGCTTTGTTTCTTGCCTGTTTTGCATGGTGACCATCAAAACAAACATCATGCACATCAGGGACTGGCAGATGCCCTCTGCTCCATCACCTCTGGATTTGTGCTTTCCTGTCATTTTTGGCCTCTGGAATTTCCTCTATTTATTACTGCTTTGGCTATGCATTATCCTATCTACCATATTTAGTTTTTTCCTGCTGGGAACTGGTCCACCACATTTTTAGAAATGGAAGTCCCTTCCTGTGCCCTTGCACACATGTGGCAGTTTTCTAGAGAGGAATTTGCAAATTTTTTCTGTAAAGGGCCAGGTAGTAAATATTGTACACTTTGTGGTCCACAAAGTCTCTTTTACAACTATTCAACTCTGTGCCATTATTGGGCAAAAGCAGCCACAGAGTATGTGGCTGTATTCCAATAAAACTCTGTAACTCTGTATACAAAAGCAGTTGGTGAACCCATTTGGCCCATGAGCTGTATTTTGCCATCACATATTCTAGGGTGGTGCCTAGAAGGGGAAAAGCCTTCTATGTTTTTGTTTTTCTAGCTAGCCTACACATACGACCTCTTCACATCTAAGGGTTTTATTTCCTATGCACTACTGCCTGTTCTGCTGCCCTCTGTCCTTTCAAGATGCATGTATTTAGACATGTAAAACACAGCTGAAGGGCAGAGACTGCAGAACTTACCATCCGTAGCGGGGGAAATGTGCTAGAGAATGGAGCCTTCACCCCCAGGGGACTAGGTCCTGTCCTGTCCTTCAGCTGCCAGGCTCCCTCTCCTGGATCTATCATGGGGGTTAAACCAGGGCTTTGCTCCCACCAAACTCTGAATGGAACACGTTCTTTTCGGTAAGATATTTTTGCAGTCTTAGTATACTCTGATGAAATTTCATGCACATTTAGTTACAGAAACCTGACAACAATTAATTTTATTTCTTTAGTTTAAAGTCTTACTTTCCCTGGTATCAGATGGGATACACTTTGGTGTCAAATCTACCTTTAATTAGCTGTGTGACCTTAGTCATGTCACTTAACCTCTCTGAGTCTTAGTTTCTTCATTATAACCTGGCAGAATCACCTGCTGTGTCCCCCAGGATTGGTCAACAAAAAAATGAAATTATGCTATGAGACTTCTGCATAGAATATTAATTGCATGAATGCACCACCATAATCTTTTTTTATCCTCATAGTAATCCCATCAATAGGTAAGGCAAGCATGACATTGGCACACATAAAAACTGTACTGTCTCTGCACTCAAAATCTATCTCAGGTTAGTTCCAAGAAGAGAAATACCTGCAGTACATTCTTTTTTATTTTTGTTATCTCTGTAGTCAGCTGTGTGATGGTTGAATTTGCCCGTCCTTGAGTGATTTGAACTTGTTGCAATTGATTCAACATTTTGTCAAGACTTAACACAACATTTGCTGCTGCTTTTCTAAGGTAAAATATTAACATATCAGATTAGATATATAATTATTCACCTTGAGAGTTTTGAGTCAACCAAAAACTTTACTGAATTATTTATAAAGAAAATTTAAATTACTCTTAAGCAAGGCAAAGTGCTGAAGTCTGCATTTTGAAAAACAGGTATATTTAAATACCAATAAAAACACACATACATGCATACTCAGTAGATATAGATTTTGCCACATAGGGAAATCAAGGATACAGGTCTTGTTTCTTCTTAATTTGTCACAAGCAGAGAGGTTTGAGGATATAACTGTCAAGCTTTAAACAAAATACTATCCTCAGCCAATTCCAGTACCCAATTTCTCAAACTTCCACAACATTCCCTAACTTCCTTATTGGAGTGGGGGTGGCAGAGTCAAGAGGTTCCCCAGACAGCAGAGAGAACTAAAGGCCCTGCATTTTCAGGCTGTTTATTCAGGCTTATTTAAGCTTCACTGACATTCCAGCTGCCCAGGGGCCCAGTTAGAGGTTAACATCACAAGCATTCCAAGTGACACACTATTTTACAGAAATGAGCTCACCTCAAGTCAACATTTACCAGATACTTGGATCTATGGGTTCAAATTCACCTTTGGAAGAATGTACCATGTGAGGGAAATATCAGAAAGCCCTTTGCAAAAGCGTAAGTAGAAATGCTTGTATGAGAGCAAAAAGAGCTAAATTGCAAAACATCCCCTTCCAAATCCAGCCTATCCTCTCCTCCCAGTGGAAAAAAGCCTTGTACAAAGACTATTTTTTTAGAGCAGTTTCAGGGCCATGGCAAAACTGAGAGGAAGGTACAGAGATTTCCCATAGACCCCTGCTCCCAACATGCACAGCCTCCCCACTGTCCACATCCCCACCAGAGTGGGACACTTGTCACCACGGACGAACCTCCACAGACACATCATAATAACCAAAGTCCACAGTTTACATTGTTAGTATCCTTTTGAAAGCATTAACACTGCACAGTAAGAATCTGCATGTTCTAAGAACCCGTCATCAACATCATTTTTAAAAGTGGTGTGATTGCACTGTAGTTACTTAATCTTCCGAATGTGAAATATGAAAACTAGAAGGGGTTGGACTGACAGTGGAGGCTGGCACACTTCATTTATATAAGTGGCTGATAAGACAGTGAAGGCAGTCTCAGCTCCTCTGGCAGCCACAGATGGTGGTAGGTGCCAATGATGTGGCCACTATCTGATTGACCTTATGACCCTGACTCCCAGTACCCTTGCTCATAAAAACATCAAGAGAGCTTTTCCTTTCTCCTTGGCTAAGTCAGCAAGGGCAAAAGGAAGCAGGAGTTAGTTAACTCTGTACACCGTATATATCATATTACTCCTGGATTATTCCTGGGACACTAGTGTTCATTTCTTCTACTCCTCACCATCATACCTTTTGAGTGTAGTCTCTTTTTTTAAATTGAGATTTTTCAAAATAGTACTTGAAAGGAAAGGAGCGACACATAGCAGCAATTCACCGGAGAGTTCCGCTTTATTAGGGAAAGGTGCTGGGTTATATAGGAAGGGGCATGAATTGATTGAGGTGTCACTTCTACGGGGCTGGTGGCTGTTGGCTAGGTGCTGGGATTGGGAGGGGGGCGAGAGGTGATTGGGCTTCAGGTGGCGCTGGCGGGAACTGAGGACCCCGAAGAGAAGCCGGAAGTTTGCCATCTTACTGGTGGGGACCCTTCATTCCCCCCTTTCTCCTCTATGGGTTTGTGGATGTTGCTTTCTCTCTGACTGCTTCTTGCTGAACAGGGGCGTAGAAGGGAGTGAGGGTTTGAGGATTGGGAGGAAAGGGTTGATAGGATTCCCCACAGTAAGGATGAGTAGATGTGGACTTCTTCAGGTTGGAAATTAATGAAGGTTCTTTGTAACTATAGGTCGAGGACCTGTTGATTCTAATGGTGCTAAGAGGATATGGGTGTCAGGAGCTAGGCGTCTGCGGCCCTTGTTTCCAGGAACAGTTTCCAGTGGAGAGAGGGGTCCATCTCAGCATGTGGTGAGGAGGTCACGTGAGGGTGAGGGATCTTCTGTGGCCAGAAGCTGGTAGTTCCTGAGTAAAAACTGGTTGAAAGCTTGATTAGAGATTTTTCTGACTTGGGATTTGATGAACTTTATTATACAGGGTAAGAAGAGACAGGCAAGAAGAATGATTATTATGGGGCCTGCAATGGGCCAGAGCCAGGTAAGGAGGGGGTTTGTTAGTATTGACGAGAATGGGTTGGAATTGGAAGCAGAGTGGAGACTGGAGGCAAGGTCGGTGAGTTTGGTAATGTCAGTTTCTACAATGCCGGATTCATTGATGTAATAGCAGCACTCTTCCCAGAGGAAGACGCAGGTGCCGCCCTTCTTGGCTGTAAGCAGATCTAGGGCCCGCTGGTTTTGAAGGGTGACTTTAGCTAGCGAAGTGACCTGTCTTTGGAGAGAGGCTAGAGAATCGGCAGTGGATGTCAGGGCTCCCTCAAGTTTGGCGGTGAGATCTCTAACTGCCCATAGAGAGTGACCCAAGGCTTCTCCCGAAAACCCTGCCCCAATGGCTGAGGTGATCAAAGAGCTACTGACCATGATGGGAAGGAAAGCAGCTCTTTTTGTGCGCGAGGGCAAGGGAGGTTGGAGCTCAAGGAATTCTGCCATGCTGTAAAGTGTTAACTGTGGGATTAGGGTGACGAGAATGCAGGGTGTATTGGAGTTGAGAGGCAGTGAGTTGAAAAGACTGCTATTACACTAAAAGAAGTGTCCCGGTTGCATAAAAGTCTTAGAGCCGGAGGCAGGGGTGTAGATAGAGAGGCAGTGAAGTGCGCTGGAGGGGGGTGGAGTTGGGCCTACACAGAATACACATCTGCGTATTCTGGTTCCCATAGGGGTATGTCTGCCAGGGGGCAGAGGGGTTGTCTTTCTGCATGGAAGGAGTAGTTGGAAATATTAAGGGGCACGGCGGCCAGCAGTGGGCGCTGTAGTGATGCGCACAAGAAACAATTGGCTGTGTTAAGGGTGTGGTTGAGAAAGATGGTGGTGTCCTGAATGAGCTGTAATGAAGAGTAGGAGAAATGGGAAGAGGGGTGGGGATAAGAAGATGAAGAAGCGCTATCAAGAGTTTGGATAATGACTTTTTCGGAATGTCTGCTATCTGATGCAACTTGAGAGATCTGGGAATGAGAGGGAACATACTTTCGAGAGATATGAAGGGTACCGTGGGGGGTCGAGGACCCCCGTAGTAAACTGAGGCTGTGACTGGCAGCCCATCGAGAGTCCCAGGGATCTGGGATTGATAAGGAGAATGAGCCGTTGGGATATTTCATGAAATGGTTGGAGGAGTAATACTGTGGGTACTAGAAGTTACTCATGTAGTGAATGGCGCACGACCAGTAGGGACATCTCTTATAGGTGTCTGGCCATCGCCTGCAATAGGCTTGTTTTTGGTCATAGAGGAAGCATAGGTAGGGAGAATAAGGGTAGCTGCTAGTGAACACTTCGGTGGAGGGAGGAAAGTGGAGGTATAAAGGCTCAGAGCAGCTTTTCAGAGGACAGTCTGGTGTGGCAATGAGGGCAGTAACTTTTGTTTGATGCTGTGTGTAAGTCTCTCTGACTTTGAATCGCCATACAAAGGAGGCTGGGGTGGCGGGGAAGACAATAGGAATGAGGAAAAAAGCAAGAGAGCAGTAAAGGAGGAAAAAGTCATGATTTGGGTATCGATGGCAAAGAGGGTGAATGGGATTTTGGAGGAAAGAGGACAGTAAGGTGAGGAGTCTGGAGGGAGGGAGAGTCTGTAAACTTTTGTAGGTTAAGAGATCTTTTAGTTGATGTGGGGACAGAATGGTAAGGCACGCCCTGAATGTCAGTTTATGAGCTTCTTTCTGCAAGAGCTGTCTAGCGGCTAATGCTCGTAGGCAGGGGCCCAAGTCCGAACTGTGGGGTCTAATTGCTTGGAGAGATAAGCTACTGGGGCAAAGGATGGGCCATAATATTGGCCTAGGACTCCTAGAGCTTGACTGGACCTCTCATGAATGTATAATGAGAAGGGCTTTGACAAATCAGGAAGATGGAGAGCTGGGGCTTCTACAAGGGCTTGATGGAGCTTAATGAAGGAGTGTTGGGGTGAGGACGATAATGGTTTTTTAGGGGGGCTCTTGCTGAGGTCATATAGGGGTCTTGCCAACAGGGAGCAGGGAGAAGTTAGGGATCTACGTTCTAAAATATCTAGCCAGGCTTAGAAAGGAAAGGATTTCTGTCTTGGTTTTGGGAATGGGCAGGTCAGAGAGGAGCTATTTTCTGTCTAAGGTAATGGACTTTCTTTGTTGAGATAGAAGGAATCTGAGGTAAGTGACAGAAGGGGAAGAGATTTGAGCTTTGACGGCGGATACTCGGTAACTTCTGGAAGCTAGAAGGTTAAGTAGGAGGGCAGTGTCAAGTTGAGACTGTTCTCACGAGAGACTGCAGAGTAGAAGATTGTCTATGTATTATAAGGTGGACTTGGAGTGATCATGATGAAACTGTTTGAGGTCCTGAGCTAGGACCTGTCTAAAAATATGGGGACTATCTCGGAAGCTTTGTGGCAAAACTGTCCAAGTGAGTTGTTTAGAATGTCTTGTGTATGGGTCTGTCCAGGTGAAGATGAAAAAGTCATGGGAGCAGGGGTCTAGAGGGATAGAAAAATGGGTCTTTGAGATCTGGGACTGACAAGTGGGATGCTGAGGCAGGGATCTGCGATAAAGGCTGTATGGATTTGGAACTAAGGGATGGATAGGGACAACGGCTATGTTGATGAGGCGAAGGTCTTGGACAAGGCGGAAAGATCCGTTGGTTTTTTTAACAGCTAATATGGGTGTATTAAATGGGGAGTGAGTGGATCTGAGGTAATATTTGTTTAAGAGATCTTGAATGATGGGTTGGAGGCCTATGAGGGCTGAAGTGGTTAGCGGGTATTGGGCCTGACAGATATACTGAGAGGGGTCACATAATTTGATAGAGGCAGGGGGACATAGGGCCACGGAGGGGCTTGTAATGTCCCAAACTCTGGGATTTACAGGGTGTATGAGGGCAGAACCGGAGCTTTCATTGGGTAGAGGGGGGTCGTCAGCTATGAGGGCCATCAGAAAGGGAGTACTGGGGGCTGTGGGAGTGGATATAGTTATGGAAACGTGGAGGAGGGAAAGGATGTCTCGTCGTAGTAAAGGGATGGGACACTGGGGCATAACCAGGAAGGAGTGGGAGAAAGGTATGGGATTGTCTTGGATTGTGCATAAAGGGGGGGGGGCATTTACCTCTTACCCCGACTATAGGAGTAATGGCTGGTGTGGTAGGGCCCCGGTATTCTCGCAAGACTGAGAAGGTGGCTCCTGTGTCTAGGAGGAAGGAGATGGGGCGACCGTCTACTGTTAAAGTAACCCTGGGCTCCTGTTTGGTGATGGAAATGGTCGGGCGAGAAGCCCCCGGGCCCCGTCAGTCTTCTTCTGCCAGCCCTACTACGGCGGGCTTAGGATGGGGGTTGTTCGTCCAGCCTCCCCTTCAGGTGGTTGGGCAATCAGACCCCTAGTGGCCCTTTTTGTGGCATCTGGGGCATGGGGTGGTAGGAGATCTGGGGGAGGGGCACGCCCTTGACTAATGTCCCTCTTTTCCGCACTTGAAACAAGCTCCTGGGGGGACTTGTTTGTAGAGGGGCGCCCAGGTTGTGGTTTTATCAGCTGGGCTAACATCTGGAAATTGGCCTGATCAGCCTTTTGTCATCTACTCATCCTTACTGTGGGGAATCCTATCAACCCTTTCCTCCCAATCCTCAAACCCTCACTCCCTTCTACGCCCCTGTTCAGCAAGAAGCAGTCAGAGAGAAAGCAACATCCACAAACCCATAGAGGAGAAAGGGGGGAATGAAGGGTCCCCACCAGTAAGATGGCAAACTTCCGGCTTCTCTTCGGGGTCCTCAGTTCCCGCCAGCGCCACCTGAAGCCCAATCACCTCTCGCCCCCCTCCCAATCCCAGCACCTAGCCAACAGCCACCAGCCCCGTAGAAGTGACACCTCAATCAATTCATGCCCCTTCCTATATAACCCAGCACCTTTCCCTAATAAAGCAGAACTGTCCGGTGAATTGCTGCTATGTGTCGCTCCTTTCCTTTCAGTACTTATTAAAGTAAATTAAGAAAGTAACAAAAACAGGGACACAGGAAGGGAAAAATACACTGATACTCTCACCACTTGTTAATATTTGCATGTAATCAGTATATGGCATTTACTGGTATGTAATGGTAAAAAGAGGTAACAGATTACGAGAAAGGCATTCCGAGTTCAAGGAAAATGGGAAATGAGCATTCTGGCACATTCCCTAATTCCCCAGCTTCCTGAGGCACCTACAAAAAGAGTTTAGCCCTCAATTTGGAGGGTAATTCCATTTGAACATTATAGCTCCTCAGGCAAGTATTTTTCAGAAGGCCTTGGCTGATGGTTGGTTAGAGCAAGGGGAGGATATTAGTGCTGTACTTACTCAGCTACCTTCGCCTTCACCAAAACCTTCTGGGCTCCACCTGCTGCTTTATTTAGCCTGTTCTTGTCTGTCCTGTAGTCCTTACAGAGTTGCATCAGCTTCTGTATTTTGTCAAGTTCATGGGTTAGATTTTGTGATGTTACTGGTAGGTGGATGTCAAGTATAGGATTTGCAACTTTCTCTATGTCCTCTGGAGGCATGTCTTCCTCTTAAATAAGAAGTTGGGTTTTAGTTATTATGACTCCTTATCAATGGTGTATCTTGTAAATATAACCACAAGGAATTCTAAGTCAAATACACTGATATTGATTATGGGTCCCCAGAATACAGGCATTAGACTCTATGTGTCCCACGGAGTCTTCCCCACCCTCAATTTTCCCTTTTCCCTCAAACCAATACTGCTTGTGTAGTCCTGAATACATGCTATGCAAATGCTTGTTGGGAAAATGAAAACTACAGACTGAGGATATTGTATATGTCTTACAAAATATCCTCCCAAGGATTACTTACTGTAAGTACAGACTCAAAAGCAATGAAAATGTTTAGATGCCTCTCTTTAATACTCAGACACAATGAGTGAACAATTGGGAAGCTCTGGGTTTAGACTCAACAAAACTTGATTCCAATCCTGTATGATATTAACATGGCTCACAATTTTTGGTCATTTGTATAACTGGGTAACTATACCTGATGCTACTACTCATAGGCCTATTTTCAGAAGGGAATGTGACAATACAGAGTAAAGTACCAGCTGAATAACATATTATAAAGAAATTTGTAAATCCACCTATGCCCTGCTTTTCAGAAAAATAACATTGGCACCTTTTGAGAACTGAGTGGAAGATGGACTGTGTTTAGGGTGATAACTTTTTGTGTTCTGTCTCCTTATTGACATATGATGCTAAACCCACAGGGGAAGTTAGAGATGAATAAGACACATATCTAACCCTTAAGGGGTTTACTATTAAGTGGGGAAATAAAAGTTATTCTATATGAATAATCCCACAAGTACACAACTGATAAATGTAAGACAAAATGATGTGGGGTCCAGAGGGAGGAGAAGAACTTTAAAAAGGCATTTAAACCCGGCCTTAGAGGACAGCAGAGATTAACCTTGTGACAGGTTGGGTAAAAGGTGGGGGAAAGGGGTTCCAGGCTGAGGGAACAAGAAACAGTATTAGGATCATTGTTGGAGGGAGAGTGAGGTGTCCGAGTGGAAGTTTGGAAAGGTTGGAACCCCTAATGGGAGGCTAAGGAACTTGGGCTTCATGTAGGAGGCAGTGGGCTTGGGATGATTTTTAGCATTTGACTGACATGACAGGAGTGTATATGTCCTTCCTGCAGTCAACTTTTCTTCAGCTATTTTGTGTCACAGAAAAGGAAGATTTTTCTCCCTGTAATAATTTTTGAAAACAGTGACTTTTTTGTGAATAAATTAAAACCATATTTTAAGCAGAATCAGGAGTTGGCTTTTTAAAGAAATAGCAATTCTTTTTATAAAAAACTTCTAATAAAAAGTGAATTTAATTTAATCACATATTCAGTAATCAAACATTCACTGGCATTTATTATGAGGTTACAAATGCAAAATTTTTATGAGCACTTTTAGAGGAAATGATGTATAACTTTGTTAATAAGGAATTCAGACTATAAGAAAAATAGTAAGATGGTCAAAGAATTTCTGAATAGTGTGGCTACTGCATAACTGAATGATAATTTTATTTGGGCTTTATAGCATGGAAAAGAGTAGAACCAGGTGGGGGAAGGGCACTGGCTCCTGGTGACCAAGGCTGTTGGTACCCTGACTAGAGAAGTTTCTTTTATGGAATATGATTTTTCTCTATGCCTACTCTAATTTTTGTTGTGATAATCTGGACAGTTTTTTATTTTTTGATTCCTTTGCTTAATTAAAGTAAAAATTTTCTTAAAAAAAATGTTCCATAGCAATGAGAATTGAGACTAATAAAGGAATAAACCCTATGGCCCTGTTGCAAATTGCTGAATTTGGAAGATGGCTCTAAGAAAGCAGGCAGCCGCTGCTTTCTGACCACTGTTGGGGCTTAGGGCCACATCCCCTTTTCTCATACAACTGGTCTGGCAGTTTTGATTTTAGTTTTGTTTTGTTGTTTGAATTGACTTCTATCAGTAGAAAAAGCTAACATGTTCCTCAATCCAACCAATTTATGGATCTGTGTCCTGTCAGTAACAATGTGTCTAGCTAACTCTTTGAAAATTTGCTTTGGAACAAACAAAATGACCAATAGATTCCACCCCCATTCATTTTTATGCATTATTTTTGTCATTTTTACAGATTATTTTTACTGCCTAATTTTTTTTCCCATCTCAACTAGAGTTGCTAATACAATTTCTAGAATTTCCACAGAGATGGGAAAAAATACTTGGCCACAGAGGTCTCCTAAAAATATGAAACAGATAAACGAAGTGATGGAGCAAAGACTGTAACAGATATCCCAACTGTCCATTAATTCATGTAGAGAGTGTTAAATTATTGAATTTGGAAGATGGCTCTGGAAAAGAAAGCCTCTTAAGATTAATTCCATATAGAGTGGTGCCCAAACTGCAGTACTGGCAGGGAGTAAGGTTTCAGGTCAACTCCAGCTGTACTATTTGATCTTTTTTCTTAACTAATAATTCTCAGGGGTTCAATAAACCTCTCCCAAAAAAAGGCACAATGAGGGATAAATTTGTAATTGTAATAATAATTCATAATGCTAATGAATCAAATAGTTCCTTTTGATTAGCCACAGACAGCCAGGATAAGACCTGGAAAATAGTAATAGCTAATAACTAATATTTTAGATGCCATTTCACTAAAATTTGGCATCCTTTGATCTCGTATACTCTGTAGCAGAGAAAGCTATGGAAGCTCACCTCAGGGAATCTGACAGTGTCATCCATGTTGGACTATCCTATTTTTAGAAAAATGCAATAATTTTAAACACCAAACTCATTTGTTTGGAATTTTAACTAAATTCTAGGATTTATTCCTAAGTTAGTTTTATGTAGGAAGCTATAATTTTTTTGGTACAGCTAATATTTGGGATTATTTTCATGAAGATATTTTAAATCAAGCGGTATATCATGTGTCTAATTTGGGCATGTTATTTGCAGTTAATGTAATTTGGACTCAGTTGTGATGTTTGAATATGCATTTTAAAAGAAGAGGAAGAAGGAACAAAAACTCATCCTAATATAAAAAAAAAAATTACCTAACAAAAACTTTGTTAGTTTTCTGATTAAAAGATTCATTTCTTCTTCTTCAGATTCACTTTGGTTTTTCATATTCCTCAGTTTCTCACTCAGCTGGAAGATACTGTTTTTGGAGACTTCTGCCAGTTTACTTATATTTTTTATCTGGAATAAGAAAAAAAATAACAATGAGGAAACACTCAACAATTAGGCACATTCTGTGATGTTTAATTTCCTAGCTATACCAAATAAAACTGTCATTAAAAATGACATAGAAGTCTAGAAATTACACAACAGATTTATTTTCAAGGACTCTTTAAAGAGATATTGTTTTCATTATCATGTTTACTTAGTAACAGAAATTTATGTCTTAAGACATTGTTAGTGATCAAATATTGACCTAGTACTAATGACTTTTCCTGATACAAATCTAAAACCCAGATTCTGTTATAATGAGACATTAGCATTCTATAATATCCACAAATTTCACAGAAATTACTGAGGATTAACTTACAGTGGTCATTATGTTTAATAAGCTGAGAGCATTTTTTCTATACAAGTTAAAGTAGCTACTCTTTTAAACATTCCTCAAATTTAAATAATGTACTTTTTTGAAAGCTAAAAAGACAACATTCCTTCTTTAGTAAATGAGTTTGAACTCAGAGCAGGCTACAAAGATAAATCCTAACACTTTGTACACTTGGTGGAGGGATGATAGGACTAAAAGGCTTACGACCTTGAAGAGCAAATTCTTAATTATGTGATTTGAGAAAGCTCATGGACTTGTTCTTGGGATTCCATCAAGTTAGAGAAAGAGAAAAAAATCAATAGGACAGTATCACCAACAGGTTGGGCCGTATTGAATAAATGAACTGTGACAGAAGTAGGACTAATTAGGATCAAACATAATTAGGAAAAAAAATCGCCCTTTATTCCCCCACAGAAGGAGCTTGCTTAATTTGAGCCTTACAGAGGCTGTGGAAAAGGATTTAATTGTAATCATTAGCAAAAGATTAAACAAGAAAGAAATATTTACATGATTAAAAGTATGTATCTTAGTATTTTTGAGAGTGGTTCCTTATTACTCAGGAGCTTTAATTTTTAGACCAATTTTAGTTTGTAAGAGAGATCTTAAAAGTTCTCATCGCAATGTAACTAGGTAAGGTGATGTATGTCAAGTAAACTTGTGCTAATAATTTCACAATATATGCAGATATCAAACCATTATGTTGTACAACTAAACCTAATACAATGTTATACGTCAATTTAATCTCAATAAAAAAATGATAGGAAGTAAGAATGTGTAAGAGTGAAAAGAGAATTCCGGAAATAAATACTCTGGACAGGAAAGCACCACATTAAACAGATGAAATCTCTGCATAGACTTGTTGAGGTCATGTTCAGAAACACAGAGGTTGGTAAATTATTGCCCTCCTAGAACATCTCTCTGCAGTCCATGTTCTGTCACAACTGACTCCTGAGAATTTCCTCAGAAGCTCTCTGGCACTGTTCCCCCTTGTAAGCAAGAGGAAGATGGCACACCATTTTATCAGCATGACAGCCCTGGGCCCGTCCTTCTCCAGTGCACCACGTGTGTGCTGATTAAGCCAGATGCTGCTCTTATGTACTTCAGGGGCTATTTTAAAAAGTAATAGCTTAAGACAGGGCTTATTTAAATGGTGTGAGATTTCTGTGTTTTGAGAAGGGGCAATAGTTTAAAATTACATGAAACAATTGAGGATTGTTTTAGCCACTGGGATGCAAGGCCAGGATATGCACTTGTTGTGTTCATTGCTGCATTCCTAACATCTGGATGAATGTCTGGCTCAAAGGAGGTACTCAATGAATATTTGTTAAAGCAATGAAGAATACCATAAGGGAAAAACTATGCAACAATACAGAATTATGACTACATAAAATTATTTCTAACATTTAGTGTGTGTAGGGATACTCTCCAGTTTGGCTAATTTAGAGGCTTGCTCTGATATATTGATATGAATATAAATGTAGACATAGAAGTAGATGTGAATATTGATTTATTTTATTTTATTTTTATGTATTTTTTATTTTGGCATCATTAATCTATAATTACATGAGGAACATTATGTTTACTAGACTCCCTCCATCACCAAGTCCCCCCCACATACCCCATTACAGTCACTGTCCATCAGTGTAGTAAGATGCTGTAGAATTACTACTTGTCTTCTCTGTGTTGTACAGCCCTCCCTGTGCCCCCCCACATATTATACATGCTAATCATGGTGCCCCCTTTATTTTTTTTTCTCTCCCCCATCCCTTATCCCTCCCTTCCCCCCAAGTCCCTTTCCCTTTGGTAACTGTTAGTCCATTCTTGGGTTCTGTGAGTCTGCTGCTGTTTTGCTCTTTCGGTTTTTTTCTTTGTTCTTATACTCCATTGAGTGAAATAATTTGATACTTGTCTTTCTCTGCCTGGCTTATTTCACTGAGCATGATACCCTCTAGCTCCATCCATGTTGCAAATGGTAAGATTTGTTTTCTTCTTATGGCTGAATAATATTCCATTGTGTATATGTACCACACCTTTGAATATTGATTGATTTTATATAGTAAACATATGTGTGTAAATATATATGTATTTCATGTATAATAAACTTGGATTCTGGAACATGTGGAGCAAGGTCATGGGACCAGCTGGGGCTCAGGCCCACTGAGGTGAAGCTCACAGTGCACACTGCTGCTGTGTGTTTGTGTGTGTGTGTGTGTGAGTGAGGGCTGTGGTTCTCAGCCCAATCCCAAGCTTGGCCCTCTATCTTCCTCTCAATTCTGAGACCTAGATGTCTTCATATACATTTCCTTTGTATTCAGGAGTCATATTCTGTTGCTTGCAAACAAGAATATGGACTACTATAATATTTAACTTATCTTGGTAAAAAATTCAGCTTTTTAGGAGCTTTTTCTTCTTCATCAAAGGCTCTATGTGTATTGTCAGAGAAGGAGTGAATTAAGAAACACATCACTATTGTATTTTCAAGGCAAATACAGTGCATCCACAGAATACCTACAACTGGAGTCATAAAAAAATCTAAAGAAAGCTAGGTAATTAAAAATTATGCTCATTTATCAATACGACCAGCACTGGGTCACTGCCTGTTGAGTGAATGCTGTTCATCCCTGTTGTCCCTCACTGTGGACCACAGCTGTGCTAAAATACATGAAATCATTTGAAATTATTAGAGATATAATTATCAAGTATGTAAATATTAAAACAACATTATCATGTCTGTTGACATAAGAAGATGTTCAAGACACAAGGGTATATGGCTGTTAAGATATTTTGTAACATTAAATCAAATTCTAATTAAATTTAAATTCTTTAAAATTTGTATATTTAGTAGAATTTCAAATATATCATTGATTTTGTAAAAAATTACTCTTTACTTTGAGAGGTGTATATTTTTTTAAATCAAGTATAGGCGTTTTCACATTTCTGTAAAATGTGCTATAAAAGAAACATGTCCACACAAGCCTATGTCCTACAAACATATATTTTGCATTCTTTCTCTTCTCTCTCTCTACAACACACACACTACATTATATGCATAAACACATATAAATAAATATTTACACACATATATTTCATTTACTATATAAAATAAGTTAATATTCACATCTACTTTTAAATCTACATTTATATCAAATCTGTATTTTTATCATATACTTCCAGGCATAAGAATTCTTAATATCTAGAATCTGTCCTTTCAATTAGAAGCAAATGGCAGTATTTAAAAATTCAAGTAGTTTGCATTTTTTTAGTACCAGAGCTTTGCAAGTAGAGTAAGAGAAGACGTTAACCTACCTGATTCTTTACCCCGTGAGCCTGGCTGCTCCAACTGTGAATCATGGACTCTGCCTCCTGAGCTTTCTGCAGGGCGGTCCCGGAGAGGGCCAGGGGGCCGCCACAGCACGAGAGCGCACACACGTCCCCTCGTTCTCCACACACCTTGCAAGGGAAACAATTTATGTTAAAGAGCAACTTGTTGGTAGTTTCGTCTAATGCCATGCAGGCTTGCGGAAGTAAAGCACTGCTCTGTTATTACGTGCTTCTTCCGTGGTCGTTCATGTTCAGTACGTAGATTACATGTCTTAGGTAACTGAATCAGTTCCTAAATTTTTTGTTATTAACATTGTGCCAATCAATGTCATTTTTATACCTAACTGTTTTTGGGGAAAATATTCAAATGTCTAGCATTTCCATGTTAATTTCATTTTTTTTAACAAATATGGAGGAAATGTCCATAATCTGTATCATTTTGTAAACAGCAAATAATATAAAATAATAAAATCAAGTCACAAGCTTTACTCTTTTCCTCAAACTTTGACTTAAGAAATTAAAAAATATGCATGTATCTATATAAAAAAACAGCATATATATGTTACTACAGTTATACATTTATAAAATACAAATGAAAAAAGAAATAGACAGGGAAATACAATTGAACAGATCTGCACACCAAGTAGAAACCACACACACTTATACTGTATCATCATGAATATTTACCTTTTCATACAATATTTGGCTATTTGGTATCTTAATCTGCTTCAGTTTTTCCAATGATAGGTTTCCTTTGGCAGTTAGTGTATCTACAATGGTGTGTAAGTCCCTCCTGATTTTTTCAGAGTTATTTATGATGGCAGTTGTTTCATTAGTTTTCCTTTCAGCAGATAGTGATCTCTGATAATACTTCTTGATGTTCTCTGAGATGTCTACATTAAATTGAGTTAAGATAAATTTCGTAAAAACAAACGAAATTATACATTGGTTATCAAGATCATCATTCTACAATTTGACTACTGTCTTGGTCTCAATGATCAATGCAAAAACACAACATTCTCTTCCTTGAATTTGCACTTACTGGGGAAGGATTAAGTGTAGTGTAACAGATAAAATAGAAACAGAACTCTGAGATTTAAGTCTGCAGATGTGGGTTTGAAAGTTGACTTCACCCTTTACTGTCTGGGTATGTCCTTGAGCAAGTTAGTTACTGTCTTAGATTGTGTTTCCTTACCCTTAAATTGGTGATAGTAATTCGTGAAGATAAGTGAGACAGTATGAAATTACTCTGTAAAGTGTTCCACAAATGTATTATTATTAATTATGATTACCTATATGATCCCTAATATGACAAGCGCACCAAGTTTACATAACTACAGAGCAAGAGTTGACAAACTTGTTCTGCAAAAGGCCAGAGAATAAATGTTGTAGGCTTGCCAGCTACAGTGTTTCTGTCACAACTACTGAACTCTACCACTGTAGAGTAAAAGCAGCCAGACAATATATAAATAAATAGGTGAGGTTGTCACACAAAAAACAGGTTATGGGTAGGCTTTGCTGGCAGACCGCCAGCCTCTGATTTTGAGGATGACGACAGTAGCTAATATTTGTTGAATGCTTTCTGTACACCTGTACTATCACAAATTTTCTTCCTTAATGCTCACAAAACTCTGTGACGTGTGCATTAGGGTGATCACCCCTATTTTACAAGTGATAAAATGAGGCTCTGATGAGGTAAATTATTTGCCTGAGGTCTCATTGTTAGTAGGAGATGAAGCCAGGCAGTTTGACTCTAGAGGCTGTGTTCTTAAGCACTTCTCTGTATTTTCCATATTTTTATTAAAACACAAACTCATGAAAGTTATATGGCATGTTTTGATGCACATGATAGCATATTTGGGCTTTAAACTGTAACTCCATACTTTAGGAGCCAGAGGCCCCGGGTCCTGATCTTTCTTTCCCATATGCGTAATGTAGCGACAGCCGGCCACACCGTCCATTTTGAACCCTCCTGGTTCTTACGCTAGCATACTCTTGAGATGTTATGATTCCCATTCACTATGAGAAAAACCCCAAACCCAAAAAACCACCACTGTATTCCTTTTGCTTGGGATGATTTTCTGCCTTTATCTGACAAATTTATCTTCATTCTGTGAAGCTCAATTCAATTGTCACTACTTCTCAAGTATTTGCTAATAAACCCCAGAGGAATTTTGTTCTCATGACTCTGTTCCTGAAGCAGTGTGAAGATGTTTTAAGGTAGTCTCTTCATTGTTCGGGGTTGTTTATACACCTGTTTTCTCCACTAGACTGGAATAACATAAGGGCAAAGACTTGCTGTATTCATCTCCCCACCTCTACTGCCCAGCTCAGCGTCAGACATGGGGAAAAGGCTCTGCTGCTACTGGACTGTGTGTTTGGGAGGAGGAGCACGGGGGCAGTTTTCCATCTTCTGCCTGGGTTGAGAGATCGCTGATGGATTTTCAGCTCTTTCAGTGGGTACCTTCTTCCAGATCAGGAATTAGAACAAATTCCTTTCTCTTTATGTAGCATTTATTGATAATTATCAATAGTTATTTTGCCATTTAGGCCTTCCTTTAGGGTCATAATTATCATCTAGTTTTTTTCTTTAAAGTCAAGATCAGATGAAAAACAGGAGCGTACACATAGGATAAGGAAAAAGCAGACAATGTTTTTGCCTTGAGGTGGGTTTCATGTGTATTTTCCCTTTACCTCTCAGTTAGATGGTTCACTGCTGCCTCTATGGGTAGTCACAAATTTTCCATTTCTATATGTAATAGGGATCTCATCAGAGATTAGGAGATGAGCTAATCAAAGTTGTGCTTTAGAGTTTATTTCTCCTCCAAGTGATCCTGGCTTGGGCACAGCTCCCATTCATTTTTAAGAACCATGCGATATGAATCAAGGGCTTCTAGGATGTTAATGACTCCACATCACTATGAAGTTCTTATGAAGTTGTTTAAGTCCTTTTTTTCTCATATTCCTTTGCACTTTTGGTTGCTCAAGAAGTGACTTATACTCAGGCAGGCATGGAAGCATCTCTCCCTCATTATTGCCATATTAGAATGTCTAAGTGCTGATGACACAAGTCCTTTTGCATGGTTTGGTATCAGACATTGTTAGCTTTATTCATTATTTTGAGCAAATGTTATCCAGGTTTTACAATGCTTAAAAAGTTGAAATTTTCATGTGCAAATAATACCTTTATATATAATAATGGGTGTGTTTTCATGTTCTAAAGTGCTCAGGTACTATGGCAATAAGCCCATGATGACTCACTAATGGAATGCACCATGGACTTAATCAATCCTTCCAGAAACAGACAGCTAAAGTGCATTTTCTCTCTTACCCATGATGTTTGCATTATGGACACTGGAATGCAAATCAATTTCTTCTTTGAGACTTTCAAGCAAAAGGTCTGCTTCACTCCTCATTCTTACTAATATTTCTTCTAAATCTTGAAATTCATACACTGTTTTCAGTTGCTCACTTAGCCGCCTGGTTTGTCTCCTACAGGGGAAAATGAGAGTATATGTAGTGAAGCTGTTATTGCATTTGATAGATTGGTGAAAAAAATCACACATAAAAAAATTGCCCTCATTATTAGGTATCCTCATAATTAGAATGGATTTTCTGCCCCAGTTTTTTATTTGACAATTTATAACTCTGTTTATGGCTTATCTCTTTCTTGTTAATTCAGCTTCCTGGAATCTTTCAGTGCTTACTTAAAATATGATCAGCCTACAAAGTGTAGTAAAATATAAACATTTTTAAATCTTTCCACTTCAACTGTTTATATTCTATCTCCCTTTGCTTTGGGTTTTCAAAACATGTATTTAGACATGGTTCATTGGTTTAACAGATGCATATTTGGCTTTCAGCATGGAACCCCTCACTTAGCCTTGGATAAAAATAAGTTCCTCAATGAGAATAAATCTGCTTCCAGCAAGATTCTTCTTGGTGTTACTTCTGTATAGGGTCTGAGCTTTCAGTTTCCACATGTGAGGAGGCTTCCTCGGTGGCGAGTGTGTGGGTGTGCTCCTTGTCTGTCACCTTCTTTGATGGATCACACTTCTGCCCTGCCTCAGTTTGCTGGGCTCGGCACAGACCATTGGTGCAAGTGAATCGTCAGTATATCCCTCTGGATGGGGAAACCAGGTGCAGATCTTGAGTACAGTTGAGGGAAATTATAATACAAATTTATGGACTAATTTATCTTGGCACAAGTGCAAAGCATTAATTAATGCTGCCTAGCATTTTCTGCTCTAACTCTCCTTCTAATCCACAGACTTTTCTTCAGGCTTCAACTGTCAGGATGATAATTCTTCAGGGTAATAATGACAATAATAGTAATTACTATTATTATCATTGGTTCTCTTTAAACACTTAGTATGTGCCAGACACCATACTCAGTGGCTTGAGTAATTCTCACAAGAATCCTATGAAATAGGAACTACCCCTGTTTGATAAGAAACTGAAGCTTGGAGAAGTGAATAGCTTGTCCAAGGCTGTGCAGCAGTAAGTGGATTTGGACCCTGAAGGTTTGACTTCTGAACTTACACTCATGACGTCCTGGGTTCTCCCTCCTCCCTGCCCTTTGGTTTGTAGTTTACCCAACAACCATATATTATATCATGAAACTGGGTATAGAGAATACAAGCACAGAGAATGCAGCTCTGGCCTCAAGAGCTCCCCAGTCAGGCAATGGCAGATGATCCACAAAGAGGTGGGAAAATGGAGAAGGAAGCACAGGCCTTCTCTGAGGAGGTCAGGGAAGGCTTCTGGGAGGAGGTGGTATTTGGGCGGCACCAAAAGATGGGGACCAGGAGACAGGCATTTGGCTTCTGTCTGAAGAGGCCCATTAACCAGTGCTCTCCTTGTCACTTCAGCAGGGACTCCCGCTCTTGCCCTCCTCTCTCTGGCTCTGCCCAGGGCTCTTGCAGCCTCTCTGTCTATGATGTCCACTGCAGGAAGGCTCATTCTGCTTTCTCAGTTCCACTGTGCCATTTTCTGTAACCACAAACCAGTGCTCAAAGCTCATTCTCAGACATGTTTCTTTGGCCTATAGAGTATTTTTGAAAAGAACTATTGGATTTTGGCTATTTTAAAGTGAGGACAATTCCATAAAAATCTACATATCTGACATCTAAAAAATGGGTTGATCTGGGAACACAGTTCAAATCCTGTAGTGCAACAGTCTTTATATAAGTATTGATGTTCCTCTTCTTACCTGCCAGCTTGACTTGGCCATGTGACCTCCCCGGGCCCTGCAGCTCTCTTTACGACACAGGTGGCACTGCCTGTGAAGTATCCAGGTGAACTGTACCATATTCCTTGTGTAACATTTATGCAATTACCATATACTTCTGGGATTTTTGCCTATTGATAATGAACAGCCTTATGTTTACACTTATGTTTTATATAATATAAAACCCTGCAGCTTCAACTATCCTTTAATCCAGGACCTTCTATGAAGGATGGAGGGATTTGCTGTATAACCACAGTCTTTTTATTTTCTTAGTGGGCTGTACACTTCTAGAAAGGTGGAGACTACCCAATTCATCCTGGTTTTGCCAAGAGCAATTTGGCAAACTTTTTCTGTAAATTTTTTACTGTATAGAAAGTAGTAATATTTTTCTGTAAATATTTTAGGTATTGGGGACCATAGTGTCTCTGTCACAACTACTCAACCCTGCCACTGTAGTGGGAGGGCAGCCACAGAAGATACCTATATCAATAGGTATAATTGTGTTCCAATGAAACTTTATTTATAGAAAAGGGTTGTGTGTCAGATTTTGTCTGTGGGCTGTGGTTTGCTGAGCCCTGGCCTAGAGCAACCAACATAATCTCTAGAAATGTTTGATGACTAAAAAAAGGATTAAATAACACATGATAAACATGATATAGCATTTTGAAGCCATTATCATACTCATACAAGATTTCATGTTAATATATGGGCTTCTGAGTGACTGAAGAAATTGGGAAGATTTAGCAAATTTCCCTGAGTGCATGGTTGAGAAAAAATATTTGTGTTAGAAACCACTCTTTCAATTTCATGTTTTTTAGCTCTGCTGTGTGTGGATTTCCCAATCAACTTCCTAATGATTGGCTTTTTGTCATCATTATCAATGGCATCTGGAAAATTTACCCATAACCTGAGCTAGGTAAGAAAGAGACAGGCAAACATCATCGCCAGCCTGGTTTTTACTTGAAAAATTATCATTTCCTTTATGTCGACATAGGCACATTTCTAAATTGAAGGCTGTTAACACTCAGTTGGAGATAAGGTAAGGCAGGAACTTGGCTGTCTATTGCTTGAGTACAAATCTTACCGGACAGAGTCATGATAATCCTTGACTTTTAAGAATTCCCCAGATGAGAAAACAGGATGTTTCAAAATCCTTTCTATTTCAGACAAGTTCTCTCTGAGGCCTTTGAAGTTGGCCTCACAGACGGGCAGGGTCTCCCTTTTATCTTCCATGTTAGCAGCCAGCCTAATTAACCCTTGCACGGCTTCGGAGAGGGGAGCAATGGTGTGGTCCCACTGATCAAAGCACACGTGGCACCGAAGACAAGCAGGGAATTCCTGGCCATGACCCCGGGCGCAGCGATCACATCTCTGGCCGCTGACACCCTCCCGGCAGTGGCACATGCCTGTGCCCTGGTCACACACGGGCCTCTGGGTACCTTCCCTGTTGCAGTCACATGCTAAAAAGGAAGAGAAAAGGAACAAACAACTTCGGTCACCTGACCTTTTGCTTATGACTAGCTCAAGAATAAAGTCTTTTCCCCTGAGAATCTCCCCAACTCCCACTTCAAAGGTGAACATTTAAAACCAGTGTAATTTCAAAGGTCTGTGCATTGGCCATTGAAATACAACATTCCTCTTTTCATTGCACTATCAGGTCATGGTTTCTATATGGAAAATGTTGAATGTCATTTTTACTGTGTGTCACATGTGGGTTCTTCACTTATTTGAGTGGGAAACATAGATCTGATGGTGGGCAACATACTAATGACTGCTGCTTATTGTCCCCAAGAGAGATTCAGGCATGTCACAGACTTGCTAAGAATTCCCATGACCATACATTTTTCTTAATAAAACCTATGGGTGTGCTGACCCATACTGCCTTCCATTATATAAGGAGAACTATTCCATTCTCAAAAAAGGGGGGGGAAATTGCTCATTAGTATTTACTCAAAGGAATTGAAAACTCTTGCCCACACAAAACGCTGCACAACAGATCTTTACAGCAGTTTTATTCATAATTTCCCAAACTTGGAACAACCAAGGTGAAGGGATTAACTGTGGTACAATTAGCCAGTGGAATATTATTTAGCACTAAAAAGAAATGAGCTTCAAACTGAAAAGATGTAGAGAAAACTTAATTGAAAGAAACTTAGAGGAAACTAAGTGAAAGAAACCAGTTTGAAAGACTACATGCTGTATGAGTTTAACTATAGGATACTTAGGAAAAGGCAAAATTACAAAGACAGTAAAAAGATCAGTGGTTGCTAAGGGAAGGGATTAGGGAAAAGATGAATACATGGAATCCATAGGATTTTTTAGGACAGTGGAAATACTCTGAATGATACTATAATCACAGATCCATGTCATTATATATTCTCCCAAACCCACAGAATGTACAACCCCAAGGGTGAACCTCAGTATAAACTATGGACTTTGGTTATTATGATCTGTCCGTGTGGGTTCATCAATCGCAGTGAATGTGCAACTCCCGGGGGGATGCTGACAGCGGGGAGGCTGTGCATTTGTGGGCACAGGGCTGTGTGGGAAACCTCTGTACCTTCTTTTCAATTTTGTTGTGAACCTAAAACTGCTCTAAAAACTAAAGTCTGTTTAAAAAGGGGGGGAAATGAAATTCATTTTGTCTCCATTAAAAGAAAAAAAAAACTGATGCTACATGCACTTTAATTGAGTAGTTTTTTTTTTTTGAGAGGGCATCTCTCATATTTATTGATCATATGGTTGTTAACAACAATAAAATTCTGTATAGGGGACTCAATGCACAATCATTAATCAACCCCAAGCCTAATTCTCAACAGTCTCCAATCTTCTGAAGCATAACAAACAAGTTCTTGCATGGTGAACAAGTTCTTACATAGTGAATAAGTTCTTACATGGTGAACAGTGCAAGGGCAGTCATCACTTTGGTTTTGATCACGCATCATGAACTATAAACAATCAGGTCAAATATTATTTGTTTGATTTTTATACTTGATTTATATGTGAATCCCACATTTAATTGAGTAGGTTTTTGATTAAGCTTGAGGATGGAGAATGGGGAGAGCTATTGAAGTTACTGCAATTTCCAAAAGGTCAGGGAATCTCTAGCCTATGTTGGTGACTAACTGCAAAGAACGAAGATTTAAAAATGCATTTGACAGCTTAAGTAAAGATAATGCTAATTACAAATAATAACCAATTAACACACAGGGCTCCTCAACCAGATACCATCTGTCTGGCTCATTCACACTGGTTTAGAGCTCTCTAACAGGAGCCCCTCTAGGGTGGTACTCTGTCACCAGCTAGATGCCAAGGCTCCCCTTATTAACTGCTTTTCCCAGGATTGTTAGCAGGGTCTGTGGCTTGAGTTGACCATTTGCAAAGTTTTCTCTAAGGTGAAAGAATTTTTATAAATAAGAATGTTGAAATAGTAGAGGGACTCAGGGAAAGAGGCTCTCTAAGACAGTTTTCCCAGGAACCAAAATTACTCTTTGGGTTTTAAAGTATTCAGAAAATAAAGTAAGTGGAGCCAGGGGAAAACAGTGAGAATATGTATTTGAATGGGGCAAGGAAATGAAGGCAGTTTTTTTTAGCCACAAAAGCACATTTATACAGGAATGAAGAAGAGGAAAGGGTTACCATGTGGCTAGGTAGAGGTGACCCTATAAGTTCATCGCATCTGATGAATCTTTAGATTGACCTCTTTGGAAACTGACTTTAAGTAGAGATGCAAAGACTACTTAAAGAGATTCTGAGAGATTCCTCCTCTCCGAATCAACCCAGATTCTAAATCTGCACTATCCAATATGACAGCCACTAACTGGCTATTTAAATTTAAATGAAATAAGTAATTCTTTCCCTGCATTGCACTAGCCACACTGCAAGTGCTCAACAGCTACATGTGGCTAGTGGCTCCTGCACTGGACAGCGCAGGTGCAGAACATTTCTATTTCTTCAGAAAATTCTACTGGATGGTGCTGCTCTAAATCCTACAACTAGCGCTAAGACATGGGATAAAGGGCACGAGAACACAAACTCCCCGAGGCTAAGGTCCTTGCCCTGTTTGTTCACTCTCTAGAACACCCAGCAGGCACACTATGAATATCTGAAAATGAATGAATAAGTGAGTATGTGTAGACCCAGGGTTACGAGATACATGTGGAGGAGACAACCCCTCTGCAGGCTTCTTATGATCCATCTTCCAGCCTGTATCTCAATCCAGAGTAGCTGTTTTTGTCAATATGCTTCCAAATAGCAGAAAATTGGCCCCAAGTCATGGCCTTAGGTCTGCTGCATTTCAATGACTTGAGGAATTTTAACATGGGCTAACATTTAGTATAGACTAAAGTTTTAATATCGGAGAAAAAACCTTTTTTATAGGGCTACAAAAATGTTATTTTATAACTAGAATTAAACTTGGTGATTTTTCTACCAAATAAACGAATTTAAAGTTCAGTTTGTGCATAGTATGCCTGTGGTAGGACCAGATTGGCTGTACGCATGATTTTAGAATTGCCAGTACTTACGAAGGCATCGTCCCAGCGGATCACTGTAATAATTTTCCTTGCACTCACTGCAGCGTTTCCCATCATGGCCTAATTTACATGGACACTGGCCTGTAAGCTATGAGAACAGTCATGGGTGAGGAACTGACAAGCTTTATGGTCTAAAAAAAATGCATTTTAATACAAAACAGTCTTCCCTCCAGTGTCTTAGGACATACAGCTGTGCCAGGGCAGAGGAAGGGTGGTTCCCATGGCCAGCAGCCACCCCTACCAATACCAAGGATCAGGAGTTCATGTGTTCTGCCTTAGGGTTCCAGAATATACAGCCTGCTTCCAGCTGTTCAAGGACAGGTGGCCCCAAACTGGGAAACATACACAGATGTAAATGAAAACAAAACACATAATGGGAAATGGGCCACATTCTTTTCCTCTTCAGTTATGGGAGTTCTCCCATAACAGAGAGGGGCCAAAGAGCTGGACTAACTTTCATCAATTCATTTGGCAAATAATGTTTCCATAATTGAATGTACAACAGAGTTTCTCCCAACTGGGCTAGTGTTTTTCTTAACAAAACAACATTTTTTGTACTTGGTGCTAAATAATTTACTGACAGTTATATTTCACAGTGTTTTTGGGAGAGGGAGGAACTTTCCTGTATCCTCCCAACTGGATTCTTGACCAGGTTTTCTGAAAACCCAGGGAGTTGGAAAATTAATGGGAGAAAAATGTAGAAGCAAATAATTATTGTTGTGGTCTTAGGTTATACTTGACTAAATCTGCTTAAACAATAACTCTCTAAGTAGGTGGATTTATAAACTGACTGGATATACCAAGCTTCTACTCTAATCTTTAGAGTTCCCACTAGCTTCTGCTGAAATAAAGCAAGTTATGGGGAGCTTGTTGCTCTGGAGGGCCTGTCATATTGCTGGTTGTCTTTGATTGTTGGGCAATACTTTGTTACACTGATGCAGAATCTGCTCTTTGCAGCCTCCCTTTTCTCTCTTCCAATCCTCCTCCCAACTAGAGGGGGCCATTCTCTACTTGTGCTTGCTTCTCTTCTTCAGGCCGGCCACCCCTAAGTCCTTCAAGCCTTCAGCACAGAATAGCATGGTTCTACCCACTACCCTGACTGTCTTCCTTTGGATGCATGCTAGTTTGTCAACATAATGTTTAAAATGTGGTACCCACAAATGACAACGAAGCTCCTGCAGCTGTCTGACCAGTATGGAGGACAAAGGGACAAATGACTGCCCTGAACTGGGACATGGCATTCCCATTACTCCAGCCTGAATGGGCATCGCTGCTCCAGCAGCCTGGCCACACTGCTGGCTCACTTGAAGCACGCAGTGAAAATCCTCAGATGTTTTTCACACAAGGTGGTGCCAAGTTTTTACTCTCATCCTGTATTTATGCAGTGGGTTTTTAAAACCCAATTGCAAAACTTTACTTTCATCCTGTCAACATTTCATCTTGTTTCTAGACAACAAGATAGCCTGTTAGGATATCTTGTCTCTTATTCTGTCTTTATCACATTAGCTTACAACTGCAATATCTGCAGATCTGATAAGCATGTTCTTCCAACTCCCTCTAACCTGTTGATGAAAATAATGGGTGGCACGTTTGGATCTCTCTGTAGGAATGCACTAGGATCATCTACTGACTGACACAGAGACATTTATCAGTAGTTGTTTAAACAGCTGGGAATCTAAGGTCCACATGTCTCCTCTATCTTCCAGTGAAAGTGTTTCCTGATTATAAAGAACAACCATTCCTAAGGAAACCCCTGTAACCAGGCAACCTCAAATACCCTTGTCATAGGAGTATTGGTTAAACAAGTGCCATCAGATTTTCAGCTTCATAGGCTTCCCTTAGCCTCTATGACTGAACTCTAGCCTTTGTTGAGTGCTGCTGGAAACAGGCTTCCCAAAAGACCTACAAAGCATGCAAGACAATGATGTCATGAACATCAGGAATTCCTCATGAATTAGAAAGCCAAGCAGTCACATGGAAATCTCCTAGTTTGTTCCATGGCTTGTGGCTGCATGTGTGAGGAGTGGAAGGGAACCCATAAAACAGGCAAGGCCATCTAGTGCCTAGATCCCATTCTCCAGTGAAAGCAACCAGCACTCCTTAAGGAAGTGACTGATTCCAGGTCAGGGGCAGGAAATACACAAAATGAACTAAGAGTATCTTGTAGTACAGAGAGTAAGGAAATACTTAAAGAAAACCAACCCCCCCAACAATACGGGGGTATGTCAACGGAGTACAGAAGCCAACTGAAAGAACTCCCAATGACCAAAGCTGGAATAACATGAACAACAAAATAAAGTTGTACTGGATTGTAACTCAAAGTACAGTATAAATATCCATGATTCCCTATGGTTATTTTTTTTTTAATGATTGAATAAGGGAAGAAAGGGGGACAATGGACAAATCTCCAGAGCAGAAGAATTCCAAATAACGCATGGAGATTCTCTGCTCTCAAGGGTGGAGAGCATAACTGTGTAGAGCACAGCATGGGAAGGGGGGAGAAGAGGGACTTGACGGTATAGAAATGTGACAAACATGACTTCAGTCAGGTGGTCCAGATTCATGTTGACAGTGGTAAGTTGTGTAACTGGTGTGTACCCTTGACGTGATGTGCTGAGAACAGCATTTACCTCTATGGTGTTCTTTTCAAAAGCTGTCATCCAAGGTTAATCATGAGAAAGATACCAGATAAATTTGAATTGCGGGGCATTTTATAAAATATTCCTCAAAACTGTTGAAGTGAAAAATAAGGAACATCTGAGGAACTGTCCACAACCGAGCGGAGCCTGAGAAGACACAGTGACTGAATGTAATGCGCTATGCTGGACTGGGTTCTGGGACGGAAGAAGGACACAGGTAAAGACTAAGGAGATCTGAATATATGATGGGCATCAGTTAATGGTCATGTACCAATATTGGTTCATTGATTGTGACACATGTACCATACTAATGTGAGATGCTAGGAAATGGAGGAAACTGGGTGTGGGGAACCTCTTCTCTGCACTATCTTTACAACTCTTCAATAATCTAAGTCTATCCTAAAGTAGAAATGTATTAAGGAAAAGGAGGTCACGGTATGTGTTTGTGTGGGTATGGGCTGGAGAAGGTTGAAAAGAGAAGGGCAACACTATATAAGAATTACCTTCAAAAGTTTACTTGTATAAAATTTGACTTTTAAAATGTTGAACAGTGGAGCTGAAATTGGAGGTGAGACATACATGTTAGTCGGAAAGACTCTTAGTTTAAAAGAGTTGAAAGGCTCTTTTACTTTACGTTAGTCGAAAGCTTCTTACATTAGCATTTTAATTCCAATTAAATCTTGTATTGTGGATTTTACTCTAAAATTTGTCATTGTTTCACCCTTTCCCCCCATTTCCACTAACGTGAAAGTGTTTCAAAGGATATACTAAGCTGAAAACACTTAATCATGATGTTAATATATTTTTTATAAATAGATAATATTCTTTAAGAAATTCTGTGCTCATTGTTTCCTTGACTGAAAATCGTATGTGTGGTTAAGCAGCGTACATTAAGAAGATCTGCTTCTAGTACACTAGCCTGCTTTCTTTAGGAACAACTGACACTGGTCTGGTAGTAAAGTCTTCCTATTTTACCCATACGTGAAGCAGTTGGTGAGCCATAGGGGATGACAGCTCAATTTGAAGAATGGAGCTAAGGGTTCTGAAGACACCTTTTAATTTTCCTTTTGATTAACAATCAATCCTGACTGATGGTCAGTTTCTTGGGGCTTCCCTATTATTATGCATATAAAGTTGCGAAACACAAGATAGTCTGTGTTGTGCTGTGCATGAATTCTGACTTCTGCAGTCACAGAGAGGCCTGGATAAAACTGAAGGAGGCTCAACTTTGAGACCCTCATTCTCTCTGATGCTTTTCATTCCTCAATAAATGTAGACTCTATCCCCATACAAGGCCAGTCCTGTCCAAAAGCACTAATTAACACCAGTATGTAAATAAATGTTTCTTTACTTATTTGGAAACCATGTCTCCCCCTCACTTCTCACCCTCGGCATGCTAGTAAGTTTAAAGTATCTTGCCTGGTCACAGCGGTTACTGTGAGAAGTCCCGGGGTCACAATCACATGGCTGACATCCTCTGCCAGGGACCAGATTCCAGTACCCATCAGCACAGTGGTCACAGGCCTGACCTGTGACGTTGGGCAGACAAGGGCATGCACCAGTGTCAGGGTCACAGAGGCAAGCTCCCCGACCAGGGGGACACTCAGTGGGATTCACGCCAGAAGGGTGGCAGGAGCATCCTGGATAACAGAGCCACTGTTGGAGGTAAATTCAGTGATAACACTGGCATTCAACAAGCCATAGAAACTGCTTTTTAGACCTGATTGTATAACTTCTTCAAAGAGCTCAAAGAAGAAATAGCTTAAAATAATACAGACTTTATCAAAGAATCTAAGCAGGTTGAACCCATTCAACTGTTTTGATCCCCCACATATGGCAATTTCATATGGTTCTGCCTACTAAGTTCCAAGAGTTCACAGCTGGGATGACTGAAAACCTCATTGTTTCCTCATGCCATTCGCCAAAGATTCCTGGGCCTCACCCCCCAAGATTCAACTCAGAGGACCTGAGGGGACAGTCCAGGAATCTGCCTGTGACTACCCCACTCCTGTCCCCAGGTGATGCTGGCACATTGCGCTGTGGACCACACTCTGAGAAGCCACAGTCCCAGTCTGTGAGGGCAGGTGTTGAAGGCAGCAGTCACGTAATGCAAACTAAACCGCAGTGAGCACACTGGCGCTGCACCTGACATACCTGTGGTGGCGCTACAACCACTTCTGCTGATGAGTCCAGTGCAACAGCCTGTCACCCAGCAGGTGCTGCCACTACTGGCCTAACTCTGCCACCACAGTTAAGAGCTGCCACACCACTGCCACATTTCTCCTGGGGTTCCTTGCAGACTTACTCCTGCAGGTCTGATTGATGGCAGATCCGAAGTAACCTGGCCTGCAGAGCTGGCAGCGGGGCCCCTGGGTGTTGTGCAGACATCTAAGGCACTCCCCTGTGACCCGGCTGCAGGCCTCCGGGTCCGTTACATCGATGTTACTGTTGCAGGCACACGGCTGGCAAGGTGCTCCTGAAATTCGTGGATTTCCATAGAAACCGGCAGAGCATTCTCCACACCGCTTCCCTGAGGGAAGGGGTGATAAAAAGGGAATGAGATGAGAGGGGTATGTGTGGGGTGGGGAGAGGGGGATGGAGATTGATGAAAATAGAGAATAACTGGGCTCTTTCAGGGATGAGAGGTCACGCATTGGGATGAATAAGGACAAGTGTTCTAAAATTTAAAAAATCATTCATTAAAATTTTTAAAAATTTATTTTATATACACATATTTTTTATTAAGGTATTATTGATATACACTCTAATGAAGGTTTCACATAAAAAAACAATGTGGCTACTACATTCACCCATGTTATCATATCCCCCCCATACCCCATTGCAGTCACTGCTCAACAGTGTAGTAAGATGCCACAGAGTCACTATTTGCCTTCTCTATGTTATACTGTCTTCCCCATGATCCCCCCCAAACTATATGTGCCACTCATAATGCCCCTCAAACCCCTTCTCCCTCCCTCCCCACCCAACTTCCCTGACCCTTCCCCTTTGGTAACTGCTAGTCCCTTCTTGGTGTCTTTGAGTCTGTTGCTGTTTTGTTCCTTCACTTCTGCTTTGTTGTTATACTCCACAAAAGAGGGAAATCATTTGTTACTTGTCTTTCTCCACCTGGCTTATTTCACTGAGCATAATATCCTCCAGCTCCATCCATGTTGTTGCAAATGGTAGGATTTGTTTCTTTGTTATGGCTGAATAGTATCCCATTGTGTATATGTACCACATCTTCGTTATCCATTCATCTACCGATGGACACTTAGGTTGCTTTCATATCTTGGCTATTGTAAATAGTGCTGCGGTAAACATAGGGGTGCATATGTCTTTTTGAATCTGAGAAGTTGTATTCTTTAGGTAAATTCCTAGGAGTGGAATTCCTAGGTCAAATGCTATTTCTATTTTTGGTTGTTGAGGAACCTCCATATTGCTTTCCACAATGGTTGAAATAGCTTACATTCCCATCAGCAATGCAGGAAGGTTCCCCTTTCTCCACATTCTCACCAGCATTTGTTTTCCTTAGTCTTTTCGATACTGGCCATCCTAACTGGTGTGAGGTGATATCTCATTGTGGTTTTTATTTGCATTTCCCTTATAATTAGTGATGTGGAAGATCTTTTCATGTGCCTGTTGGCCATCTGAATTTCTTCTTTGGAGAATTGTCTGTTCATATCCTCTGCCCATTTTTTAATCGGGTTATTTGCTTTTTGGGTGTTAAAGCATGTGAGTTCTTTATTTGTTTTGGATGTTAACCCCTTGTCAGATATGTCATTTACAAATATATTCTCCTAGACTGTAGGATGCCTTTTTGTTCTGTTGATAGTGTCCTTTGCTGTATAGAAGCTTTTTAGTTTGATGTAGTCCCATGTATTCATTTTTGCTTTTGTTTCCCTTGCTCGAGGAGATGCGTTCAGAAAAAAGTTGTTCATGTTTATATTCAGGAGATTTTTGCCTATGTTTTCTTCTAAGAGTTTTATGGTTTCATGACTTACATTCAGGTCTTTGATCCATTTTGAGTTTACTTTTGTGTATGGAGATAGACAATAATCCAGTTTCATTCTCCTACATGTAGCTGTGCAGTTTTGCCAACACCAGTTATTGAAGAGGCTGTCATTTCCCCATTGTATGTCCATGGCTTCTTTATTGTATATTAATTGACCATATATGGTTGGGTTTATATTTGGACTCTCTAGTCTGTTCCACTGGTCTATCGGTCTGTTCTTGTGTCAGTACCAAATAGTCTTGATTTCTGTGGCTTTGTAGTAGAGCTTGAAGTCAGGGAGCATAATCCCCCCATCTTTATTCTTCTGTCTCAGGATTGCTTTGGCTATTCGGGGTCTTTTGTGGTTCCATATGAATTTTAGAACAATATGCTCTAGTTCACTGAAGAATGCTGTTAGTATTTTGATAGGGATTGCACTGAATCTGTAGATTGCTTTAGGCAGGATGGCCATTTTGACAATATTAATTCTTCCTATCCAAGAGCACTGGATGTGTTTCCATTTATTGGTGTCTTCTTTAATTTCTCTTAGGAGTGTCTTATAGTTTTCAGGGTGTAGGTCCTTCACTTCCTTCATTAGGTTTATTCCTAGGTATTTTATTCTTTTTGATGCAACTGTGAATGAAATTGTTTTCCTGATTTGTCTTTCTGCTAGTTCATCATTACTGTATAGGAATGCAACAGATTTCTGTGTATTAGTTTTGTTAACTAATTCTGCAACTTTGCTGAATTCAGATATTAGATATAGTAGTTTTGGAGTAGATTCTTTAGTGTTTTTTAGGTACAATATCATATCATCTGCAGAGTTAGTTTAACTTCTTCTTTACCAATCTGGATGCCTTTTATTTCTTTGTGTTGCCTGATTGCCATGGCTAGGACTTCCAGTACTATGTTGAATAAAAGTGGAGAGAGTGGGCATCCCTGTCTTGTTCCCAATCTTAAAGGAAAGGCTTTCAGCTTCTCACTGTTAAGTATGATGTTAAGTAAGTTGGCTGTGGGTTTTTCATATATGGCCTTTATTATGTTAATGTACTTGCCTTCTATACCCATTTTGTTGAGAGTTTTATCATGAGTGGATGTTGAATTTTGTTGAATGCTTTTTCAGCATCTATGGAGATGATCATGTGGTTTTTGTCCTTCTTTTTGTTGATGTGGTGTACAATGTTGATGGATTTTTGAATATTTTACCATCCTTGCATCCCTGGAATAAATTGTACTTGATCATGATGGGTGATCTTTTTGATGTATTTTTGAATTTGGTTTGCTAATATTTTGTTGAGTATTTTTGTATCTATGTTCATCAGGGATATTGGTCTTTAATTTTCTTTTTTTGTGGTGTCTTTGCCTGGTTTTGGTATTAGAGTGATGCTGGTCTCATAGAATGAGTCTGAGAGTATTCCCTCCTTTTCTATTTTTTGGAAAACTTTAAGGAGAATGGGTATTAGGTCTTCACTAAATGTTTGATAAAATTCAGGGGTGAAGCCATCTGGTCCAGGGGTTTGTTCTCAGGTAGTTTTTTTATTGCAATTCAATTTTTTTGCTAGTAATTGGTCTGTTCAGATTTTCTGTTTCTTCCTTGGTTATCCTTGGAAGGTTGTATTTTTCTAGAAAGTTGTGCATTTCTTCTAGGTTATCCAGTTTGCTGGCATATAATTTTTCATAGTATTCTCTAATAATTCTTTATATTTCTGTGGTGTCTGTAGTGATTTTTCCTTTCTCATTTTTGATTCTGTTTATGTGGGTGGACTCTCTTTTTTTCTGGATAAGTCTGGCTAGGGGTTTATCTATATTGTTTATTTTCTTGAAGAACCAGCTCCTTACATTGATTCTTTCTATTGTTTTATTCTTCTCTGTTTTATTTATTTCTGCTCTAATCATTATTATGTCCCTCCTTCTACTGACTTTGGGCCTCATTTGTTCTTTTTCTAGTTTTGTTAATTGTGAGTTTTTGCTGTTCATATGGGATTGTTCTTCTTTCTTGAGGTAGGCCTGTATTGCAATATACTTCCCTCTCAGCACGGCCTTCACTGCGTCCCACAGATTTTGCAGTGTTGAATTATTGTTGTCATTTGTCTCCATATATTGCTTGATCTCTGTTTTTATTTGGTCATTGATCCTTTGATTATTTAGGAGCATGTTGTTAAACCTCCATGTGCTTGTGGGCTCATTCATTTTCTTTGCATAATTTATTTCTAGTTTCATACCTTTGTGGTCTGAGAAGTTGGTTGGTACAATTTCAGTCTTTTTGAATTTACTGAGGCTCTTTTTGTGGCCTAGTATATGATATATTCTTGAAAATGTTCCATGTGCATTTGAGAAGAGTGTGTATCCTCCTGCTTTTGAGTATAGAGTTCTGTAGATGTCTGTTAGGACCATCTGTTCTAATGTGTTATTCAATGCCTCTGTTTCCTTACTTATTTTCTGTCTAGTTGATCTGTCCTTTAGAGTGAGTAGAGTGTTGAAGTCTCCTAGAATGCATGCATTGCATTCTATTTCCTCTTTTAAATCTGTTTGTATTTGTTTCACATATGTAGGTGTTCCTGTGTTGGGTGCATAGATATTTATAATGGTTATATCCTCTTGTTGGATTAACTCCTTTATCATTATGTAATATCCTTCTTTGTCTCTTGTGACTTTCTTAGTTTTAAAGTTTATTTTGTCTGATACAAGTTCTGCAACACACCTGCTTTTTTCTCCCTATTAGTTGCATGAAATAGCTTTTTCCATCCCTTCACTTATAGTCTGTGTATATCTTTGGATTTGAAGTGAGTCTCTTGTAGGCAGCATAAAGGTGGGTGTTGTTTTTTTATCCATTCAGTGACTCTATGTCTTTTGATTGATACATTCAGACCATTTACATTTAGTATGATTATCGATAAGTATATACTTATTGCCATTGCAGGCTTTAGATTCGTGGTCACCAAAGGTTCAAGGGTAACTTCCTTACTGTCTAAGAGTCTAACTTAACTCACTTAGTATGCTATTATTACAAACACAATCTAAAGGTTCTTTTTTTCCCTGTCCTTTTCTTCCTCCTCCATTCTTTATATATTATATATCATATTCTGTACTGTTTGTCTATCCCTTTTTATTACCTCTGGTGACAGCTATTTAGCCTTAGAAACACTTCCATCTATAGAAGTCCCTCTTAAATATACTGTAGAGATGGTTTGTGGGAGATAAATTCTCTTAGCTTTTGCTTATCTGGAAATTGTTTAATCCCTCCTTCAAATTTAAATGATAATCATGCTGGATAAAGTATTCTTGGTTTGAGGCCCTTCTGCTTCATTGCATTAAATATATCATGCCAATCCCTTCTGGCCTGTAAGGCTTCTGCTGAGAAATCTGATGATAGGTTGGTGGGTTTTCCTTTGTATGTGATCTTATTTCTCTCTCAGACTGTTTAATAGTCTTTCTTTATACTTGATTTTTGCTATTTTTATTATTATATGTCTTGGTGTTGTCCTCCTTGGGTCCCTTGTGTTGGGAGATCTGTGGATCTCCATGGCCTGAGAGACTATCTCCTTCTCCAGACTGGGGAAGTTTTCAGCAATTACTTCCTCAAAGACACTTTCTATCCCCTTTTCTCACTTCTTCTTCTGGTACCCTTATAATACAAATATTGTTCCATTTGGATTGGTCACACAGTTCTCTCAGTATTCTTTCATTCCTAGAGATCCTTTTTTCTCTCTGTACCTCAGCTTATTTGTATTCATCCTCTCTAATTTCTATTTCATTTCATTTATCATCTCCTCCACCATATCTAATCTGCTTTTAATACTCTCCATTGTGATCCTCAATGATTGGATCTCTGTCCTAAATTCGTTCCTGAGTTCTTGAATATTTTTCTGTACATCCAGGAGCATGCTTATGATTTTTATTTTGAAATCTCTTTCAAGATTTATTAGTTCAGTCTTACTCGACCCTTTTTTTGGGGTTGTTGAGATTTTGCTTTGAACTAGGTTCCTTTGACATTTCATATTTGTATGTGGTGCCCTCTAGTGCCCAGAAGCTCTACTCTCTGGAGCTGTTCAGCCCCTGGGGTGTTTTCAGGGTCGCAGGGGAGTGGTGCTGGTGCCTGGGGGAAGGAAAGAGCTTTTTCCTGCTTCCTAACTATTATGCCTGTCTCCACTGCTGGAACCAGTGGGCCAGGCACACAGGTGTAAGCCTCTATGCTTTGCTTTTGTAGCTACCATAGGCGGGGCTTCCCTCTGGCTGGCCTGACGCCAAGGCAGAGTTTGTCGGTTTGTGAGCCAGGTGCAGGCTGGCTGGGAGGAAGGCACAGCAGGCTGCGTGTCACGCTGGAGTGCCTGAGGATTGTGAAAATTCCCAACCTGCTGGACAGAGTGCACCGGACAATTCTGTTTATCTGTCCTTTCTCCTGAGCAGTAAGCTCTGTGTAATCCTTACCCCTTTAGCAGCCCTCTCACTTTTAGGAAGTCTCTCAGACTGCACACCAGATCAGCCAGATATTGATCCCTGTTTTCCACAAGCAGCTGAAAGCTCAGTCTCTCCAGGTATTCCACCTATCTTAGCTTTCCAACCCCACTAATCACCAGAGCACCATGCTTTGTAGGTTCGTGCTCCCACAGCAGATCTCTAGGGCTGGGTGTTCAGCAGTTCCAGGCCTTCACTCCCTCCCCACTCTGTTTCTCTTCCTCCTGCCAGTGAACTGGGGTGGGGGAAGGGCTTGGGTCCTGCCGGGTCATGGCTTTGTTATGTTACTCTGTTCTGTGATGTCTGTTATTTCTCCCAGGTATACGCAGTCTGGCACAGCTTTCTTTCTTGTTGCGCTTTCAGGATTGGTTGTATTAATTATATTTTCATATTATATGAGGTTTTAGGAGAAGGTCTCTGTCTCACCTCTCATGCCACCATCTTTAATCCTCTCCTCCACTCATTTAAATTTATTATCCAATTAGAGACAAAAATGATTATTCAGAGCTAAAAAGTCCTTTGTGAAGAATGTATTCTGGTCTTTAAAAAACCACAGAGCAGGGGTGTGAGCACAGGATTCCTGAATCCTTATGTAGCCAGTGTCACCCTAGTGTGCACCAAGAGCCACGCTAATCTCAGGCTGTGTTCTCTCTGGGCACTACAACCCTTGCACGGTCATACAGGTAAAGAGCCGCAGCCTGAGATATGTGCCTAGAAGTAAAGATGGCTGAGGGTGGTTTTCTTCACATAGGAGCCCTTGAGTGTATTTTTATTAAGCACTGTATGGAGGAACCATCCTCTCTACACTCTTTACCCTTCCAACCATGAGGCAATTGCAGATGTTTAGGTGCCCAAACTGTGGGTCCACCCTCCACATTTTGGTTCATCTCATTTAGAAATGCTCTCATTGTCCAACCATGGTCTCAGTTCTTAAAAAAATGACCAGCCAACCCAAAATGTCCATGAAGAAGAGACTAAGAGGGAAGAGGTATGAATCAACTAGAGACACGTGTAACCTTATAGGTAACAAAAATTAGCCAACCAATTCATTATCATGATAGTAATTATCACTGAAGATGACATGATTAAATTAAGTAGACCTCATAAGTTTTTTTGTTGTTTGCATTATTTACACTTGTGCTTATTTCTTCAAAGTAAATTTTTGGATTGAGTGACAGATACAAACATTGAACTGACTTATGCAGTGTCTATACAATGCCCAAATTAGTTCTTCAAGATATCTGAAAAAGTAAGTTATGTCTGTGAAATATCAATCAAATTGCTTGCTTGGAATTACACAAAGAAACTATTTTATGATTAAAATTTTTTAGTTTTTAAGTGCTTATGGTACATGCGATATATATATAAGATACATAAGTTACTTAATCACATACATATCTTAATGTGATGATTTTAAAGAAATTAATTTGATAGGAACTCACTTGATCAGTTAGTTTATCCAAACATTATTTAAACATAATGATAGCTCAGTGGAATGAATTTTTGTCATTTGTTTTTGAATCATTCAAATTCTTTGTTCAGTAAAGCAGAAATTTACCAAATTGTGTCTTCTTACCATCACCTTATATTCTGTACCACTCATTTTGTCCAAGACAGATAAATTACAACACATGACTGTTTTTCAAACAGCAGTGTGGGACAGAAGATAAAAACCATCATGCACTATACTGCATACCTGCATAACCTTGAAGACAATTGCAGATTACATCTGAGCTCCAGGGATTCTGATAACAGGAGTGGGCAAAATATTGATCGCTTGAGGGAACATCTGGACATGGGCAAGGATGGCAGGACTGTCCTGAGGAAGGATTCCCATAGTAACCATCAGTGCATCTGTCAAGGCAAAATTTTTTTGACCAAAATGTCTCCAGGAAAAGCTCATATTAACCACTGTGGATGTGTTATGTTTAAGGTTGGTACAACTCCCCAAACCCAATGCTTCAGCAGATGCTCATTTGCTCTGAAAAAGGAGTTTTTGCTTTATATTGAAAGTTCCAAGGTATAGTAATTAAAGCTAATAGAACACCATTTAATTTACATGCCATATCTTAGGAACATAAAAAGCAAGTTGCCAGGTAAATGCCTGTTATTGGCTTAATCACTGTCTGGCTCATAACAAGATTTTGAAGGAAAATGGGAATGATACTATATCTTCCCCTCCCATAGCAATCATTCTACACTTAAATATTGTTGAGTTTCCACTCAATGGTCCTCTAGAGTGTTGTGAGATCAGAACAAAAGCAAGAAATTAAAAAGAAAAGCACATATGAATTTCCTACCTTTCACAGTTTCTTCCAGTTGTAAAGCCCCTGCAATTGAAGCACGACCCTGTCTCTGGATCACAAAGTTCAGCAAACCCATTACAAAGGCAAGGGCGGCAATTGGGAAATCCAAAATAGCCTGTCAGGCACCGATCACAACTGCGGCCAGCCACCTCTTCCTGGCAGGGGCACTCTCCTGTTATTTGGTCACACACGGTGTTCTTTGAGCCTTGAGGGTGGCAGTGGCATGCTAGATAAAGCAAAGAGAACATTGGGTGGAGGGCAAGTGATGAGCTCCGGAAGAGTCCCAGCTCTGATTTTACAGTCCCTAACTTGTTGTATCATCCCAATCAGAGGAAGAAAGTAAGTGTGCCAAGTGCTAGAACAGAACCTGGCAGGTACTGAGAACCAGGTAAATGTTTGTTAAACAACAACTCACTGACTCATTCAATAATGCAGTATGCTGTGGATGTTACAAATATTGCTTTTACAGAAGAAATGAACAAGTAACATGTTTTTAGTGTCTTGAACTTTCATTTGTCTTTAAGATTATTAAAAATGTTAAGAATTCTTCTCAAGATGGTTGGATTTTTCTTTTCCCTAGATGAGATAATAGCTCAATCTTTTCTGGTAAATTGCTGGATCTTTTGAGACAATCTTCTCTATACAAAAACATGATGACTGTTTCACATGGCAGCACATGGAAAAACTGCTTCTTTGTGTATCTCAAACACTTCATAATTTTTTTAATGAGAAGGGGAAAAAATGCAAGAATGGACCTAAGCACTGTGTTTTTGCGTAGGCAATGGCCAGGAGGTGCCATCTCTCTGAAACACGACTGCAAAGATATGCTCCCTTACCTGGAAGGAGAATCGACCTACCTAGAGGTTTTCAAGGTCCCTAAAGCAGATTTCTGTGGGGAACAGTATTCTCCCTAATGCTTTCCCCTGTGAACAGAGAACTGTATACTCAAACATGAAAGCCATAAGAACTGAATTACCAACTGTGGATGAAGTCCCATCTAAGCCCTTATTAATGGGAGGCCTAAAAAATGAGTTCCAAGGCTATTTGTGACCCCAGCATCAAAAAGGGTACTATCCTGGTGGCAGTGTTTCCCTTCTTGACTTTCCAATCCCACATCATCTTAGCCCTGCCAGCCACAGACAGGGCTTATGTGTCAAATCATAAAGTTGGGTTTGCACAGCCAGTTCCCTTCATGGTGTTCCCACATCCCACTGGGACTACCACCTGTTTGATAGACTGCAAACCCCAGAAGCATGGACCATGCTTTTTATCATCACTCGTGGTCCCTAATAGAGCTCTGTACACAGTCAGTGACCAGTGAATGGATGAAGTATGGTGGAAAAAGATTTAGTACATTTTATCTACATAAATAGACAATCTGAACAATGTAGCCCAATTCCCAGTCACCTCCCCTTTTAAGCTCCACACACTGATTTTTCTGCCTTGACAATTCCAAGGCTATGAACAAGTATGCTTCCCCATCTGTTTTTTGCTACCTACAGTGACAGCCATGATGCCCCAAACCGTAGCTTCCTGGTGAGCACTTGTCACAGCAGCGCCCGGCCACACCAGGCTTGCACAGGCACTGGCCTCCGAGCCGGCTGCAGCTGGGCCCCACTGAGCCCTGGGGGTGACACTTGCAGGCTGCAGGGAACAAAAGAGGGAAGTCAGAGGTGAAGGAAGAGACAGGAAGTACCTTGACCTGCTAGTAGCTTTAGTTCATCTCTTTAATTTGGTGCTTCTCTAAACCTTAATTTCCTCATCTGTTAAATGGGAATAATAATAATATAGGATCTGCCTTCTGGGATTATAGAGATTAAAGATAATAATGCCTATGAAGCACTTAGAACAGTGTTTGGCATGTATTAAGTGCTCAATAAACATAATAAATGTTACTTAACATGTTAATAGAAGGCTTAAAACAGTTTTCATACTTAATAGTTCCAATGTAATTATTATTATATTATTATTTTGATTACTGATGATCTATGTTGGTGCTGGACTATAGCTTTGATTTCCCATATTCCATATCTTTCATGAGACTGGGTGGGGGTGTCTGTGAGACTCTTCTGAAGGAACAGTCCTGAATATTAATGGAAAAGCATTTGCCTGGAATGTAGGAAGCCTGGGATCTGATTGTAGCTGTTCCTCTATAGCAGTAGTTGTCAGTGGGAGGGAGATTTCCCCCTGCCCAAGGGACATATGACAAAGTTTCGAGACATTTTTGGAAGTCACAATGGGGGGAGGGTGTTACTGGTGTCGGGGGTAGAGGGTAGGGACACTGCCAAATATCCTGTAAAGTACAGGATGGCCACTTCCCCACTCCCCAACAACAAATTACCCAGCCCCCAATTTCCAAAATGCCAAGGATGAGAAACCTTCTACAGCTTAGTGAAATGGGCAAGTTACCTAATGTTTTTGTAACCTAACAGTCTCATTTATTAAATTAAGGTTTGGAGATGAATGAAAGAAGTTATTTAGAGTTCGTTCTAGTTCCAAATGCCAGGATCCAAATAAATATTTTAGGACCAGTGTTTCAGCAATCCAGCATCCCAATGCTACTGCAAGGCTCCTCTTTTTATACACTTACTGTACTGACTTAATGATTCCAACATGTCAAAAACTGCTCTGTATCTAATCATTGGGCAACTCGTATTTACACTGGTTGTTTGGAGTAGATGCTGAAATTAATTTAAATTGATTTACTCATGTTCCAAAAGCATTTGTACAGGTAGCAGAGCTTTTGATTGAACACATTAAATGCATACTTACCCACTGCCCCATTGTGCAGCTTGGCAGACATGCTGACTATAAGCCTTTCACATGCACCAGGAAGCACCCGAGGCCCCGTGTCCGAGGCAATTTCAACACAGTTGTGCAGCTGATACTCATCCAAATCCTCCTTGCTACAGAAATTCTCCATAGAATTGATTTGGGGAATAAGACCAAGCTGTTGAAATAATGAGAACAGACTTATGTTCATAATTGTCTCCTGTTCAAGATTCTAGTTATAAAAAATAAAATCAGATCTATGAGAATAATGTTTGAAAGAGACTCAATTTATCATATGAATTGCTTACAACCAAAGACTTTAAGATTCTCAGTTTATTTAAGAAATCTTTAAATAATTGCATTTGTTGACTTATAGCAAGGAAAGTAAAATAAGCCATTTTCTTCTTGCTAGCCTTATTAGTACATTTTTATCTGGCTAATAAATTTCTTAGATTTGAAAGACTTAAATAAGCTGTTTGTGATAAATTATGGCTAAGACAGCACAGTCCGTAGTGGTACTGTGGAACTCTAATTCTATAAAACTCTCCTTTTAAAAGTTTTGTCCTTATCAATCACTTATGAACAGTTATAGTTTATGTCAAACTATGTGCCTCTTGGAAATTAACAGTATAGATTAACATATTTGAGCCCTGAGAAGTGCTGCAAGAAACACATTTAAAACTCAGTGTTTCTACACTTATACTATCACATGGTCCCATATTCAAACACTACTTAGTAACATCCCATAAATTCACTATTTCACAGATGCATTTTGGGAATTGCTGGCTTAGACCATACAGCGATCATGGGGACAAATTCATTATGACAAGCTTATTGTCACAGAGGAATCCTCTATAGTTTTATGTCTATGTAAACAAAGCTGAACAGTTGTATTTCTTGAGATTTTATCTCAGTTATAACCTAATACTATTGAAAATGTTTATTAATGGCTTGCATGATACAGCAGAGAACATGTCGGTTCATCTGACTGATCATACCCAGTTGGTCATTCTGAACAGCTGGTGGAAAAAGCAGCATTGAAAATAAGTTTTAATTCAGCAGGTCAGACTAGGAGAGAGAGCCCACTGGCACAGATACATCTTCCCTGGCCTTCTTGCTGTGTCCAAGCTGAAACTAGTTCCCAGGGGCCTTTACTTCAACCCTGACTTCAGTCCTTCTCTACCTGTCCTATGACAGGGCAGCTGCAGGAATCTCAGCCCTAGACACTATTTCAAAGTGTTGTCTCTGTTCCTCCAAACTCCAAGCTCGTCCTCCCTGCCCTCTTGGTGTGTGCCATTGCCTCATGCTCCTTCTAGTCCACAGAGAAAGTAGACCCCAGCAAAGGGACCAGAGCCCCCTCCCCTCCTCCCAAACTGTCTCACAGGTCCTTCCACCTGTCCTCCACTTTGAGGGCTTACGAAGGAGAAGCATCGGTGGAAGAGGCACCCACCGCTATCCCCTTGGCCCTCAGGAAACTTTCCTGTGGATTATGCTGGCTTCCTTTAATCTCTTCAACTGCTATTTAAATGTGCTTAAATCGCTCCCATCTGTAAAAATCACTTTCTTGATCTCATATGTTTCTCTTGCTGCTGCCCCGTCTTTGCCCCCAACTTCTTGACAGCCAAATTTATTGAAAAATTGTTTCCTTGCCACCCTTACTGTGTCCCCTCCCTTTACTCTTCATGCCAATGGGACACCTCTCCTCCCACCCATCCCTAAGTGTCGGGTTCTGCAGGGCTCTCTGCTTACTCCACACTCTCTTCCTAAGTGACCTGGAAAGTGCTGTGTCTTCGGTTACCATCCACAGATGGCTGACATCTGAGCTTACATTTCCAGCCTACATTGCCATCGTGCACTCCATCCGGCACAGATCTGCCCTGACCAGCCTACTGGCTGTCCCACAGGCACTGCAAGCCAAGCACACCTGAGACCTGCTGTCATTTCTGGGCCTGTTGTCTAGAAATAAGGCCACCATCTGCCAAGCTGCTCAGCGTAGGAAGCAAGATCATCTTTGCTACTTGCTTCTTCGTCATCAATACTCCCTGTCCCTCCACGTGCCCCGCACATCAAGTTAATCACAAGCCCGGGCAAACTGGGCAATCTTCCCTTGTCAGTGTGTCTAGGATGTGTCTTTCCTTTTATTTCTCTTTTGTATTTGCACATTAAATCAATATCATTTGTAGTGCCTAGGAGATGCCCTTCAGGCTAGGAACCACTGCTTGAGCTGCACTGAACTTCTCACTCTAGCGACCAGTCACAGCTCCCAGCACCTCTCACACCGTGCTGTCATTTCCTGCCGAGTGGCCTGCATCTCCCCTTTGGAGGGTAGCCTGGGTATGTCAGGGATGATGCTTGTCTTCCTTGCTAGGAAGGAATGTAGGAAGGTGCCTAACACAGTGTTTTTACAGTAAGTGCTTCATAAAAACCTATTCAATAAAGAAGTGTGTATGCACATATACACACACACGTCTAGTATTGCATCTTTCAGTTGATACTAAAATGATTCTGCTTCCTCCAAACACAAGCCAAGTGGGGAAAGAGGTGAAGGAAGCCAGATGGACTGGCGTTGGGAATGAGGAAAGCCAACCAAGGATTAATTATTCACAGTTATTGGTCTGAGCTGGTTTAGAGGTGGCCATTCCTGGTACCAAGGACATGGACAACATGGACCAGATGACAAGAGTCCCTGTCAGCTTTAGGATTTTATAATGTCATGACCCACTTCTAGAAACTTCTAATGACTTTATGTTTACCCAGTGTAGTCCACACCATGGTTTAACAGAAGAATGGCAGTTTTCTCTTTTAGAATGCCTGGTATAATTTTGACTCTAAACATGTTTTTATGGAATCACATATCATGTAACCAGGGTGACTGAAAATAATTTTTAACTGCCTTATTATGCTTGCCAAACAAAAGGCATTTGTGCAGAAGGAGCGTCAGGGTTGAACAAAGCTTTCATCTGGTCTTCTTGGCAACTCATTCCAGTCTTAGGTGCAAATGTTAATCTAGCTGCAGAGAAGAACTTTGAAAGGGCCAAGTCCCATGCAGTCAAGTATCTTCCCAGAGCAGCAAAATGGGTGCTGTGGAAGTAACTAGTCTATAGTCCATAATCACAAACTGTAAAACAGCTTTCTCCTACTGGACATCCTGGGACAGGGACTACAGGGGGCTCTGTCAGTGCCCTGCCCGATCTTCCCGTCACACCAGCTGCTGTGACATTGGCTGCTAAAGGCTCATAGCTGTCTCTTCTCCAGAAAATTGGAGTCAGCCATCCTGTCCAGGAGTCAGTGCACTCACTGGGGGATGGTAGGGGGGGAGCGGTGAGCCTACAGCCTGACTTGGGCACACATGGTCCACCACTTTCCTCCAGGTGGAACCAAGCCTGTGGTGCAGTTCATGCTCCAGAACCCCCTGTGGGATCAGGCTGAGGCCACACCTCCGTGGAGAGCGCATCTTGCTCAGTTCCTTCCCCTGCCCTCTCCTGTTCCCTGGCTCTTCTCTTGTGAGCACACCCTCAATAAATCAGGTGCACCTGGGTCCTGCCCCAGCTTCTGCTTCTAGGGCATCTGACCTAAAACAGGGATCTAGGGCCTCTTCTGAGGTTTCTGACATTTTGCCAAGATTAGGGTACTCTCCTAATTTTTATTCAGGTTTCAGGGTTTTCATAGCTATATAATAAAGAATAATTGCTTGAAAGATGATCAAATAGATATACTTTTAATTTCAAATTATTCACTTACATTATTGCATCTATCAAACATCACAATGATTTTGTTTACATGCCTGTCTTCTGTATCAGGCTGAGAATCCTTTGAGGGCAAGAACTATGTTTTATACCCCAGGAACCAGCACAGTGCCTGACTGATACACATCCAGTGAATGGGAGATGAATGGATACTTTGAATGGATGAGTTCATACAGCATCAAGTGTTAATCTTTGGAATTCATTTGCAAGGTTTACAAATATTTAGGCTATGGATTTAAAATGAGGAGTACCTTGATTATTTCCAGTATTCATGACTATTGTTTCATGACTATTACCAGTATTATGATTACATCCCTTAGTGACTTAGGACTTCTTTATTTTCTTCTCCCTTTGTTCACTCTGCCTGGGTTCCCAACTTTTAGATTTTTTCCCCCTGAATTAAACCTGTTGGATTTAATTTTCTTTCTTTGTAACTTGTATGTTGGTTCATGAGCACAGTTCTATTTAAAGCTCTTCAGCAGAGAAAATGAATTATATGGATAGGGAAATCACGATAGCTTAAATTTCCTGTTCAAGAGTTTGTTTCTACTTTCTACTTCACCACAACATTACATGGCCCCCAGGGTGCAGGATTTAGACCATCTTTGGTTAAGGTTGCCAAATAAAATGGAAGTCACCCAGTTAAAACTGCATTCAGAGAAACAATGAATAAATTTTTAGTATGTCTCATGCAATATTTGGGACATATTTATATGGTATTCAAATTTAATTGGGTGCTCTGTTTATTCCCTCCCTCCCTCCTACCCTTCCTCCCTTCCTTCTTTTTTCTGTTTTTGCTAAATCTTGCAACCCTACCTTTGGTAAAATAATTTTAGAACAATGGCTTTTTTGTTATAATAGGTGAGCTTGTTGAATAATATCCAAGATATATCTGTTATCTCATACTGAATTCTACAGTAGATGATGAAATACAAAGTTCCAGGGCAAATAAAATGTACAATGACTAGAAATTGAACTTAAAAGACAAAATTCACAAAACATGGATAATATACAGCTAATTAAATAAGGGGTCAACAAATTTCCTATAAAAGGCTTTCTCTGTTGCAAACACCAAAGTCTGCCTTTGTATCAGGAAAGCAGCCATAGATAATGTGTAAACAAGTGGGCATGGCTGTGTTCCAGTAAAGCTTTGTAGGGCTGTAGCTTGCCAGTTAAATCATATCAGGAGATTCTCACAAATATTTAAAATGCAAATTTAAAAAAATTTGCCTTTTATTCCAAAACCTCACACAATTCTATACAAGTCTACTGAAGGTGGAATGAAACTAGTACTTTAATAGACTACTGATCCTGACAATTAATCGGAGAATACCTTCCAGAAATTAATTGGACAAGTTATTTCAAGAGCTGTAAAACCTAGGGTAGAGTAGGATTATATTTAAAAACACTTAAAAGTATGTGCCAACTATATATAGTAGTGAAAAACAGAAGTGACTTAAATGACCAGGAGTAGAAGAATAGGTAAGTAAATTAAGAAAATTTACTCGATGCCCAAACTTGGCGCAGTGCAAGCCTGGGTCCAGAGTGCACAGTTTGGAAGGGAAGCCTGTGGCCCGACTCCGTAGTGGAGAGATGCTGGAAGAAATCACTCAAGGAAATATTAGGTATAATAAGCTGCCACAGGCATCATAAGAAAATGCTTATGATATAATGTGAAGTGAAAAAAATCTGTATACAGACTTGTATGAGCACTCTGAGCACAAAGGTATAAAAACACAACATATATAAAAGGGGAACTTACAAGATGATAACAGTTAAGTGGAGTTTCTCCCCAAGCCTTCTGTAATGCCAGAACACTGCAGTGGCCCCGAGCTGGGACCGTGAGTCAGGCGGTCTGACCCCGGTTCCTGACTCCTTGCTCACTAGATCTGTGACCCTGGGCCTCAGTTCTGTTATCTGTAAAGTGGGAATAATGATAGTACCTCCCTCATAGAGCTGTTGTGAACACTGAATAATAAAATATGTAAAACACTTCAAACTGTTACTGGCACATACTATTCTGTAAGATTTGCAGTTGTTATTAGGTGGCTTTCATAGAAAATAGGTGATCTCTGTAAATCATGAATGAGTTATAGTGAATAAAACAATACATTTTAATTTTGTATTGTATGAAACACATTTGTTTCTGTATATGAAACAAAAACATTTATTCATGAAATATATTTGAACGAATATATTTATACTCCTCAAGACACATTTCACAAGAGAGTCCAAAAGCAGAATTACCATGGAGCTCAGCTGAGAAGGAAGCAGCCCCCCACAAAGCCCTGTGGTACTCACAGAATCGACCAGGATGTGTGAATGAGTGAGGGGCTGTCCTTCCGAAGGCTGGGAAAAATAGACATCTATGGAATATTGTACATCTGGTTCTAAACAGATGGGTGTGGGAAGCAGCATGATTCTGTATTAATAAAGCAAAAATTCAGTGACAAAAGTAAAGTTACATAACCTCAGCAGCTATAGTATTTGGTAGCGTTCCTCCTGTACTGTGTAGAAGTGGGTCCTACTGGGGTGCAGAGCCAGGTCTAGGTGAGTTTGGGGGGACAGTAAGTTCACCCACATTCTTTGGGGCCCTTCCATGGGATTGTGGCAACAGCAAAGCCTTAGAAACTATTGTCCGCGGGTTGTCATAGCTGCTTGGAGAAAAGGATGGAACCAATTTCCTTAACCTATCTGTCATGCTAAGGATTAGCAAGGTCTGTTTTATTTGCCACAAGTCTCTGATACAAAATTAGTGGCCTCAAAATTAGGAAATTTTTTACCTTATAGACTGTCAGCTGTTGAGATAACTCGAACGGAGTATTTTACTCTTATCCTTGTAACATTTCACATATAAGGCCATCTGGGGAACGGGGAAGGGACGGTCAAGTTTGAGAGTAGGATATTTAGGCTGGAATCCTGGTTCTGCTGCACATTAGCTATGAGACTTGGGCAAGTCATCTAAGTATTGTTCTTGATTTCCCTGTCTGATGCAGACAAAATCACCTCATTGAGTTGCTGGGAAGATGAAGTGTGGTATTAAATGCAAAGGATCACGCAGCACACAGGGAACAGTAAATGTTAAGAGTCTCCTTTTTATAACTTTTCTTCCACTTAGCTTCTGAATACCAATTATTAGTAGATGAATGAAATTCTAAAAGAAAGTGTCAGTGTTTGAGGACAGGTCCCCAGCATACCTGGAAGCTGCTGGTAAAGCAGAAGACTGAGGCCTTGGCTGTCGGGTCTTGTGTGTACAGTGCTTGCTCCCTCCAGGCAGATTAATCATGATCTGGGCAGACCAGTCAGCTGTTGACTAGAGGCATGACATAAAAGCATGTCACTGTGAGGATGTGTGCACAAGCATATACCCAGCTCATAGTGCGTGGAATCCAATTTGCAACCCATTGCCCACTCACAAAATACAAGTTTGGAGTTGGAAGTAGTTGCAGAGGTTCACTCCCGGGCCCAACTTTCTGGTGTCTGAACTGTGATCCAGGTAGAAAGAACATTGTTTCTGGCCATAACTTTAGTTCATGGGCCTGGAAAAACCCTGGCATTCCCAACAGGTCTAATCTTTAACCTCTGTTTTCTCAAAGGGTCAATTAGTTCATCATGTCCCTGGCTCACAGGACAAAAATTAAAATTTGGAATCCTTCACGGAAGGATATATGCTTTTTTCTTTTTATTACATAAAAGTTATTATATAAATATATTAGTATATAAATAATAATTATATTACTAAATATATTTATATGTATATAAACATAGAGATGTTTATAGTATATGCTAAGTAACTATAGTCTGGAAGCTTCACAATTTGGGAAAGGCTTTTTAAAGCTGTCAGAGAAGTGTCTTCTCTGTGGAAAAATTTATATATATGTATATTTAATGACTTTGCTGTCATACTCACCAGGTCAAAGTTCATTGAAGTCCCATGGCTTTTATTCGTAAGTGAGAAATAGAGGATTATGCCAGAACAATAGTTTTAAAGTGGATTAGCAGCTCTGGTGATACAACCCACAGTGAGTGCTTACAGAACGTGGTCCCTAGAAGACTTCTGGGGGCTCTGAGACCACCCCCCAAGTCATATAAAATATTTTTCATAGGGTTTCAGGTTACCAAAGAAAAGGTGATGAACTACTGTTCTAGATCAAGTATTTTTCTAATTTGGTTTCTCTTGTCTCAGATATTTCTCAAAAATTGGGAAGAAGGGACAGTCAGACTGGAGGAAGTGAGAGGAGCAAGCTTATATTAAGTTTTCTCTTGTTTAAGGGTCAAACCCACATGCAAATAAATGCCTTTCTGCATCCTTTGAGTCTGAATCTCTGTGCATACATTAGTTTACTAAATTTTTAGAAAAAAATCTCAGGAGGGCAGGATTTGGGTTATTTTAGTTATTTATTGTTCTTATACAAACATTCCATCACCACTTCCTTAGACCTAGTACCTTAAATATATAACTCCAACTCTAGCTTCTCTCCATGGAATAAGCCATGTGTGCATATGGCTCACTGTGTTTCTTCAATCAGGAAACCCTTTGATTTATAATGCTCTCCAGATGTTTTAACTTCTTGCAAATCATTTTATGATGAGCCTATCTGGCAAGACTGGAATGGAAACACTGAGTTCAAGAGTATATTTTATTCAGTTTTTTAACACTGGAAAAGCTGGAATTAAAGGGTACCTGAATTTCATAGCGAATGGCAATGGAGAAGTCCATGGGAAAGGGAATGTTGTTGACAGCAAATCTCAAGCCAGTCCCAGGAGGAACCTTAGCAAATCCAGGTCCAGTCCACGTAATAGGGGTCCCAGGAAGCAGCTCTGGGAAAACAATATGAACAGCAGGCGCCTGGCCAAAAGTCACCGAGCCCTAAAATTGGAGAGGAATGTGTATTAGATTTGCCTAGAGTCAAGGCTTGGAAGAGTTCAGAAAACCCCCCACATTTCCTGATGTGTATATGACATATCCAAATCACAGATAAATTATTCCAACCAGGATACAGTCCAGAATAGAGCTGAGAATAATGTACTGAATCTGCAGCTTTAGAACATATGTTACTGTACAGAATGACTGAGTACAAAACAGTGTCACTGGAAACCACTTTAATTTTAAGTACCCATGTGCTAATGAACACAGCAAATTCCACATTGATGACCTTGGATTTTCTCAGATATGACTGTAGGATTCTGGCCAAAATATGGAGTGAAAGAAATTATCCCCATGCTTTCTTCTTGGATTTTGCCTAATTGTGAATGACAATTAGAAAATCCACATGGATTCATTTTTTAGATATTTCTTCCATGTGAACATGAAAAATGCTCTTCTACCTGCTTGGGGGCATAAAAGGACAAAAATCCTGACACATTTTATTGGTTAGCATCTCTGATGGTGTCTTACAGGATGTCAGGCTGGGGCCATCTAGACCCGAGATAACACTTCTTTAATGACTTCCGGCATTAGCCTCTTCACCCGCACAGACTCCGGGAATCCTGTGTCTTGTTAACATTTTGCCTGTGTTGCTGCAAGAGGCTCTTGGTTGTCCTCTCCATTCTCTCCCCAGTCCAATACATGCTACACCCTGCTGCCAATAAGCATTTCACTCTTTCCAACTGCCAACACAATCACGCCCAAATTACTTAGCCTGGAGTTCAACCTGTGATCTACCCCAAACTGCTATTCATTTGATAAATGTTTATTTACTTAGTAACAATTCTAAACCAGCCTTTGAGTCAGGACTAGGATGAATAGGACAGAGTCCCTGCCACAGAGGAGTTTAGACAAAATGTAAATAAGAAACTATACTGCCAGATTAGGTTTCAATAGACAGAGGATATGTAAACCCACTTATCTGAACATTTTTCAAACATTTAAGAAATACTCTCACAATTGCCGTAGACACTGCAGGTGGTCCTCTGGAATCCCCTCGACCTGGCTGGTGCGCTCATCGCCCAGTTGCTGTGTGTGTGGTTTCTAACAGCTTCTAACAGCTCACCCTCCCCTGCTTCCCCCTTGCCCAGCTCTCAGCCCTGGGTAACTGCTGAGCTCCTGTGTGGATCAAGCCAAGGTCGGCTCTCCTGAGGGCACATCTTACTCTTTTCTCTATCTCATGTCCCTTACTCTTTTAGAGTTTTCTTGAATAACACTTCCTTAATAAACCACATGCACCTGAATCCAGTCTTAGGCTCTGTTTCTAGGGCTGCTGACCTGAACAGTTTGTACCAGATCATTTACGTATTTTTAGGTGCAGTTCTGGAAGAGAGTCATTTTCTGTTCAGCTGGCAGTGAGGACCCCGGTGTAACATGTATTGATATCTCAGGCAGGCAGCAGTAGAGTAACTGCTAAAACTGTTATCTGTGGAGAACTGGGACAGGATAAAGGGGGAATGGGAGGCACTGACTTCAGCAATCATTTTGGCCTTGAGAGAAGTGGGGGAAATCATAGGTGTAAGGACTGTGGAAGTAGGTGGCAGTTGTTGAATGCCACTGATGCTTTGAGGAGGGAAGATGACAGATTCAGGGCAATCAATCACCAATTTAAAGCAAAGTGTGAAGATCAGAGGGCCTCCTTGGAGACATTACAGAGATTCTCATCTCTTTAAGCTAGAGGGCAGGAAGAGCTGATGACCAGGAACAAGACTTAAATGTAAGAGTTGCAGAAATTCCAAGAAGGCTGACTTCTTGGCCAAGGTAAGCCAACATGCCAAGATCAGGTCCTCCACAGGGAAGCAGCGGGATCTTTACACAAGGCTGATGCACACCAGAAACCTGGACCTCGAGCTTCTCCTGAGTGCTCTTGGACTGTAGATGTAATCCACCACCCTTATGGAAAATAGAACCCCTCTACTCTAGCCCTGCCACATTTGAAGACAATGAAGATACCTCAAATGATGCAGACCTTCCTCAGGGTCTGTCCATACTACCCTCCCAGCCACTTGCCTGGTATTTAGGGTCAAATTTCAGCATGATCTGACTGGGAAGGTTCTGGATCTCTGAGAGGGACCCAGTTAACATGTACCAGTGGCAACTGGGAGAGAATGGCTGGGTATGGATCCTGAGGGTGCCAGACCAAAGGGACAGAATATGAAACTGGAGAAGGAGGGTTTGGTCATTGGGGGTCACTGGTGATATAGGATTTAATAGCCTGGCAAGGCCCAGGAGCCCCAAGAGATGGATCTAACATGTTGCTGGAGTAGCTGTTGGAAGCCTGGCAAAGCCATGTGCCGAGTAAACGAAGTAGAGGTGCCAGAACTGTAGTAGCAGGCTGTGTGGGCAGGGAGGCAAGGCTCAAGGTAGGCATGCAAGAATGTCTAAGATGCAAGACCAAGAAACCCACCAACAGACTAGATTCCCTGAGGCCCAGAGGACCCTCCATTTATCAAGAGAGTAAGGAATGAACTGGTGAGGGGAGCTCCAGCATCACTGAGAAGCTGATACTGGGTGTCTTCTCTAGGCTGGTAGGATAAACCATTACAAAACAGCTCCTTAGTGTCAGTGTGGAGGACAGGATCCCAGACTGTTAAGACACTTAGTTCTCAGAAGCAACATGTAGTTGCTGAGCACTTAGTTCTCAGAAGCAAGATGGATGTAATTATAATGGGCAACAAGGTTGAAAGAAGAGGTCAGGGGGTTTGACCCACAGGAATCTTCTGTGGAGATGATTAACAAAAAATGGTGTTCATAGGAGCAAGACAGACAGTCAACAAAAGTACTGTGTAATGTCCATAATCATCAAAAGTGATCAAGTATGATTCAGCAGAAAGTTGAGGTTGGCTGTCTAATGGAAAGATTTGCCAAGTTTCTAGATCTCAGTCACTTCTCAGACCCAGAACCAGTGACTGAATAAAAGGCCATGTCCCCATGAAGGAAAACTCTTCAACACCATAACAAGTGTGATTCTCTTACCTATTTCCCAAAGATACCTAATGGTTTTCCTATAAGTCTTTTGGGAAAGGGGAAATACCTAGACCTTTCATGGGCTAGGGGATACAGGATCTGAGTTGATGCTGGTAACTAGGTACCCAATGTTCCGTCACGGTCCCCCTCTTAGAACAGGGGCATATGAGGATCAGGCAATAAAATGGAGTCCTGGCCCAGGTCCTTCTCACAGTGGTTTCACTGAGTTTACTGAACCAAATTTCCTCCAGCTCCTGAATATGCACTTGAAATGGATCTGCTTGGCAAGGGGCATTGATTCTTTGACCTGTAAGTTAAGAGTGCTTATCCTAAGAAATGTCAAGTGAAAGCTTATCATAACTGGAAGGGCTGATGCTATATAATGGGGACATGAAGAATGTGTATGGCACTGAGGTGATCCACTGAGGCAACTTTGGAGCTTCCACACATGTGACCTGCTAAAGGCATGGAAACCAGGAGCTCAGACCCTGGTGGCATGAGGATCTAGGTCATCCCACCCAGAAGAAGCTGAGGGTGAGGGGAAAGTAGAATGGGTGGCTGGGAATGAGGAAGATGGTGAGTATCAGTTACAGCCCTGGGACCAACTGCAGCAGCTGGAAGCTTCAGTTTGTTCCCGCTAATCTCCTTTTGCAGTTTTCCAAGAATTGTGACCAATGAGAATCCTGGAGAAACTGCCTGCATGGAGTCAACTTCATGTAAGAAGCAAATGGGCAGGGCATGAAACCTATGTAAGTGTACAGGTTCCTATGCTCAGAAGGGCTAGATGCTTTGGCTTAATGTTCTGCAGCCACCATCTTGAAATAATTAATTTTATCTTCAAATTATTTTGTAAGTGAAGTCTCTTGGGACAACGGAGCATGCACATGAGCACAAGAGATATGCACAATCTGTGTCTGGTTCCTTGCTGCCCCGTTCACATACCGTGCACATGATGCCCATGAGCACAAGCTTCAGGTGGATGTCCTACGCGTGGGTGTCCAGTGAGACTCAAAGTGAGTACACAGTAGTGTGTCACACCCATGAGTGAGTAAGCAGGGGTGCAGACTGCTCCAAGAGACCAAGCTTTCTGTTCCAACCAGAACTTGCTTTGAAAGCACAAAGAAGTTAAAGGCACTCTAAGAAATATACTATTCAGGTTACTTCCCTGTTTTAGCCAACTACTTACACTGAAAATGATGACTACAAGGAAAGAGGAAGATAGGGCGACCCATAGTTTCTCATTAGCAAGCCAAAGGTAGAGAGTATGGGTAGGCCACATATCATAGAAGTGAATAAAAAAAGTTGAGTTAGTTTTGTACAGCATTCCCATTGCTCCAGGAAGAATGAAATACAAACGCATATATGACTATATGACTATGAAATAAAAATCATGTAGTTTCAGTGATTACAGGTAAGAATAAATGCTCTTACACTTGCAGTTAAAATTTGCATTGCACAAGTACCAAATAATTTCACTCATATGTGGAGTATAAGAACAAAGAAAAAAACTGAAGGAACAAAACAGCAGCAGAATCACAGAACCCAAGAGTGGACTAACAGTTACCAAAGGGAAAGGGACTGGGGAGGATGGGTGGGAAGGGAGGGATGGGGGGCGGGAAAGAAATAGGGTATTACGATTAGCATGTATAGTTTTGGGGGAGGCACGGGGAGGGCTGTGCAACACAGAGAAGACAAGTAGAGACTCTACAGCATCTTACTATGCTGATGGACAGTGACTATAATGGGGTTTCTTGGGGGACTTGGTGAAGAGGGGAGCCTAGTATACATAATGTTCCTCATGTAACTGTAGATTAATGATACCAAAAGAAAAAAGAAAAATTTGCATTGCATGATATGAAAATAAGTAGTATAATTCATATTAATAATTTAAATTTGCAGTATTTCTTTACTTAGAATGACATTAAAGAATAAAAACGTTTGACAAGTCAAGAGTACAGAAGAAAGTAAAAAGCTTTGCATTTTACCTTTGATGGCCCTTTCCCCCAAGGGGCCCTACATGTGGGCCTGGGTATGCGTGGAGTGGACTTGAGTCCATGCCATTAGTATACTGCCAGCTCCCTTTACTGGGCTGCTCTCTCCAGCCACTAGCTCCTGTGACTGTTGGTTGCTATTGCTCACCACTGCTCCCTTCTCTGGAGAACTGCCCTTGGCAAAGGGAGCTACCTCGCCTGGGAGGTTACCTGCATCTGCTGCGCTACCCACAGCCATGACTGACTGATAGGGGAACCGGACAGGGTAGCCCTCAGGCCCTGCTCTTCTCTTTCGGGTGGCCATCAGACTGAAAAGCCTAGAGAGTGAGGGAAGGCTTCATGGCCATGAGGCATGGGGACACAAATAAGGAGGAGGAAGAGCAAAACTGCTATGACTGGTGTGCCTGGGCCTGGAAGGAGCATGACCCGTGAGGCTGTGTCTGACCCTCTCAGCTGGAGGCAGTTCCCCTTAATCTGAAGTCCATGTCACCTGCTGTGCACTCCTGTCATGACAACCCCTACCCTGTCATGCATTAGTTGTTTGTGTACATGGTTCATTTCCCCAACAACAATCTTAAGGGCAGGCTCCAATCCTAAATGCCTGTGCTGTCATTCATTCAACAATTTGTTCGGTCAAGAAGAACTCCTATATGTGAGGAACTGTTTAGGTGTCAGGTTTGTGAACAGGACAGATGATGTTGCTTTCTTTCATTTGCTTTTCTAACATGCACATTCATGCATCTGCACACAGGGATGCTCAACAGAGATCTCAGTAGAGATGAATGATGAATGAACAAGTGGGCCCAAGGCAGCTCCAGTTCTGAGAGAGGAATAGTTAGATGGCTATAAGGTCCTCAAATCTCCTCCAGGCTCCTGAAGCCACTGGAGGCAGGGCCTTAGGAGGTGGCCTCCCTGGCACTCACACCAGCTCTCACCAACCACAGCCATCTTGGATCGCACACACGCACCTTCTCCAGACTAGCCATGAACCATCCCAGGGATATCAGCTTGTCCTTTGTGCTAATTAGGAGGAGAGCTGTTCCTGGGCACTGTGCCTTTCCCTATGAAAATGGCAAGAAATTGGAATTCACACTACTTGACTCTCCAACTCTCTAGAATCCAGCTTTCCAGAAATTTTCATTTTGAAAAGAAAGAAAGCTATTAAAGTTTTCCAGAGAGGCTCTAGTTACTTTGGGCTTGCTTCCTCTGTTCCTCCATTCTCTCCTTGAGGGGAAGTGCTTACAGGGACTCAGCACTTACCCAGGCTGGGTACGGTTCAGGAGCTTCCCCGGGTGGTCACGGCACGACAGACAACGGCCATGAGGAAACCATTTACCTCCATCTGTGGGTCAGCAGGTGTGCTCTGCTTCTGATTTCTCTTCAATATTACATTGCCTTTGTCAATGGTGAACTCATTTCCTTGTTGCTGGAAATACACATCACATGTAGGCAAAGCTGTTGCTAATATCTTGAAAAGAAAAGAATTGACAGTTGAAGTAACCCAGTAAGGCTCCAATTATACTACAGTTCATTCAGATTATACCATCATTTAAAAGGTAGTCATGACTCTCAATATCCTCAGGAAAAATCATGGAGGCAGTTTATAATTTTTTTTATTTCTCTGCAACCAAGGGAAATGTTTTTTGGTTGTCCTAAGACCACATGTTGGGTTTTCTTTTTAAAGGATGTACTAGTGAAATTCTAAACTAGAAAAACACTTATTCTCATCTGCTGGCATTATAGTGTTTAAAAGAAAGTACAAAAGCTATGTTTTAACGTGAACTTTAAACAAGCAAACTATAGAAAATCAACAATAGGCATGGAATAGAGATTCAAAGGTATATCAAATATTGTCAGTTTTGACACTCTCCAGACCAGTTCCGCACATTTTCTCACAGTTTGAGGATCTGGCCTTATCAGTTCTCACGAGAGGTTATTGCTGGAGAGCCAAATTCCTCCAGCCACACCAAAGCAGAGAAATTGCATTCACACAACTCCAGTTTCCTTAAAATCCTGGTTTTTGTGGACTTCTTTTATACCATCTATTTAGTCATTCAGCTGCTGACCCAGTTAGACTCTCCTATTGCTCATTTCCAAATTTTCACTGTACCCCAGACATTGGTTTGCTTGATTGTTTCATTGTTAGTTTTACAAACAAGGTTTTTAATTTCACAGCTGCCCTGGTTGTTCATCATGAGCAGGCAGCCCTGAAGGTCAGCTGTGGCCTGCTCCAGGAACTCAAACTCTACAGTGTTTACTACTCAGACTCTTAGCCATGCTCTCTGACTAGCTGCCCGGCCTCTCTGTGGTGAGGACTCCTGCACAGGCCAACTGGATTACATTTATTTGCCCTCTTTGATTTTTCTCAGCAATTGTGCTCATCTTGTAAAACACAATTATAAACTGTTTTACTGACTTATACAGAAAACATATTATGGAATTAACTTTATACTATGTTATATTAAATTCTGTACTATGCTAAATTCAATCAATACTAACTTTTGTGACCACAGGCAGTTTCTAGAAAAACAAGCCAGTGCCTCCCAAACTGCATAGGACTCACCTGGGGATTTTGTTCACATGCAGACCTGATTCAATAGGTCTGGGGTGGAGCCTGGGATTCTCCAAGTCTAATGACCTCACAGGTGATTCCAATGTTGTCAGTCTACAGACCACATTTTGAGGAGCAAGGATGCTGCCATGGATTGAATGTGTCCATGCAGAATTCATATGTGGCAACCTAACCCCCAGTGATGGTATTTAAAGGTAGGGCTTTGGGAGGTGATGAGACCATGAAGGCAGTCTCCATGACTGGGATTCGTGTCTTATGAGAGAGACCCAGAGAGCTCTTTTGCCTTTCCCCCTGAGGACACAGAGAAAAGACAGCTATGATCAGGAAGTGAGCTGTTAACAGACACCAAATCTGCTGTGCCTAGCTTCCAGAACTGTGAGAAATAAATTTATGTTGTTTATATGCCAACCAGTCTATGGTATTTTTGTTATAGCAGCCTGAACAGACTAAGACAGACAGATAGATAAATGAATGAATGAATAAATATCTTTTGAAGACCCATCAAGAAAGTTGATTGTCATTCTTTATTTTTTTTATTAATTTTATTTTGGTATCATTAATGTACAATTATATGAGCAACATTATGGTTACTAGACTCCCCCTGTTATCAAGTCCCCACCCCATACCCCATTACAGTCACTGTCCATCAGCATAGTAAGATGCTATAGAGTCACTATTTGTCTTCTCTGTGTTGTACTGCCTTCCCCATGTCCCCCCTCCACATTATGTGTGCTAATTGTAATGCCCCTTTTTTCCCCTTATTCCTCCCTTGTCATTCTTATTTCCAATTTCAATTTTTGAAATTGAAAACTATTTGAATAATAACAATTATATGTAAGTTGCAGTCCTGGATTCATGTCCTTTCTTATCTCCATTTCATCCTCTCTTCTCTCTGCTATCTCTTAACCTAGACTGCTCTCCATTCATCCCAGGCCTCACTCTGCTAGTTGGCGTTGACAAGAACACTGAGGATAGCCTTTGTCATGTCATTCCCTTGCTCAAAAAACTTCAGTGAGTTCTCATTGCCCAGAGAATGGAATTTAGCCTCTTTAATAGGAAAATATAACATTCTTTTCCAATGCTTTTTCCCTATATAAGCTTCTAGTTCTACCTGTGAATACACCTGCCTGGTTTCTCCTGAGCCATTACTTTTAACTTTCTGGGTAGACTGTCTTCTCACCTAGTCTACCAACTGAAATCTTTATTGTTTTCAAGTCTGAGGCTGAATTTTTCTACTGTGTGGTAAGCTCACTCATAAAGGATCGCTCCTGGCTCCAAAATGCTAATGCACTTATTGACTCTCCTTGCCAAATGGCACTGCCCCCATCCTTAGCTATCTGTGTGAGTGTATTAGCTATAGTTAGGAACTCCTGGAGGGCAGAGACCCTAACTAATCCCTTTCTATGCCACCCGTAGCCTGGGGCTCAGCGTTATGCATGTTGGTGGGCAACATAGATGGTTAAAGAGCAAGAGTTTTGAAACTCGATGTCCCTGGGTTTCAATCCAGGGCCCAGTGCCCACTGGCCACGTGACTGGGAGCAAACTGCTTAGCCTCTCTAATGTCTCCCCTCATCTGAGAATTAAAGATGTTCATACTTAGGTTATTTGGAAAATTAAAGGGGATAATGTACATAAAGAGCAAAGCACAGAGCATTAAATAAATGGAAGTTTTATATATATCAGCAGCACATATAAATATCTGTTAAATGAATGCACAAATAATTAAATGGCACCTAACTTAAATCCTTTCTAGTACAATTAAAGATCATATTCTGAGTGGAGAGGAAATTATTCTGTTATTACACTTTAAACAGTTAACTTTAATCCCCTCTTGAATCCCCCTTTCCCTTGTCACAGATATTACTTTCCAATCCTTCAAGTGATTTTCCTTGCCCTTTGCACCCATTTTGTACCCTCAGCTTTTTCTTTAAGCCACAGAGAGAGGAGCGAGGATTAACGTCAGATACTCCAGTCACTGTAATTATCAGGAGCTGTATCAACTTACAGGATATTATCCTATGTAACTGCTTGTCGGCACTCACTGGTGCAGTGAATAAATGTTAAGCAACAGTCCGTCTATTCTAGGTAACTGTTTCGGTTTTCTATCTTAAAAAAATGGGAACTACTGTATTTATAATTGTATAGGAAAAGCACTCTTGTGTTTCTCCTCTACTCTCACACTATTACCACACTCACAACACTCCTGACACAGATGTGTGGGTTTATTCCCAGACTGACCAAGTCTCTGACACCAGAAGGGTGTCCTATAATTCAGCTCAGCTCAGCTCTGACACTGCCTATCTGGAATTGGGGTTCCTGTGACCCTACCTTGAGTTTGATGATTTGCTAGAATGGCTCACAGAACTCAGGGGAACATGCAGGCTTAGAGGTTTATTACATAATAAAGGATATGATAAAGATATGGATACATAGCCAGATGAAGAGACAGATGCATAGGGGTGAGGACCTCGGGGGTCCTGGATGCAGGAGCTTCTGGCCCCACAGAGCTGGGGTGCACCACCCTCCCAGCACATGGATGTGTTCACCAACCTGGAGGCCCTCTGAGCCCTATATTTTTGGGATTTTTAAGGAGGATCATCACATAGGTGTAAATGATCATTAACTCAGTCCCCAGCCCCTCTTCCCTTCCTACAGGATGGCAGGACGAACTTAAAGTTTCAGGTATCTAATAATGTCTTCGTTTTTCTAGTGCCCAAGCCCCCATTTAGAAGCTGTCCCTGAGCCCATCAAAAATCTCATTAGAACAAAAGGCATTCCCATCACTGAGGAAATTCCAAAGGATTTAGGAGCTCTGTGTCAAGAACGAGGGTCAAAGAACAAATATTAGAACAAAAGATACTCCTAGTGTTCTTAAAATTGGGAAATCACAAGGCTTTTAGGAGCTTTGTGCCAGAACCAGGGGCAAAGATCAGTATCTTTATTTTTTATTATTTCACAACAGTTACAGCCCAATATATAAATATAAATATCAATATTCCTTCCCAAATGATTTTTTAATCACCATCATAAAGATGCAATATTAAAAACCATGAGCAAACAGGATTGTTTTATTCCCACTTACCAGAGTTTTAAGTCTAAGCAGTAATAGTGAAAGCCTCTTCCCCCTACCCCAATTCCAGTCAGGAAAAGAGCAAATTCCAAGCCTCCTAAGGAGCATTTTCATCCCTCCCACCAACGGTGTCCAGATAAGGAAGAGATGTCAGGAAATGAGCTAGTCACTGGGGCCTGGAATGAGTTCTCTGTTTTCTGTCCAAATCCTGTCTTCAGAATTGACTTTTACATGTTCTCTCTCCTTGAGGACCTTCACCTCAAGTTACCTTTCCTTTGTCACATTTCTATCATGGCTGGAGTCACATGATAGAGAATGCCACGGGAGTCTAGCTTGTATTATCTCTAATCTTTTTACATGTGTGTGTGTCTGCTCCTCTAAGAAAATTTTTAGAAAAATATTTTTAAGGAAAATTCCCACTGTGAAATTGTAGGAAGTGAAGCAGGGGGAGAAGTGACATTTGCAGTCATACACTCCTGTGAACAGCACTGGCTTCAATGAGAACTGTCAATCTGAGATCAGCCTCAGGAGGCCAGTGAGCATATCTCACAGCTCTGTGCATGCCTTATTCATTCATTCCTTAGCAGAGATTTATGGAGTTCCCACTGTGTGTCAGGAACTGTGCTAGGGCAGCACTGGTGAATGGGACACGTCTTTCCTTCCCTCTCACAATTTATAGTGTCGTGGGGGAGACAGGCAAGTAGATGCTCAACAAACACATTCTATCAGGTGGGTGCACTGAAAGAGCAAAAGTAAACTCCGTTTCATCACAAACTAATCCAATTCACTCCTATGTGCCAGGCTTTGTACTAGAACTGGGATATAAGGAAAAACAAAATGTAGTCTCTACCAAAATTTATATAATCTGAAGATGGGTGATCTGCATTTGTGGGCAAAACCATTATTTTCTAGGTACTTTACCCATGATATTGAGTGTTATGCTATATGTATTTACCGACATTCCATGAAGTCTCTAAGGAAGGTAAATGAAATACAAACCAAAGGTGCAAGTCCTTGGAGTGGCATCGCCTCCTCTGCCTCGTAGAGATAGAAATCCAAAGGTGCAAAGAAGTAGCCGGGGGCTGGTTCTGTGCAGCTGGGGCCAGTGATGTAAGGGCGGCACTCACACTGCCCATCCTCAGGTGAGCATCTAGGAGAAACAAAACCATCAATGCTCAATGGGGTGAGTGGAAATGAAGGCATGGGGGGGCTGCGCTAAATGCCCTGAGTTTGACTCATTCTTTGACTCGATCAGTCCTGGGGAAGATGCTGAGAGGCCATGGGACTGTACATCTGGTCTTGAAAAGCAAATCTAGATCCTCAAAACCCAGGTAGCCACTTCTTTCCTTTCCTCTGAGGAAAAGGACAGTGTAGGACCTTTGTTCACAGGGTGGCAAAATGTTGGTGTTTTAGGTGAGTCAAGCTACATATTTGCAAGCTTTGTATATCCAGGCAGCAGAACTGTTTATCTCACCCTTGCAAATGTTTGAAGTAAAATAAATCAGTTGGGCTATAGTTGATGTATCGAGATCATTACTGTTCAACACACTTTGCTTGTCATGGAATAAAATCCTTCCCGTGACTAGGACTAGGTTAGAATAAAGTATGCTCTTACATGGAAATGTGAGTGAAGACTATTGCCATAGAACTAGGTCATTCACTTTACTGACTTACATGGTAGAATAAGCACCTCCAATATCACAGTCACAGGGAGAACATCCCTGGGGATGATTTTCCAGTCCCCAGTATCCAACCTGCAAAGAGAAGATGCTCAGTTGATTCCAGCTGTGAAGGTATGTGCTGCTCTGAAGCATAATATAAAATCCCTACACTTCAGGTGACACATGTCAAATAGCCACACAGCCTGGACAGTCCCACAGTAAGCCCTTCTTGCCTGTGCACTTTGTAATCATCTTTGAGGACACATACCTCCTATTCCCAGGACTTGAAATGAAGGGGGCAGGCAGGTGTCCACATGTTGTTTCAAGTGGAAATGCAATGAAAACCATATGGTTCCTCGGACAGAACCAGTTGAGCCTCAAACTGGGGTGTTTAATGTCACTCTGAGGATGTCTTCAATGAGCCTTTTTGCAACTGCTTTGTAAAACCAATAGATTCTCCCCACCACAGAAGCCCTAGGGAGTTTTACTTACACAATACTGAAATGTTTGGGGATAAAAAGATCAATCAAGCTGATCTTGAGATCTTACATGAATATCACAGTTTAGCAGAATCGCTTTTTTAATAAATAAGTTGTTTTAGGCGTAACAAACTCTGCATGAGAGTCAACTCTGTTGTTCAGAACTTGTTTCATCATTGCAACATCTTGACCTTTATTCAACATAAACAGCTGGTGAGATATAAACAACTATTTCTTAAATATGATAACATTTACTATAAAATGCTCAGAAAAGTACTTCCCCCTGGAATCTCATTTTAACATGCTCAGATAAAAATAAGGTCTTTATAGGCATGGGACCTCCTTTGAAATGGATTTGTTAAGTCTGTACTTTTTTTGTTACCTTGGTAAAATTTTATATCCAATTTTACTCAAAAGGATTTATGTTAAACATTAAAAGTTGACACAATTTGTTACAAAATGTAGCAAAGGACTTTCAGTATTTTTCCCAAAACCAAATTTCAGGTTAGGCAAAAGCAGTATGAAACCAACTGCCTCCCTTGGGAAGTGGTTGTGAAAACTCCCTCTCAGCAGGGCATGCTGCCATGTTGCCCGCTGCAGCCTGGGTCCAGGGCACCACCAGAGAGACGCGGATGTAGGGGTGTCCAGCTGATGCATGGGCTCAGCCACAGTGGACAAGTCTCCATGGGGTGACCCCTGCTTGGTTAGTTTCTTCCTGTAGACACAAGCGAGTTAATGGCACAGTCGGCAGTTATTCTGCCAGGGAGAAAAGCCAGCCTGAGTCTAAGGTCCGTCTGGATCGCCTGGTGTGGCGTCTTGGTCCTGTTAACCAGCTCCACACCCCGCTGTGCTGCCCATGTGTGGTCACTGAGCTTGGGGCGGCTCACCTTCCCACTTGGGACGGCTATGGATCACCTGCTCTGTCTTACAGAGTTCCTTCCTCCTATTTACTTCCTTACTCTCTTTCCCCACCTCCTCTACCCCATCCTCATATGTTTTTAGTAAAATGACTTAAAATATTAGCACAAAACTATGTTGTAATAGGCAGATGTTTCTTATTTATCAGCTACATTTCTTCAGACACATCAAGGTCACTGTTCTTTCATTAGGTTAAGTTTTTGTTTTTTCTTTCTAAAATGTCAGGGAAGGCTGCCAAGCCAGGAGAACAAAGAAAAAAGTAGGGTTTAAACTCCCTCATGTGTGACACATTTCTTGTGGAGTAAAAAAAAATATTTTATTTTACTAATTTTAGACATGCATGCTCATAGGTTTAATAGAGTCTGAAAAACCCAAGAGTTTATTTCCCACAGGAATCTACAATACATTTAAACCTGTTTTCATTTACTACTTTTAATGAGCTTATCCAAAATATTTTTAGGCCAGGAGTGGGAGGGATGGCACAGGGACTGCGTGCGAGAGAAAGAAGGAAGAGCCCTGTGATCTGGTGGGCTGAGAAAAGGGGGTGAATAAATGCTCTTAGAGTCTATTACTTGGCACTTTGAGGAGAACAATGGAGAAAGCTAGTGCCTGAGTCGGTTCAGTCCAATCTGGTAAATGTTGGCATGCTGGTAAATGTTTAACGGCCATCTTTCTGCAGGAGGGTGGGGGGCTTACAGTGTTTGCTGATTTCTGTAGTGTAAATACTTTTAACACAGAAGTACTGAAATACAATAGGATATGGAAAGTGATTAACAAGACCAATGGCAGGAGAAATGTGCATCGCTACATGAAAGGGAAATCATAGGCAGATACGTACAATGCATTCTTCACAGTGTGGTCCGGTGGCAAATGACTGGCACAAGCACTGGCCTGTATCCACATCACAGGTCGAGGTGGGCAGACTCCCAAGGGGGTTACAATTGCAGGCTGAAAGTACAGCATACACAATTATTCTCATTTTTATTTCCCCACTCCTGTAAACATACTTAATAGTTTATGCTGAGCAAAACATGTGGACAAGAACACAGAGCAGCCTGCCCTGCCAAATTTACTGTCTGCCTGGCTGCGTGATGATCGTACTGCATACAGCTCTGCAGAGGAAACCCACTGCCAGACACTTGCAAAGTCTCATGTAGTTCTGCTGGATGGCAGTTAGGAGATGAGGACATGAAGGACGTCATGCGGGCTGCAGTGGTCGGTGGGGTTAGCTGAGTGATGCTGGCCAGGTCTGGGGATTAGGGGCAAGTTTTCAGAGGCTATTCTGTCATGGTTATTGCTGACAGCCACTTCTCTGGCACAGGCAGCTGTCATTTCCCTGTTTTCTCTCTTTTCCTGCTCTGTAACTTTTTCTTTTCATCATGTCCATCAGCTGACAAATGGATAAATAGAAGGTACTATATTCATATTTATTCAGCAATAAAGAGAAATGAAGTACTGACAAATGCTGCCACATGGATGGTGCTTGAAAACATTATGCTGGTGAAAGAAGCCAGTCACAAAGGCCACGTACTGTATGATTCTGTTTGAATGAAATGTCCACAATAGGCAAATCTACAGAGACAGAAAGTAGATTAGTGTTTGCCTAGGGCTGGGAGAATTGGGAGGATGGGGAGGTGGTAGCTAAAGAGAATGGGGTTACTTTCCTTTTTATGGTAAAATATACAATGTAAAATTTATCATCTTAACCATATTTAAGTATACGGTTTAGTAGTGTTGAGTACATTCACACTGTTGTCTGCAACCAATCTCCAGAACACTTTTCCTTTTGCAGAACTGACTTGGTACCCTTTAGGCACCAATTCACCCCATTCCCTTCACCCCAGCTCCTGGCACCCACCATTCTACTTCCCATTTCTGTGGATTTGACTACTCTAGGTACCTCAAACAAGTGGAAACATACAGTATTTGTCCTTTTGTGCCTCACTTATTTCACAGAGCTCAGTGTTTTCAAGGTTCATCCATGTTGTAGCATATGTCAGAATTTCCTTCCTTTTTAAGGCTGAATAATATTCCATCATATGCATACATCACATTTTTTAAATTCATTCATCATGGATGGACACTTGGGTTGCTTCCACCTTTTGGCTATTGTGAATGTTGCTGCTATGAACATGGGTATACAAATATCTCTTCAATGTTTGGGGTATATAGTCAGAAGTAGAGTATGTGGTTTCTTTTTGGGATGACAAAAATGTACAAAATTGATTGTAGTGATGGTTAGACAACCCTGAATATACTAAAAATCATGTAATTGTACAGTTTAAAGGGTTAATTGTATGTTATGGAAATTAAATCTCACTAAAGTTGTTACAAAAGAAAAAAAAAGCCCCAAACAAAAAACCAGTATTTGGTCTATTCTCAGAGGGCATCAGGTTAGTCAGTGAAGTCGGGGAAACATGTGGAACACTGAAACATGTAATAGGAAATTGGCTTGATGATGTAATTCATTCATCTCAAATTTAATTTCGCTGTCAAACTCAAGAAGCACATTTTATTACAGAAGAATTCAGCATGCTGCTCTTTAAACATGCAAATAATCCACAGTTCCTTATATGGGCAAAAATATGGAGCATGACACTGTGATCAAAGGGAAATTATTTACCCAGATTTCCTGAGGAATCTGCAGCCCAATGAGACCCAGGCAGCTCTAAAATTCCTATGATCCTATAGCCAAGGGTCTCCCCACTTGGCCCCAGAAAACTCTGAGGTTCTTTCTATTTCCTGGCGATCCCTCCCTCAGCTCTTTCATTTTTTTTTTCCTTCTCTTTGTCAGGGAACACAGGACCAATTCTAGAAGGGACATAAGAAAAAGGTGAAACAAATTTAAGAAATAAAAAGAAACCAGGACTTGAAAACTGCCTAAGAAGTCATCAATCTGAGCTCCTGGCACCCACCATTCTACTTCCCATTTCTGTGGATTTGAGCAGAAATGCAAAATGTAATTTAACAAATTTGTATAGGAGAGTCCTAGTGGAGGTTACTTTTCTAAAGGTTTCATAACTTGGCATTCAATTTCTTGGCTTTTTTCCCGTGTGTTTGCTCCAGCGGGGAAATGTGAGCGCCCCCTGACGGTCCCTCATGATAACCTCAGCAAACCACCGCAAGAAGTTCTCCACTAAGTCAACGAAAATTTGCAGGGGGTTAAAAAGACCCAGAGGCTGGTAGGACTCGTATTTACAGTGACTGTGAACTCTAGGGCTGAAAGACACATCCCCAAGCTTTAAAACGCCCATCCACGGCTGACTTACGCTGACAGCCCACGGGGTCGGTGGCACTCAGCCCGTAGTGGTTGGGCTTGCATTGGTCGCACTTGGCTCCCTCCACGTTCTCCTTACACAAGCACTGGCCAGCCACAGACCCCAGGGCAGGATCAGACTGGCTCACACAAATGCCACCAGATATGGTCCCGTCAGGGTCACATTCACAAGCTGGGAACAGATATGCATTATCTTAGTTAATTGCAGGAAACCTGAAATAGAAGCATAGCATTCTATTCATACTGTAACAATTGTACTTTGTTTAAATCATTGAATATGTTCACATAATTAGACCACTGGGTAAGGGGTGCCTAGAAATGTCTCCTAGATCTCTGGCTTTGGAAAATGTTGGATAATCCTACACATTTTTTTGTTTTAAAGGAAGACTTTTAAGTGATTCAAAGTAAGAGGACCAGAGGAAGACAGTTATGAAAACTGGATGTCAAGGATAGATTATTTGGAGGGGATGGAAATGTCTGGAGCTGGGCAGAGGTGGTGATGACACAAGTGTGCCAGGGAATTGTTTCCTTTTAAATGGCCAATTTTGTTAAGTGAATTTTGTCTCAGTAAAAAAGGATTTAAACAAAGAGAAAAGACTATAAAAATGAAAATAAAGTCAAGAGACAAGAGAGGGCTGTAATGAAATATGCACACACACACGGCATCTAGGGACATGAAAAAGAAAAAAATCACCCAAAATGCCTACCAAATCTCTGAAACATAGTAAACCCTGAGTCTGCCCTCCCCCATCACAGAAAGCCCACCGCAAGGACAAGTGGTATCGTCCCTTTTGATTCTTGCTGGAAGGGGCCCCACGGGAAAGCAAAGGGCAGGGCAGCCCCAGATGTTTTCTTTTTGGGTATCTGATGGTGGTGCAAACACTTGGAGGAAGAGATTCTGGAAAGTAGGATAAACAGTCACCTGTAGCAGAGGAACGACAGTACCAACCTCCTCACACCCACATTTTTTTTCAGTAGAAACTTGAACTAAAGGAAGGGGCATCATACGGAAAAGGATGCTGCTCGCACAGGTAATTCCAGAGGACAGAGTCACCAGGGCCTGACTGAGCAGGAGGAGGAGCTCTCACATCAGGGCTGCCAGGCAGGGCAGTGACACCCTCATCACCGCAGGCGTCCACACAGGGGCTGGAGCAGCATTTGTTGGGCTTTGGTATACAGGCCAAGGTGCCGGTGGCATTAAGTGACCACCAAGGTCTCTTGTATCTTTGCAGTGCTGTGTTTCCAAGGGATTCCACTTTGAAGGAATTCAATAAAGAAAAAAGGGAATATCCTGATTCTAAGGCACAATTATGTTCACATTTACACATGTTTGCTTAGGATTAATAAAAACAAAACCCTCAAGTCTAAAGCAATGTTTACATACCTATTTAGGTTAGGGAGCTTAGTGGAAAAAATCCAGTCAAACCAGTTGTTTGGTGTCACTGAAGCAAATGTGGCTGTCTGACAGAATCTTCTGATTTTCAATTGTTTGTTATTGGATTGTGACTGGTGATAAAACCTTACTATGGAAAAATAGCATTGGGTTCTGTTTAGTTTGCAAAAACCACAATTTCCTCCTAATTAAAGCTAGTTGCTTCTAGAAAGCAAGGAATGACCGGATTCACTTTAGAAGTAGCCAAAAGGAAAAATCTTAGCTTTATTTGGGAGACACTCCAAAAGGTCAGCACTGAGTTCCGGAGTATAAATTATTCACAGAAGTATCCTTTGGGAAAGGGATGTGGGCGAGTGAGTAGTAAGTTTAGTTTCAAATAACCCTATGTTATTCATGGCCTGGGGACAGAAGTCCAATAAAATCCAGTAATTGGTGTGACAATTTAATTCCAGCCTCAACTTTTACTGTCTATGGTTGAGTCTATCCTTTGTTTTTTCTGTATCATATTTGACTGTTTTAATCAAAGAACACTTAACATTAGTCAACTCTTATGCCTAGAAGCTGATTATGTAAATATTTAGGCTTGAACAAGGACAATTTAGAGAACATTTACATGAGAATGCTAGTCAGTCTTAATAAACATCATCTGTGTACACATGCTTGCATACACATAAACACATATCTGGGTAAATTGAAAAACTGGGGAGTCTCATGATGGCAGTTTTTATAAGCTCCTCATCTGCTTTTCCTCAAAAAACTCCTTCTTTACAAATAATGACTTCTAATTAATATTGGGGTACTAGTTGTCCTTGGATGTCCTTCAAAGGCACTATCAGGTTAATCCTAAGCGATTCTTAAGGAACAAGAGTTTTGTTGATGGGTTCAAAACATGTGGTTTGGTCATTTCCAATCTCTTTCTAGATTCCTAGATTATCTGTTTCAGAATATATTTTCCTGATTCCACCTAAGAGCAATTTAATCTTTTTTAGAAATACAACTTTTAAAACATTAGTAAAAGAGGTATGTATGTGTGTGTGTGTTGTGATTACAAATTCTGGTGAAAAAATGTAGGACATTTAGAACATTGATTTAAAGAAATACATTTTTTGAGAACCCAGTTCTTTGTATCATTTTAAAACAGGTCATATAAGGTAAAATTTTATGCAATCATGTACCTATAATCTGGGCAAAAAACTGTTTATGCTTTTTCTACTCCTGTGATGATTTTAACATTTGGTATCTAGGACACTGTATGTATTCAGGTGGCTATTGAATCACTTTTGTGTAGGACTTCATTTTCTGTATTTTGATTATATAAAGTGTGAAGTTGTAGTTCCATAGCCAGGAGCCCCTCCCAATATGGTTTCATTGTATTGATAACACGGCCTACAAAGCAGGATTTCTGGGTCAGGAAGAGGCAGTCTCCTAGTCCTGGGTGTCTGTGTTTCTTTGCCAAGAGCACTGACAGTGCAAGGCCCTGGCTACTCTTCACCCAGGCCCTCGGGCCCTTTCTCAACGCTGTGTCTGCTGCAAGCTGCTTTGAGGAATGAGGTAACATCTTTCCCTGGAAATGTCTCCCCTGGACAAAAAACAGGCTTGCTTCCACTTGCTATAAAAGCAATGCATCCCCCAGGCTCAGGGTTCCACTACTGTGACGTAAACTCAGTAGGTGTGCAGGATGCACCTGGTATCCTTTGAGCTGCCCCATGGGACTTGGGGCTCAGGGACATGGGAACTCACACTAGTACAAACATCTTGTGGCTTGCTGTGCCATGAGAAATGAAACCTTTGTCTTTGACCCAGGAGTTTTCTTGTCTTCAACCAGCATCCACGAAACAGTAACAAGCTAACTTGTTAGTTTCCAAGTGGAGTAAGGTCTCAGACTCAGTAACCAGCACTGGGTATCTGAAACCAGGTGGAGTACTTATCTATGAAATAATCTACAGCAAGGTGCCAGGATGCAAAATTTAAGGTGGCACTCACTGGCAGATTAGTGCAAGTGGTAAGTGACAACCCTGCACTTAAATGACTGCAGGTGAACGCTTCCTTAAAGTTTAGGACCTGGATGCTTTACTTGCCTCACTATAGTCTCATTCCTGCAGAAAAATGCAAATTAAAATAATGATGAGATATAATTTCATTAGCAAAAGTTAAAGTGTGACAAAACCAAGTGTTAGCCAGAATATAGAGGAACAGGAACTCTTATTCACCATTGATGGGTGTGTTAATTGGTGTGCCTGCTTAGGGGACAATTAGGTATTATCTAATCAATGTGAAGCAGTTAATACTCTATGGCCTAGTAGTTCCACTCCTAGGTATGACTCTTAGGGACAGTCTTTGTACATGTGCACAAGGCCACATATACAAGAATGTTTACTGAATCATCAAAAGAAAAATGGACAAATATGTTTTTCATATTTATAGGAAGAAAAAATTCTATACAAAAATTGTACTGGAGAACTAGGGTTACCTGATAGGGACAAATCTCAAAAATATAATGTTGAACAAAATACTCAAGGAAACATAATACATCATAATATTGTTGATCTAAAACTGAAAAACATGCCAAAATATATTGTTGTAGATGAAAACACATGTAAGTGTAAAAACAAGCATGTTAATGGTAATTGTCAAATATATGAGAGTTTATCCCTAGGAAGGAGGGTAGATAAATGGGACAGATGTGTACCTGGGACATCGGTAGTGCCCGAAGTGTTTTACTACAGTCCTGAAGGTGACTGGGTAAGATATTACATTTTAACAAAGCTGGTGGTAGGCATAAGGGTATTTCTTATACTATTCTCTATTACTTTGTATAGGTGTGAATACTCCATTTAAAAAAGTTGAGATTAAAGATAAATGAAAGGTTTTTAAGGGTTGAAAAAAGAAAAAAGAAGCAAAGTAATGATTAGTTCATGTATCTTAACAGCAAAATTGAGTCACCTACATCTAGTCAAATGTAGCCAATTTCAGCACAGATCTTCCTCAAGTTAGGGTGGGGTTACATCCTGATAAACCCGTTGTAATTGAAAATATTGTAAAAATGCATTTAATACACCTATTGGACATCACAGATTAGCCTTGCTTACCTATGTGCTCAGACTTAGATTAGCCAACAGTTGGACAAAATCTGCCAACACAAAGCTTATTTTATAAGAAAATGTTGAAGATAGCATGTAATTTATTGACTCCTGTACTGAAAATGAAAAGCAGAATGGCTGTGGGTACACAGTGGTTGTGAGTGTACTGTTGCTGACCCCTGTGACCCCATGGCTGACTGGGAGCTGAGATGGTTGCCCCCGTTGCATCATGAGAGAGGATCCTCCTGCATGTCACTAGCCTGGGAGTAGATCTTAATTCACAATTCCAGGTATGGTTTCTATGAAAGAGTATTGCTTTCATACAAAAGTAAAAAAATTACAAGCTGGGACCATCTGTAGTTAGCTGCTTCCCTGAGCTGACTTCCATGATACTTGGGTTGCAGCATCTTCTGGAACCATCCCCCCTCTCTTGGTTGAATCGGGATAGTTGCCGGATTCACCAGCCTCAGCCACTGTGTGAGATGACTAGGATGGACCCTGATTATTTGGTTCAACTTGCTGGTAAAGGAAAAGCTCTCCAAGCTCAAGTGCTCTGCAATCCCCCACTCTGCTGGGAGGGCAGCTTGGACATGCTGCTAAGCCGGGAGGGGCCGACAGCCCCGGTGAGGCCTGCTCACACAGGTGGAAAGGCTAGGTCAGAGACCGGGGACTCACGAATGCAGGCATAGGGATCCGAGATAGCCTGGAAGGGGTCCCTGTAGAAAAGGGGTCTGCAGCGGTCACAGTGCTGCCCCTCGGTGTTGTGCTGGCAGTCGTCACACACGCCCCCACTGAGGCCGCCGCTCCTCAGGTATGCAGTCATGTCGAAGTGACAGAGGTCAGAGTGGCCATTACAGCTGCACGCTGAGGAGAGAGAGGGGTTACTGAGAGATCAACTAAGGTCTGGGCACAGCCTAGTGCCCAAGTATTCCACCTTGGCAGCCTCTCACCTTCCACTTCTACTTGGCCTTATTAGAGATATGCCAGGTATACTAAGGATTAACACAGGTGCTGTCAGAGGATCTTTCTAGAACTCTGATTCTGCTCATATGCTCTTTATAAAATGTGTTACCAAAATGTTTAATATTTAGTATTTTTAAAAATCAAGTAAACAGAAATAAATCATGTACATGATCTAGGAGCCCTAGAATGCAACATTTTTTTGTTGTTCAGTAAAGAACACTTTACTGACTTCTGCTTTGTAAATCTGACTTCTGCCCATCATATGTTCTGTAGATACTGGAATTTGTGGGTAAGATGGCATCACTGCACCCCACCCAGCATCTTCTCCTCTCCAGGCAGAAGAGCTGCATGGGGCTGCTGATCATTCCCATCCCACCTGGGGCTCAGTCAGAGCAGTAGAGGGAAAGGCAGTTTGTTGGGAGGAACTGGCTTGTCTTCATGGTAATGTCTGTGCTGTTTGTCTTGTCGGTTTTTGCTCTGTAAACAGCGTAAGCTCAGGCTACATCAGGCAGGGTTTTGTGTACTGTGACTCTCACGGATGGAGCCTTTCTGTGAGAGCTTGTCTAGTGACCACTCACCTTCTCAAATCCTGTTTTTCCCAAGTCTGGGAAAAGAAACCGAGTAACAAATTGGTTTGGAAGACCATCAAAATGTGGAGGCAACAAACACATTGCAAAAAAAACCCCATACCTCATTAGCCTAAATATTTTATAAAAAATACAACAGTCTGTCAAACTCTATTCTAGTTCTCATTTTTCCTATTATCTGACATACGGGCTTAAGGTCACACTCATAGAATGCATGATCATTCAGGAAAACAGTAGGGGTCTCTGTACCAAACCTAGTGTTCTCCAAACTCCTGGATGGCACTGTCCCCACTGGCACTACCATTACATGGTTCTGCCCCTCCTCTGGAAAGGGACCACACACATGCATACTGTTCCCATTTTTAAATTAATTTTTGGTGGGAGGATTTGAGAAGTTGGTGGTTCTTCTATGTGAGATAATGGGAGACATGAGGATATCACACAATGGAGCTAGAAGCCACAGGTTCAAAAAAAACCTTGTCTCTCAGAGTCCCACAGAAATGCACTAAATGTTCTTCAAAATAAGGTAACGCAGGGCCCACTCAGTCTGTGCTAAGAATGTATGTTCACCCACGTCTGCAAGTGCTGTCCTGGAGGCCGGCCGCCGGCTGCCAAGGAGCATCCTGGAAGAAGTCCTTGCACCTCTCACAGTTGGGGCCAGCTGTGTTGTGCTGACAGACACACCGTCCAGGAACCTGCATTGTGAGATAAAGTTTAAAAAAGGGCTTATCTTTGAGGAAACTGGGGTTTTCTAAATGCAAAATGAAATAACAGGCTATAGGGCCTCTCTGGTTCTTAGTTTCCATGTTAGTTATGATACCAACCTCCACTATCTTTTGTTGTTTGCCTAACTAGGTTTTAAATTTAAAATTTTAAGATGTTGAGTGAACATGTACAATAAAGCATTCAGCAATTTTGAATTCTAGTTTCAGGGCAACACATCTCAGCCCTCAGCACAATGAGGGACAGGATGGGGATTGTGAGCATAAGTGTGCGTGTGGAATGTATGTGGGGAAGATTTAGGAGCATAAGGGAAAAGAGGGAATTAGCAAACAGAAACTACAGAGAACTGTGTGATTCTCTTGGTTTTCTCAAATTATCCTAACTCCAAATTCAAAGGGAAAAGTTCTTTTTCCAGTGAAACACAGAGATAGCTGAATGGGAAAGTGTAATAGCTTCAACATCAAGCCTTGTCTGATCATGACCAATAGTTTAATATTATTTAGTAGACACCTGGGGGGGGGTGCCCAGGGCTGTGCACAATAATACACTTCTGCTGCATCACTCTTTTAGGCCTAGTCCTGGGAAGGGAAGAGATTTGCATACAAAGATTCAGAGTGTAAGAATGCCACTTGGAGTGACCATTTTTATGGTGTCAGGTATTACTTCAACACCGTGCCACCAAGTACAGGCTTTCTCACACAATAGACCTTCAGTCAATTTTTGTGAGAGAATGCATGTGAAATTATGAGTCCTCCCCTCCAAATCTCCATTCTCTAAAAAACAAATAAAAGGAGAGAAAGATGGGCTATCTTGTGATCATAAATTATAAATTCTGTGCCTTAGTTCAGTGGTGCCCATTACATGGCAGAATCCACAGAGCTTCTGGCTAGAGAACTGAAGGTCCCCAGATGGCCTGTCAGGCCAGGTTGAATGACACCTGCTCCAGTACCAAGCTGGCACTTTGATTGCTGATTCCCACAGGGATCTGATATTCACTCAGCACCAGGACAGTGAAAGAAAAGTAGGGGAGCCAACTGCTTTTCCAGATTAGTAACTCACCATTCGAGGGGGGCTGAAGACATCTCCTCGTGCCTCCTGCATTGGGCCACATTCACTTGCATGGCCATTGCAAAAACAGCTTCCCCGAACCACCATCTCATACAAAGCATAGTAATATTTATCAAGGAAATTGTTTTGCCTCCTTCCAAGCAAAGTATCCCCAAGAGTATGGAGTTTGGTAAAGTTTATCCTCAGGTTTGTTAATGTCACAAGGTCTAGAGAAAGGAAAATAATGAAAATAGTATATCAAAGTGCATTTAACTTGCACAGTTTGAAGCACCCTCCTTGAGGGACATCCTCTTAATGTATTATAGAAATGCAATGATAAGGAATACTCACAACATGAAATTTTAGAAAAAGGAATTGATGTGAAAAATATAAAGCAATTCATACCCTGGATGTAGGGGCTGTAAGGGTTTTCTATTTCAAAGCTGGGATCCAAAACTTTTAAAACAACCTGTGAAAGAAATGTAGATAGATTTATAGTATTTTACCCCATAACATCATTGTTAAATATACTCTTAAGAAGAGATCCTGACCTTACAGGAAGGATGAGCCATTGCCTCCCAGTGGGCATAGGATACAGATTACCATTTGGGTTCTCCTATGATAAAAGTACTAAGAGTGAAAGTGAATGGAAGTCTTTCTACACAGGTGGTCGATACAGGCAGAAGTGATGTCACTGGTGAAGAGGGTCCCTGCTGTGGGGTGAAGTGGTGGGGTCATACTTCAGCAAGTCATCCTCAGTTTGGATCTGGCAGGGGATCCTGGAGCTGTCTTTGGCCATGAATTCTTTCTGCTCTACCTGATCAGGTAATACCTCCCAAAACCCTACACTGACCTTCTGCCAGTCACTAGCTTTGTTCAGAGGGATGTCCCTGGCGACCCCACCTGGGTGATGGCTTACAGAACATGGAGATGAGATAACTAAGCGAAGGCCGCTGCTAGATGCAAGCAGATGCTCCTTCCTCTGGGTTCCCAGTGCCCAGCCTGGATTCTAGCCCCTGTTCCCCTTCAGCTGGGCTCTCTTGTGCAGGATTGTTTCTTATAATGTATTTATTACTTATCTGAATTGAGAAGAATTCAGGACTCATTTCAATTTAGATACTTGCATTTAAAAAATCCAACAGCTCAAGTTGTATTTTGGTCAACACCACCTAAATTGTTTTCATTTAAATCAACCACATTACCAAAAAAGGTCTAATTTATACCCAAAGAAATTCAAGAAAGGGAATACTACCTCACCACCAGTTGAGGGTTCAATATCCGAGTATCTGGAGTCACAAACAAGGTCTCCCACTCCCTGAGCCTGGCCAGATGTGATGTTGGGAAAGGAAGTAGCACAGTCTTTTGCAAAATATTTGAATACTTTCCAAGTGTGTCCATAGTTTGTGGAACGTTCAACTAACATTGCAGCAGGCCGGAAAGTCTATGGAAAAATTAGTCAAATTACTAATGCCTCACAAAGGAAGATTTTATTACCCACTTCAGATTGAATATTTATGTTCTCTAATTTTTTTTCAAACTTTACATGTGTCTTTTAAAATCTATTATACAATGAACATACCAAACAAAATCTCTTTCCCCAAGTGGGCAAGTATTTACAAGCATAGACTTTGCCCTAGGATTTAATTCCAATTAAAATATTTTTATGGCTGTGTGAATTATTAATTGAAGAAAGATAGCATACACATTTTTTAAAAAGTTAAAGTAATTGATATTTTACAGCAGTTTGCTTGTGGTTCTCTTTGTCCAAAATGTTTCCTTCCAGCAAACTTTTATACACCCTTCAAAATCTACCATGAAATTTACCCTAATTCCCCAGAGCAGAGTTAGCCTTATCAGTGAATTCCCCAGCATTCTAATCATACATCTATTTTTGTACTTATCACTATATATTATAATTTTAAGTTTATATGTGTTTGTTTCCATGACTACAGTGTGAGCTCTCTGAGGGCAAAGACTGGTGTTTTATTTATACTTTTAAATGTTTTATTTATATTCATTTTTTATTACCATAACAGCATCATGCTTGAAATCAAAATTACTATTTTAATGAATGACTATAGAATGAATATAACACAGGATTCTCTCTCATAACTAGCTTCGTAAAGACCCTTTAAATTTTTCTTCCTCTTTTGATCACCATCTTACCATATTTTTTTCCCCAAATAATTCCCAGCACTTGCCCTTTTCTTCTGAAAATCATCTTTCTAGTTCTTGCGGTCCCTATCACCCCAGGGCTTGGAGTTTTCCTTTTTGCTGTATCTTCTAAGTTTTTTTTTGTTAATCATGTAATTTATTAATGAGCAATGGTATTTCTTTTTTCACTCAAGAACAAAAACCCAGATTATAAAGCTTGAATCCAAATTTACACAGCTTTTTGTTCTCTGCAAGCAAGAAAATTCCAGGTAAGCCCAGCATTTGGCATTTGGTAAGTAGATCAGTGGGTAAAAAGCCTACACATCTATACCTTGAAAGTCAGAATAAGGTGGCTGAACTGAAATAATGCCTCTAGGTCCAATCTGATGCTGACATGATCAAGACCTAAAGAAAAATCCAGAAAGGAGAAAATCAGTGATTTTGAGAGACTCCAGTTTATCATGTTAATCCCTCACCATGGCTTGTCTATGATAAAACGCTTTAAAACAATGTGATCACTCTTGTTCCTAGCCTGTGGCAGTGGTTTCCCATGCTATTCCATGCCCGGAGAAGGTCTGCATGAGAATAATACAGGTTTTACCCAGACTGTGCCCGCATTCAAGTCTTGGTGGCAATGTGCATGACCACTGTGTGGCAGTAGTATGTAAGTACCACCAAGCGAGTGACAGGGCATTGTCACAGGTGGAGAGGGAGAGCTCATTTCCTTGATCTCAAACCCTGACTACACAAAATCATGAGCTAGCAAGCCAGGACATGGCAAAAACCCACATGCCCTTTTCTTCCAACAGCTGCCAACAATCATTTGAACTAGATTCATTGTAACTTTTCATAGAAACAGCTTGGAATAGTCCCCGTGGACTGAGGACTTAGGAGCTCCTCAGAAGTATCCTGGCCAGGACTTTGAACCAAGTAGCTGGCTATCACCCATCCCTAGCATGGATGTGGAGGACCGACTTCAGTGTGGACATGACTGAAGTCTCTTGAGTGGCACTGTCCAAACGAAATATAAGCCACATGTGTCACTGAACATTTTCTAGCAGCCACATTTAAAAAAGTGAAAAGAAGTGGGTGAAATTACTTTTCATATATTTAACCCAATATATCAGAAATATTCCCATTTCAACATGTGATCAATATGTCACAAATTGAATAGATGCTTTATTAGACATTTTGTTTTTTCAAACTAAGTCTTAGACACCAAGGATGTTTTATATACTTAGAGCACATCTCAGTTTGGATTAGGCATGTTTTAAGTGCTCAGTCGCCAGGTGTGGTGAGGGGCCACAGTACTGGACAGGACAGCTCTAAGAACAGTGCTGGGCTGCAGTGAACTGGGGGCAGCTTGGAGTTTGAAGGCAAATGGCTCAGGGAAAGGTTCGCTGCTGGGAGGGCAGCCACATTCCAGGCTCTGGGTCAAGGGCTCCTAACCTTTGTAGAAGGAGATCACCTTCCCCTTCTCTGAGAACCTTGTTCTATGTTATCAGCTTTGACAGAGGGGATTCCTTCTGTGAGAAGATGGGGGAGTGAATGCTGGATGTTGGGTCAAAGAGCTATTAAGCAAAAATGGCACCATTTATCAACGGAGACAGTAGACTGTGGTGAAAACCACCTCACATTCACTAAGGACAGTCCAACTAAAGGGAAATAATTAGGATCCAGAATGAACTGGCATTTAGTAAACACCAATCATGTACTTGTCCAATGGATGATACAGAAAAACAGCCTCATGTTACATTTGCCCTAAATTATCTTATTTAATTATTTTCACACTCCCCTTTAATAATGGCCTAGGATTCCTCAGGGAAAATATGTTTAGTTGTCTGAAGAAAATAGAGGGATTATAGCCCTAAGTGAAACATATAGAGATGTGGCAAATGGAATCATTTTTGTGGGATTAAGGGTTCCAGACCAGTGCTGAAGAGCAGCTGTCATGAGTGAGTCAGCATACATTGATTTAATTAATGAAACCCAAGGACCCTGGACCAGGATGAGGAATCCCTCATCATGTCCAAACTTACAGTGGGCATCTAGGAAATACAGAAAGTCAGGACGCGTGTAACAGTCAGTATGACAACTGTTCAAGGGCAGGCAGGGCACAAATCCAGGGATGAAAAAACTTCAGACAATAGCTATCTTTTCAATTCAATTTCTGTATTAAAATCTTTGGCTTGCAGCAAGAAACAAAATGTCCCTTTTCTCTCTCCATTCATGTGTTAAAGAAAAAAGCATGTGTTGATAATGCCTGGACTTCCCCTAGTGTTGTTAGACTAATGTGTAATTCTGTTTACACTAGTGTGTTTTAGATTAGGGTTAATTTACCTATACTTCATAAACTTCCTTTTTTTTTTCAAGAACAAAAGGATGCAGAGGTATTTTCTTCCCCCATAGGGAAACTGAAACATTCTGAGTTACATGCTTAAAATATACTTTGATTTCTCTAGGAAAACAATCTTTTTAAAAGACAAAGTTCTGTTCTTATACAGGGCTCTACATTCTTGGTGGATACTGTCCCATTCCCATATAACTCCTTGTCACATTGTTAAAATCATTCAGAGAGAAAGACACCTTATTAAAAATATGAAGAAACATAAAACTAGAAAGGAACTTAATCATACCATTTTCAGACTGCCACCATTTCTTTTCTCTATCTGGTTCAAAACTTGTAATTACATTCTCAATGGTGTGGCTGTTTGACTGGGTGTAGGGATCATATGGAAATCTGGAGTCACAGATGAAGCATTTTTGTTCCTCCTAGAAAACACCATCATTGAAATTAAAAATAAAGAATCATATAATTACTTATTGTTGATCTGAATTTAAAAACAAGCTGTACTTACTATATTTGTCTTTCAATCTGGCTAAAAATAAAAAGCAGAGGAAATAACAAGACATCAATTTTTCCATCCAATAGGTACTTAGATACAATAACAAGTGAAATTAAAATGTGACCTAGACATTTTATAAATTATACAATAACAAGTGAAATTAAAATATGACCTAGACATTTTATAAATTTATACATTTGGGGCAAAAATGCAAATTAATGTGGAACTAATATTTTTCTTATACAAGAGGCAGATAATCTGGAGGTTATTTAAATGATAGATAAGTAATTAGGATATACTCGAGTTGAAATTACTTCCTTTAGTCAATAAAAGAATATTTGGCAAGAAATTAATAATTGGCTAAAAGGTTATCCGCAACCATTACCCTTTTTCTCTAAGATATAGTTTTTGGCAGAAAAGATTCCATAGCCAAAACCTTTACATCACACATGTAGATTTTTGTATAAGATTTTCATTAAGTTCACAACAAAGAGGCCCACCCTCTTGTCTCCCAGACTAGATCTTACTAGTGAATTGGAACTAGCTTTGCTTGGGATGGATTTTCAAAGGTTACTACAGCCAAGACTGGCCTTTAAGTTTGCTTATTTTAATGAGCCTACTTGCAGCTTTACTTACAACTCCCAAGGAAATCTCCAAAGATTTCCAAAGGACAGTCAATGGCCTGCACAGTTGTTCCTGGCTATTATTTGCAGAAGTCTGGAGGAGCATTTTTAGTTTCCAGAAAGCAGGGGCCATTAATTGTAATCCTTCCTGCCGCAAATTGCCCACAACAGCAAATGCTTGTGGTAGGTATTCAATCAATGTTGTTTGATTTTATGTCTGAACCATGACTTACAAGGGCCTACAGGACTGACCAGGACAACAGCTTTAACTTTTCCCCTGTCTTGCCTTGATCACTCAAGCTTTAGCTACACTTCTTCCTGCTCTTCCTTGAGCGACCCAAGGCTGCTCCTGCCTTAAGAATCTGAACACAAGCTGTTTTCTCCTCCCCCCATTCCTAAATATTCACATTTCTTGCTCCTTTCCTTCTTTCAGGTCTCTGTTTAAATGCCATCATCTAAGAGAGACTTTCCTTGATTCCAATTTAAAATATCACCTCCCCACTCTTCTGCCATTCTCTATCCCTTACCTTGCTTTATACTATTTTCTAAACCCCTAACATTGCTTGAGACTTGAGTTGTTACATTATTGCCTGTCTCCATTGTTAGAATTTAAGCTGAATGAGGCAAGGACTTTGTTTTGTTTACTTCCTAACCTAGAATAGGGTCTGGCACATAATAGATGCTCAGTAAAATGTGTTGAATAAATGCATGTTGATTTTAATGGCTATTTCACCTTGAGTCTGTCAAAGTAAACCAGGTGGTCAAGAAATCCATGTAATCTTTTTAGACTCACTGGCCACAATAAGCCTTATCCTTAAAGAAAAGCAAAATGCCCTTTGGAAAATAAGGAACAACAGAAGCTAGATCAATGCTGCATAGGGGGAAGTTTGCTCCAGAACTGTCCTAAAAGAGCAGCAGAAGCCCTATGATTCCACAAAGATATCAAGACTTCAAATAATTTTCAGTATTATTCTGGAAATAATTGGGGAAAATGTTTAACTTTGGGGCTTGTGAGCCATTTTTTTTCTGTAAACATTTTAGAAGTCTTTGATGGGGCTGGCTACAGGGAATGCTTAGTTGTGGCAACTAGATAAGGGAGTCCCAATTTGGGTAACACTGTGGGTCAATGCTGACTTGAAGTTTCTGGAGTATGTTCAGCTTGGTAGCATTTGTTAGAGAACGATGGGAAAAGGTCCTCCTCCACGCTGCAGGAGTGTTTCTGTAGACTAGTGCTTGTAGCTCTACCTGTAATACTTTGTCAGCCTGAAGATATCTGGGAATTTTTTGCAGCTCTAAGATTTTTGAGATTTCTGTGATTGCCTTGGCAAAAGAAGCCTCTGAAGTTTGATTTACTTCTATTTTTGGTGGTATTACTTCAAGATATAGGAATATTAATTTACAATTATTATCAGAGTATGTCATGAGTTGGCTATGACAATAGTAATCAAATGCCAGTGGTTAAGGAACAAAATGGGTGATGCTAGTGTTGGAAAGTTTCTGATAGTAAGAGTTGAGAACTGCTTCTTTGTCCAGAATATCTGGACTCCAGTGAAGTCACTTGAAGGGCTATCCATCCGCTTGACCTAGAGTTGAGCAAATGTCTACAGTGTCATTTCCTTGTACATGTAGAGTTTGCTTTCTTACACAAGTATTTCCCAAAATTAGAACAGTGCTAAGTACTCAGGTATTGTCTCTACTTATTTATAATCATCCTCTTTTTCTAGAAATCAATTAGAATACAAAGCATTTCCCGAGACCTCTAGGAGTTACTTCAAATGAACAATACATGGAAAAACCTGGGCCACTAACAGCTGGCTCATGTCCAACTTCCCTCCTGCATATCCTCTCATTTAAGGGTTGACGTGATTGCCTCGGGTTTCTCAGCAGGTATGATACTCAGATGACCTTGGAGGTGTGTTCTACTCCCAGAGCACAGGGAAGAAAAAATACAAAGCAACTGATCCTTTTTATAAAACTGATCTTTAAGGAAAAAAAGCACAAAAATATGTCCATTTTGGGATTTTACGGTTTTTTAGACAAGACAATTCCAAGTGGCATTGTGAGGCTGATGCACAACGAATTAAAAGATCTGTATCCTCTCTATCTAAGGCAGGACAGTCAGCGTAATGGCCTTGAGCCCTGAGGGAGTCTTCACTGCGAGAGTCAGTTAAGTCCACTGAAGGGAGTCACTAAGGCAACTAAGTAAAACAGTACATTTTATAGTAATTCCCCTCAAAGACTGAACCAAAAGCCTTTTCTGTCTAATTCTAAAGGTAGCAAGAAACAGAGGAAGCAGATTTTCCCTATTTTCTGATCAGTCAAGTGTTCCTGGACTTGGAATTGTATCACCTGGGATTCCAATGTTCAGGAAGGAGTGCTGCATCCTTCTTTTACGTTGCCCAGATGTACTTGGAAAAAATCTACCCCGCTGATTAAACCATGTTCCAACAAGTAAACAAAGAACCAACCCACCTCAAGGTAGCTGAGGATGCAGTACTTCTGGGCTCCCTCTAGCCCGCAGGTAGAAGAAGCTGTGAGCTGCGCACTACGGCCCACTAGGAGATTGCCAGTGGGGGGATGACAGGCACCCCAGCTGCATTCACCTGGAGCTTTCGCGTAACGGAGCAATCCTTGAACACAACAGAAATGGCTATGGAGAAGGCAGTGGAAAGGTAGCAAAAGGCTTAAAGCAGCAGCTGGTTAAGTTGGAAAGTTAACCATCCATTTATTTTTAATATCAGTTATGTTGATCACTAAGAACATCGTGGACGCTTTTGCCCTCAGTTTGATGGAAATCTCTTAGCCTGGGAGGTTATACCATCTCCACTCAAGTCCCCACCTGGGCCAGCCTGTAGCCAGTGACTGATGGATAGATACACAGTTCAAAATGGCTTGTATCATTGCCTCAGGCTGGTATCAACTACATGGCACAATTTATACTCAGAACCTCTCTGTGGGAGGAGAGTGAAGCCTGACTCCAGTTGGGACCACATTCTGTCTCCACTTCTCACTCTCTTACTCCTCAGGGCACAGCATCAATAAACCACTTGCACACAAATCTCTGTCTCAGGCTCTGCTTCTAGCAAAACTGAGCTGAGACAGCCCCTATTTACTGGGAATTCTCCATGTGTTACTTTAGTATATGTAACACTATCTAATGCGTAGACGTGAGGAAGGAGATACTAATGCTACCTCTTATACTTCCAATCTGTACAAAATCAATGACAGAATTTAAGAAATCCTTGGGAAATAACTTTTTCTTAAAATACGTAAATTTAACTGACCCCTTTATAACCTGGGTTGTTTGGTACAGATATAGCATGCACCGGATCATGCCCCTTTGAGAGAAAGTGAGAGAGGGAGTTCTAGTCTGTGTAGCACACTTAGCCCCTGATACCTGCTGCTGAACGGATCTGTCATGAAGAGATCTGGTCATGAGTGAGATAAGATTGCTGCTATGGCAACCTTATATCAATTGTCACCTTAATTCTCTACATGTGTAGAGTCTGAAATAATATCCTTAGATCTTGGCTTAAAAACTTATTTTTAAAGTTCTATTTGTTTTAAAATGTTAAATTCTGAGTTAGAATAACTGTTAAATCTCTATACGTGAATGTGGGGTGGGTGGGGGTAATCTGAACTGTTTCTTACATGAACTATTTCAAACAATTATTTGCCTGCAGGGTTTGCTCCTTTACATTTTACTTTTGGAACCCATGACATATTAATAGATTTGTTTATTATTAGAAAGATTGAATAAAACTAAGAAGAATCTTCCTGGGAATAAGGTCAAATAGCACACATATAAAGTTAGATACACATATAATTTAAGTCCACTGAAATATTTTGTTGATAGCTATTTATAGAAATAGTGGTATTTCTTCTTTTAAAAATTATATTTGAAAAAGACAGTATAGCATCTTTTTTTTTAGTTGAAGTATCACTGATATTCAACCTTACATTGGTTTCAAATGTACAACAAAGTGGTTCAACAGTTACTCACATTATTAAATCCTCACCATCTATAGTGTGGTTACTATCTATCAATGTAGAAAGATGTTACAGAATCATTGACTATATTCTCCATGCTGCACTACTGTCCCCGTGACCAACTTATATTATGATTGTGAATTACTGTGCTCCTTTATCTTCCACCCCCACTCCCCAACCAGCTCCAACCCCTCCCCCTTGGTAACCACTAGTCCCTTCTCAATGTCTATGAGTCTACTGCTGTTTCTGTTCCTTCAGTTTTGCTTTTTTATATTCCACAAGTAAGTGAAATCATATGGTATTTGTCTTTCACTGCCTGGCTTATTTCACTGAGCATAATACCCTCTAGATCCATCCATGTTGTTGCAGAGGGCAGGATTTCTTTTCTTTTTATGGCTAAATAATATTCCATTGTGTATATGTACCATGTCTTCTTTAGCCATTCATCTATTGATGGACACTTAGGTTGTTTCCATACCTTGGCTATTGCAAATAGTGTGGCAATAGCATTAGGGTGAATATATCTTTTTGAATCAGGATTTTGTTTTCTTTGTGTAAATTCCTAGAAGTGGAATTCCTGGATCAAACGGTATTTATATTTTTAGTTTTTTGAGGAACCTCCATACTGCTTTTCATAGTGGTTGCACCGATTTACATTCCCACCAACAGTTTAGGAGGGTTCCCATTTCTCTGTATCCTGGCCAACATTTGTTATTTCTTGTCTTTTGGATAGTGGCCATTCTAACTGATGTTAGGTGATATCTCATTGTGGTTTTTATTTGCATTTCCCTGATGAGTAGTGACATAAAGCATCTTTTCATGTGCATGTTGGACATTTGTATTTCTTCTTTGGAGAAATGTCTCTTCAGGTACTCCACCCATTTTTTTAATTGGGTTATTTGTTTTTTAGGTGTTGAAGCATATGTGTTCTATATATACTTTGGATGTTAATCCCTTATCAGATGAGTCATTTACAAATATATTCTCCCATACTGTAGGACACCTTTTTGTTTTGCTAATGGTGTCTTCTGCTGTACAAAAGCTTTTTAGTTTGATGTAGTCCCACTTGTGCATTTTTTATTTTGTTTCCCTTGCCCAAGGAGATGTGTCCAAGAAAAATTGCTCATTCTTAAGTTCAAGAGATTTTTGCCTATTTTTCTTCTAAGAGTTTTATGGTTTCATGACTTACATTCAGGTCTTTGATCCATTTCAAGTTTACTTTTGTGTATGGAGTTAGACTAATAACCCAGTTTCATTCTCTCACATGTGGCTGTCCTGTTTCCCAATACCAGTTGTTGAAGAGGCTGTTTTTTCCCTTTGTATATCCCTGGCCCCTTTATCATATATTAATTGACCATATATGTGTGGGTTTATATCTGGGCTCTCTCTTCTGTTTCATTGAACTATGGGTCTGTTCTTGTGCCAGGACCAAACTGTTTTGATTACTGTAGCTTTGTAGTATAGTTTGATGTCAGGGAGTGTAATCCTCCCAGCTTTGTTATTCTTCCTCAGGATTCCTTTGGCTCTTTGGGGTCTTTTGTGGTTCCATATGAACATTAAAACTATTTGCTCTAGTTCACTGAAAAAATGCTGTTGGTATTTTGATAGGGATTGCATTGAATCTGTAAATTGCTTTAGGCTGGATAGCCATTTTTATAATATTCATTCTTCCTATCCATTAGTTCTAACGGTGTTTTGGTGGATTCTTTAGGGTATCATGTCATCTGCAAATAGTGACAGTTTAACTTCTACCTTCAATTTGGATGCCTTTTCTCTCTTTGTTTTGTCTGATTGCCATGGCTAAGACCTCCAGTACTCTGTTAAATAAAAGTGGTGAGAGTGGACATCCTTGTCTTGTTCCTGATCTTAGAGGAAAAGCTTTCAGCTTTTTGCTATTAAGTATGATGTTAGCTGTGGGTTTGTTTTATATGGCCTTTATTATGTTGAGGTATATACCCTCTATACCCATTTTTTTGAGAATTTTTATCATGAATGGATGTTTTTTGTCAAATGCTTTTTTAGCATCTGTTGAGATGATTATATGGTTTTTATCCTTCTTTTTGTTAATGTAGTGTATGATATTGATTAATGAATATTGTACCAACCTGGCATCACTGGAACAAACACCACTTGATCATGAATGGATGATCCTTTTGATGTCTTTTTGAATTTGGTTTGCCAATTTTTTGTTGAGGATATTTGCATCTATGCTCATTAGGGATATTGTCTATAATTTTCTTTTTTTGTTTTTTGTCTGTTTTTGGTATTGGAATGATGCTGGCCTCATAGAATAAGTTTGGAAGTATTCTCTCTTCTACTTTTTGGAGTACTTTATGAAGGATGGGTATTAGCTCTTCTTTAAATGATAGAATTTAGCTATGAAGCCATCTGAACCTGGAATTCTGTTTTTTAGGAGTTTTTTGATTACCAGTTGTATTTCATTGCTGGTAACTGGCCTGTTCAGATTTCCTGCTTCTTCCTGGTTCAGTCTTGGAAGGTTGTATTTTTCTAGGAAGTTGTCCATTTCTTCTGGATTGTCCAATTTATTGGCATATAATTTTTCATACTATTCTCTAACAATTCTTTGTATTTTTGCAGTATTCATTGTGATTATTCCTTCTTTGCTTCTGATTTTGTTCATGTGTGTATTCGCTTTTTTCATGGTAAGTCTGGTTAGGGGTTTATCTATTTTGTTTATTTTCTCAAAGAACCAGCTCCTGGTTTCATTGATTTTTTTTCTCTTGTTTAATTTTTCTCTATTGTATTTACTTCTGCTCTGATCTTTATTATATCTCTCCTCCTACTAACTTTGGGATTTATTTGTTCTTCTTTTTCTAATTTCTTTAATCCTGAGTTTAGATTGTTTATTTGGGATTGTTCTTATTTCTTGAGGTAGGCCTGTATTGCTGTGTACTTCCCTCTTAGAATTGCCTTCACCATATCCCACAGATTTTTGGGCTGTTGAATTTCTGTTTTCATTTTTCTCCATGTAATGTCTGATTTCTGTTTTAATTTGTTCATTGATCTATTGATTATTTAGAAGCGTGTTGTTTAGCCTCCATGTGTTTGCAGACTTTTTTGTTTGTTTAATTTATTTCTAGGTTCATACCTTTCAGTCTGAGAAGTTGCTCAATACAATTTTAATATTTTTGAATTCATTGAGGCTTTTTTTGTGGCTTAGTATGTGATCTATTTTGGGGAATATTCCATACACTTGAGAAAAATGTGTATCCTGCTACTTCTGAGTCGAGTGTTCTTTAGATGTCTGTTAAGTCCATCTGATCTATTGTATTGTTCAGTGCTTCTGTTTCCTTATTTATTTTCAGTCTGGTTGATCTGTCTATTGATGTGAGTAGTGTGTTAAATAAAGTCTCCTAAAATAAATATGTTGTAATCTATTTCCCCCTTTAATTCTGTTGGTATGTGTTTCACATATTTAGATACACCTATGTTGGGTGCATAGATATGGTTATATCCTTTTGTTGGTCTGACCCCTTTACCATTATGTAATGTCCTTCTTTGTCTCTTGTTACTTTCTTTGTTTTGAAATCTATTTTGTCTGATACAACTACGGCTATTCCTGCTTTTTCTCCCTATTATTTGCATAATATATCTTTTCCATCCCTTCACTTTAAGTCTGTGTATCTCTTTGGGTCTGAAATGAGTCTCTGACAGGCAGCATATAGATGGGTCTTGTTTCTTTATCCATTCTGCCACTCTGTCTTTTGGTTGATGCATTCAGTCCATTGACATTTAAGGTATTTATTGTTAGGTATGTACTTATTCCCATTTTATTATGTTTTCTGGTTGTTTTTTTATAGCACCTTTTTGTTGCTTTCTTCTACTCTTACACTCTTGTTATTTGATGGGTTTTTAGTGGTGTGATTAGATTTCTCTGAATTTTTTTTTGTATCTATTACAGGCTTTAGTTTGTGGTTATGAAAGGTTCAATGATAGCTTCCCTACTCTATAACAGTCTATATTAATTGCTGATTGCTCTATTTCAAACACAATGTAAAGATACTTTTTCTCCTTTTTCTTCCTCCTTCACACTTTATGTATTAGATAAATACATAAAGTATTTATGTATCTGCACTTTTTGTGTACCCCTTCATTGATTTTGTGTATAGTTGATTTTGCCTCTTTTGTTTTAATTTTGTACTTGCTTGGTAGTTAACTGGTCTACTACTTTTATTATGGGTTTATTTTCACTGGTAAAAGCTATTTAGCCTTAGGTACATTTCCATACATAGCAGTTTCTTTAACATATCCTGTAAGGCTGGCTTTGTGGTAGTGAATCCCTTCAACTTTTGTTTATCTGGAAACTGTTTAATCCCGGCTCCAAATTTAAATGATTATCTTGCTGGGTAGAGGATTCTCAGCTGGAGGTCTTTCTGTTTCAGTACATTAAGTATTTCATGTCACTCCCTTCTGGCCTGTAAAGTTTCTGCTGAAAAGCCTGCTGATAGCCTGATAGGGTTTCCTTTATAATTAGTTTCTTTTCTCTCTCTGGCTACTTTCTGTACTCTCTCCTTATATGTGTTCTTTGCCATTTTAATTATTATGTATGTCTTTGTGTTATTTTCCTGGGGTTCCTTTGTTAGGGGCTCTCTTTGCTTCCATGACCTGTGTGTCTCCTTTCCCAGACTGGTGAAGTTTTCAACAATTATTTTCTCAAAGAGACTTTCTATCCCTTTGTCTCTCTCTTCTCCTTCTGGTACTCCTGTTATGTTAATATTGTTCCATTTGGATTGGTCACACAGTTCTCTTACCATTCTTCATTCCTAGAGATGTTTTTATTCTTTCTGTTTCTCAGCTTTCTTATATTCCTGTTCTCTAATTTCCATTTCATTGAGTGTCTCCTGTACTTGCAGTAATTTACTTTTTAATCCCTCCATTGTTTGTTTCATTTCAGTTACTGTATTTTTCACTCTGAGAGGCTCTTTTTCAACTCTTGTACTCTTTGTTGAAGCCCTGTCTGAGATCTTGAATGTTTTTCTGTAAATCAGTGAGCATGATTATGACTTTTTTTTTTTTTTTGAGAGGGCATCTCTCATATTTATTGATCAAATGGTTGTTAACAACAATAAAATTCAGTATAGGGGGGTCAATGCTCAATGTACAATCATTAATCCATCTCAAGTCTAATTCTCGTCAGTCTCCAATCTTCTGAAGCATAACGAACAAGTTCTTACATGGTGAACGAATTCTTACATAGTGAATAAATTCTTACATGGTGAACAGTACAAGGGCATTCATCACAGAAACTTTTGGTTTTGATCACGCATTATGACCTATAAACAATCAGGTCAAATATGAATATTCGTTTGATTTTTGTACTTGATTTATATGTTGATCCCACATTTCTCCCTTTATTATTATTATTATTTTTATTTTTAATAAAATGCTGAAGTGGTATGTAGATGCAAGATAAAGGTAGAAAACATAGATTAGTGCTGTAAGAGGGCAAATGTAGATGATCAAATGATCAGGTGTGTGCCTATGGACTAAGTATTAATCCAGGCTAGACAAGGGCAGCAAAACATCCACGGATGCAGAAGATTTCTCTCAAAGCAGGGGGGGTGAGGTTCTGAGCCTCACCTCTGTTGATCCCCAAATTCTCACCTGATGGCCCCCCTGCGACTGTGCCTGTCTTAGGTTGTTCCTCCCTTGAGGAATCTTACCCGTCTCTGGCTAACCAGTCATCTTCCGGGGCCATACAGGGAAATGTAAAGTTGGTAAGTGAGAGAGAAGCCATATTGTTTGAAAAGCTTAGCTTTTTACTTCTTTGCAGATTTATGCCCTGTGGCTTCTATGCCCAGCACTTGTCTCGAGGTATCTTTACCACCTGGAGGAATTATGATACTCGGTAAATTCTATATGAGGCACAAATTCTATTTAAGGGTTGTAATTAGGAAGAAAGAAGAAAAGCTACAGATGTAGCATATGGAAGGAAACATGGGAGGATTGATTATTTCTTTGACATATCTTCTTGTAGAGTACCTTAAGTATGTATAGGTTTTAAACTACTAACTAATTTGCACACACATATTAACATAATAGGAATACGGTGACATAAACAAAGCAAATCTATAATTACCATCCATCTCCAGTGAAGCTAAGAAAACCATTTAGGCACCCTAGGCATTTGTGAAAATTTGTCTATGATATGATGGATATTGTCCAACTGTACTTGAACAGTCTGAGAGAAATCAGACAAATTAAAGCAGCCCATTTCTGGGATCTGTTCACATCCCAGATGTTCTTTTAACCATAGATAGTCTATAGTCATAAGATTTTGGAGTGCTACACCTTGCACCCCTCCCAACTCCTGGTTGAGTTCCAACAGTACAGATCCGGTCAATTTCGTTGTCTCACTGTATGCACATGCCAGCCTAGACATCTCCCTCCTCATTCTTATGGCAGGTCCAGGAGACAGTGGGCTGGATGCAGCCACAACCGCAGCATCGTCCGGATCCCTGTGGAGGCTTTTTGATGATCATCCCCCGGCACAAGTCCTCCAGAGAGTGCTGATGCCGGAAGCTCCTCCTCATATCGTATCTTAGTTCATTTTCTGGGTATCCAAGCTAGGCCTTGATCTTCTGCATAGAAACAAACAGACCCTTTGCCCACACTTTGACATGCCCTCTATACCACTGTGCAGAACTCATTGGAGGTCAGCACACAGTAACTGCTTTTTTTTTTTTTTTATTAAGAGAAAGGAATATTATCAGAAAAGAGTACCTCCATAGCTGATCATCTGACACCCTTTAAGTGATCAACATTAAGGATATTTAAAGCATGCGTTCATCTTTGATTTACCAATAGTTTTATCCTATCAAAGAGTAATTCCCCTTTTCTTTCTTTCTTTCTTTCTTTTTTTTTTTTAATTTTTAATCTATACTTACATGAAGAATACTATGTTTACTATGCTCTCCCCTATATCAGGTCCTCCCTAAGAACCACATTACGGTTACTGTCCATCAGCTTAGCAAAATGTTGTAGAGTCACTACTTGTCCTCTCTGTGCTGTGCAGCCCACCCTCCCCTTTCTCCCTCCCCCCCATGCATGCTAATCTTAATACCCCCCTTCTTCTCACCCCCCCTTATCCCTCCCTGCCCACCCATCCTCCCCAGTTCCTTTCCCTTTGGTACCTGTTAGTCCATTTTTGGGTTCTGTATTTCCGCTGCTGTTTTGTTCCTTCAGTTTTTCCTTTGTTCCTATACTCCTCAGATGAGTGAAATCATTTGGTATTTCTCTTTTTCCGCTTGGCTTATTTCACTGAGCATAATACTTTCCAGCTCCATCCATGTTGCTGCAAATGGTTGGATTTTTCCACTTCTTATGGCTGAGTAGTATTCCATTGTGTATATGTACCACATCTTCTTTATCCATTCATCTACCGATGGACATTTAGGTTGCTTCCAATTCTTGGCTATTGTAAATAGTGCTGCGATAAACATAGGGGTGCATCTGTCTTTCTCAAACTTGATTGCTGCATTCTTAGGGTAAATTCCTAGGAGTGGAATTCCTGGGTCAAATGGTAGGTCTGTTTTGAGCATTTTAATGAACCTCCATACTGCTTTCCACAATGGTTGAACTAATTTACATTCCCACCAGCAGTGTAGGAGGGTTCCCCTTTCTCCACAGCCTCGCCAACATTTGTTGTTGTTTGTCTTTTGGATGGCAGCTATCCTTACTGGTGTGAGGTGATACCTCATTGTAGTTTTAATTTGCATTTCTCTGATAATTAGCGATGTGGAGCATCTTTTCATGTGCCTCTTGGCCATCTGTATTTCTTTTTTAGAGAACCGTCTGTTCAGTTCCTCTGCCCATTTTTTAATTGGGTTATTTGTTTTTTGTTTGTTGAGGCGTGTGAGCTCTTTATATATTCTGGACGTCAAGCCTTTATCGGATGTGTCATTTTCAAATATATTCTCCCATACTGTAGGGTTCCTTTTTGTTCTATTGATGGTGTCTTTCGCTGTACAGAAGCTTTTCAGCTTAATGTAGTCCCACTTGCTCATTTTTGCTGTTGTTTTGCTTGCCTGGGGAGATATGTTCAAGAAGAGGTCACTCATGTTTATGTCTAAGAGGTTTTTGCCTATGTTTTTTTCCAAGAGTTTAATGGTTTCATGACTTACATTTAGGTCTTTGATCCATTTTGAGTTTACTTTTGTATATGGGGTTAGACAATGGTCCAGTTTCATTCTCCTACATGTAGCTGTCCAGTTTTGCCAGCACCATCTGTTGAAGAGACTGTCATTTTGCCATTGTATGTCCATGGCTCCTTTGTCAAATATTAATTGACCATATATGCTTGGGTTAATGTCTGGAGTCTCTAATCTGTTCCACTGGTCTGTGGCTCTGTTCTTGTGCCAGTACCAAATTGTCTTGATTACTATGGCTTTGTAGTAGAGCTTGAAGTTGGGGAGTGAGATCCCCCCTACTTTATTCTTCTTTTTCAGGATTGCTTTGGCTATTCGGGGTCTTTGGTGTTTCCATATGAATTTTTGAATTATTTGTTCCAATTCGTTGAAGAATGTTGCTGGTAATTTGAGAGGGATTGCATCAAATCTGTATATTGCTTTGGGCAGGATGGCCATATGATTATGACTTTTACTTGGACTCCTTTATCAAGAAGATTGGTGATCTCTATTTCATTTAGCTCTTTTTGGTGTCTTGTCCCATAGTTTTGATTGGGACATAGCCCTCTGTCTCCTCATTTTTTCAGTGTTTTTGTGTTTCTTCCTTTGTATTAGAGGGATCTTCTATAAAGTAATAGCTTTATGAAGGAGGTATCCTGTGGTTCCCAGAGGCTCAAGACTCTTTACTCTTCAGTGCCTGGTTCTACTTTGAGGGAGTCCCAACTGTTATTGATGTGTAGTGGGCAGAACTGCTTTTATTTTTTATTAAGGTATTATTGATATACACTCTTACGAAGGTTTCACATGAAAAAACAATGTGGTTACTACATTTACCCATATTATCAAGTCCCCACCCATACCCCAATGCAGGTACTGTCCATCAGTGTAGTAAGATGCCACAGATTGACTATCTGCCTTCTCTGTGCTACACTGTTTTCCCCATGATCTCCCACATCAGTGTACTAAACATAATACCCCTCAATTCCCTCTCCCTCCCTCTCCAACCTCCTTCCCACACCCCTCCCCTTTGGTAACCACTAGTTCTATCTTGGAATCTCTGAGTCTGCTGCTATTTTGTTCCTTCAGTTTTGCTTTGTTGTTATACTCCACAAATGAGGGAAATCATTTGGCACTTGTCTTTCTCCACCTGGCTTATTTCTCTGGGCATAATGTCCTCCAGCTCCACCCATGTTGTTACAAATGGTAGGATTTGTTTCTTTCTTATGACTGAATAGTATTCCATTGTGTATATGTACCATATCTTCTTTATCCATTCATCTACTGATGGACACTTACATTGCTTCCATATCTTGGCTATTGTAAAAAGTGCTGCAATAAACATAGGGGTGCATATGTCTTTTTGAATATGAGAAGTTGTATTCTTTGGGTAAATTCCAAGAAGTGGGATTCCTGGGCCAAATGGTATTTCTATTTTTAGTTTTTTGAGGAACCTCCATATTGCTTTCCACAATGGTTGAACTAGTTTACATTCCCACCAGCAGTGTAGGAGGGTTCCCCTTTCTCTACATCCATGCCAGTATTTTTTGTTCCTAGTCATTTTGATGTTAGCCATCCTAACTGGTGTGAGTTGATATCTCACTGTGGTTTTAATTTGCATTTTCCCTGATAATTAGCGATGGGGAACATCTTTTCATGTGCCTGTTGGCCATCTGAATTTCTTCTTTGGAGAACTGTCTCTTCATACCCTCTGCCCATTTGTTAATTGGGTTATTTGCTTTTTGGGTGTTGAGGTGTGTAAGTTCTTTATATATTTTGGATGTTAACCCCTTGTCAGATATGTCATTTACAAATATATTCTCCCATACTGTAGGATGCCTTTTTGTTCTGCTGATGGTATCCTTTGCTGTACAGAAACTTTTTAGTTTGATGTAGTCCCATGAGTTCATTTTTGCTTTTGTTTCCCTTGCTTATGGAGATGCGTTCAGGAAGAAGTTGCTCATGTTTATATTCAGGAGATGTTTGCCTATGTTATTTTTTAAGAGTTTTATGGTTTCATGACTTACATTCAGGTCTTTGATCCATTTCGAGTTTAGTTTTGTGTATGGGGTTAAACAATAATCCAGTTTCATTAGAACTGCTTTTCTCTCTCCTGTAGCACCAGCAGTTTGCCTCAGCTGCCTTTGTGATCTTAGTGGAAGACTCTGCTGGTATCGCTGTGAGCAGGGCTGCTGTTTTGCCTGCCCTGCAGTGATGGCAGAGCTTCAGTATTAATGGGGTGGGTGGGCCTGTGTGTGGCTCTAGGGCAGGGCAGGATGTTCAGCACCAGGCTTGGATACCCACGGGGAGGAAGGAGCACTTGGGTCTGGCTACCGCTGGTACCTCCCTGGCTGGGCCGAAACATGGTGAGAAAGCTGGGAGAGTCTCCCTCTGCCTGCCAGGCAGCACAGTCTGATGCTCCTGCTGGGGCATGTGGGTTGGCTTACTGGCAATGTGTGCAGGGAGGAGCCTTGGGGTTGTGTTGCAAGCAAGGGGGTTGGAGCACTGGGGCTCCTGAGATTTCCCAAACTGTTGGGCCAAGGGAGTACTGGGGAGGTATTGTCCACCTGGCCTTCTTCTGAAGAAAGAGCTCCATCCAATCCTTGCCCCTCTGGTACCCCTCCTACTGCTGGAAAGTCTTTCAAACTGCTGCCTCTGCTTTGGGTCTCAGGACCAGTGGAGCATGCCTGTCTTCCACGTGTTCAGTGTTCAGTCTCAGCCTCCCAGTGTTCAGTCTGCCCGTGGTGTCCGGCCCTGTTAATCACCTAAAGCCAGTGTAATGTGGGCTCGTTGTTCTGGAGCAGATCTCCATGGCTAGTGTGCAGTGCTCCTGGACTCCTGTCCTCTCCCCACTCTGTTCCTCTTTCTCCTGCCTATAGGCTGGGGTGCAGGGAGGGCCTGGGTCCTGCTCAATCATGCTCTGCCACTTTACCCTTTTCTGTGTGGTCTTCTTTTCTTCTTTCCCAGGTATAGTTCGTCTGTTCTGCAGTCTTCAGTTCATTTTCAGGTTTAGTTGTATTTGCTGTATTTCTTCTTTTATGTGTATTTTATGGAAGGAGGTTTCCACCTTGCCTTCCTACTCCACCTTTTTTTTTTCCCTCCAAACTCTGTACAGTATCTTTTTAAATTCAATTAAAGGGTTGGAGTTCTGTTGAAGGCCAAAATCTAGGTAAAGTTTTCTCTTGACTGCAATTCAAACTAGAGATGGTCATTTTTCAGAAATAAAATCGCACCTGGATTCAATGTCACAGGACCCAGAATAGCTAAAACAATTTAAAAAATCAACCTATTTAATATTAAGGCCTATTACATAGCTACAGTAAACAAGAGAGAGTAATTTTGGTGGAGAGATAGACCCATAGATCAAGGGAACAAAACAGAACCCAGAAATAGACCCACAAAAATAGATCCAATGATTTTTGAGGTGCAAAAGCAATTCAGTGGAGGAAAGATAGCCTTTTCAACAAATAGTTTTAGAGCAATTGGACATCAATTGGGAAAAAAATTAACTGTAACCAAAGCCTTACACTTTATACAAATATTAACACAAAATGAATCATGGACTTAAATGTAAAATATACAACCATAAAGCTAAAAAATGCCTATAACACATAGGAGAAAATCTTTGGGGCTTAGGCCTAGGTGAAGAATTCTTAGAATTGACAAGAACATGATCCGTAAAAGGAAAAACTGCTAAATTGGACCTCATCAAAATCACAACCTTTGTAAAGAGGTAAAAAAGGCAAGCTTCAGACTGGGAAAAAATTTACAGACTTGTGAATTGTATGTCTGACAAAGCTGTTGATCTAGAATATGTAAAGAGCTCTAAGAACTCAGCATTAAAATACCAGTCCAATTAGAAAATGTCAAACAGCATGGATAGACATTTCATTGAAGAAATACAGATGGGAAATAGCACCTGAAAAGATGTTCAATATCATTAGCCATTAGGGAAACACAAATCAAAACCATAATGAGATAGTACTACATAACTATCAGACTGGCTAAAATAAAAAATAGTGATAATACCAGATGCTGGAGAGGATGTAGAGAAACTGGATCACTCATACATTGCTGGTGGGAATATAAAATCGTACAACTACTCTGGGGAAAAGTATAGTAGTTTCTTATAAAACTAAGCATGTGCTTATTACACAAACTAGCAATTGTACTCTTATTATTTATCCCAGAGATAACTTCTGTTCACACAAAAACCTGTATAGAATGCCCATAGCATCTTTAACTATAATAGCTAAAAACTGAAAACAACTTCGCTGTCCTTCAATAGGTGAATGGTTAAGCAAAGTGTGGTACAGGTATACCATAGAATAGTACTTAGCAATAAAAAAGGAGTGAATCACTGATACACTAATGTGGATGGATCTTGAAGGACTTATGCTGAGAGAGAAAAGCCAATCTCAAAAGGTTATATACTGCTTAATTCTATTTCCTAAAAGACAAAATTACGGAGATGGAGACAAGATTCATGGTTGTCAGGAGTTTGGAAAGTAGGAACAGATAGAAGTGGGTGTGGATATAAAAGAATAGTTATAGGGAAAATGGAAGTTCCATGGCCAGAATCCTCACCTCATACCCATTGTGTACATGCAATGAGGTAATACTTAGCCTACTGCACAGGTGCATACTTGTATACCCATTGGCAATAAGCCATTTGTGCCAGTATTGCTGCAAAAGAGCTCCCCGCCCCCCTCCAGTGCTAAGAGAAGATCCTAGAGAAGTGAGTAAGAGAGTAAAAGAGAGGAGAGCAGAGCTGGGGAGCAGAGACAGAGCCTGGAACTAAAGCAGTGTCTGGGTCAGAGGCTGAGAGGGAGGTGGATGGGATTCTAGCACTCGACCTACCACCACAAGAGTAAAGCTTGGTATAAGCCCCTTTTTACCCCCAAATGTTTCATTGTCATTTTTCAGTCTCACCGAATACAGAGTGAACTTGCTTGGGACTGAAATACTCAGGCAAGATAGTAATCTTAGGGATCCTTGAAGTGATGGAACTGTTCTGTAGTTAACTGTGATGATGGTCACATGAATAAATTGCAGAAAAAAGAAATACACATACCCACACAGACACATACAAATGAGTGCATGTAAAAACTGGGGAAATCTAAATAAGGTCAACAGACTATGACAATGTCAATTTCCTGGTTGTGATATTGTGCTATAGTTATGCAAGCTGTTAACACTGGGAGAACTTGGGTGAAAGTTATATGGGATTTTGCTGTATTATTTCTTATACTGCATAAGAACCTGCAGTTCTCTCAAAATAAAAAAGTAAAAATACCGAAACAATCCTTTCCCCTCTTGAATCACCCCATCTGCCCCTGGATGGTTAATCAGATAAACCCCACACTTTAAAATAGTACCCATGTAACCTGTTCTAGCTGCTCTTAATATGCTTTTCCCTTCAGACATGAAAATTCATGCCAAGCCCTTATTTCAGCAGACAGGAGTGAGAGGGATGGGCCTAAAATGAAAAATAATTATCACCCCATGCAATCAGCTTGGTTTCTCCTCAGGTTTCTCAATTGTAAAAATACAAAGAAGGAATTTTCTTATGGACCCGTTTTGCATTTAATGGATTTCTTTACTTCAATTTGCCCTCCAAAAATATAGGGTATTTACACATTCCCTAGTGAACTATTCTATTAATCTAGTCACTTCGTGCTTATTATCAGATATTAATCATACATAGATCTGAGTTATACAGCTACAAATATGATAAATTCTCTTTCTTCACAAGTTCGGATTACCAAATATCAGTTTGAATGGGAATTTTCTTCCTTCAATCTCATGGCAAAGAGCATTTTTCTAAAACAAAGTCACAGCTTTCTCTTTCTCTGAGATAGATTTGTGAAGAAAGCTCCATTTTATACTTTTTATGTCATTGTATAATAAATAATCTTAGATTGGCTAACATGGATTTTTCCTTCTATTCATCCAACAGTCCAAGCCAGATTTCCTTTCATTTCCTCTAATTGGCATCTAGGATAAACTAATCAGAAGTTTGGATGCCAACAGAGACTTTAAAACATAGTCAGGTACAAAATCGCTGCTAATACTATGTGCAGATTAACTAAGACTTCCCTTCTAGGGATTTATTCTTTTAGACAAGTTCCATCCTGAATTCTTTTATTGGAATTGTTACCTTAGAGATTAAACATATTTTTTTAACCTGACTTGGCCAAACTTGTTTTGATCAGATGTGTTATTTTCAGAAATAAATGTATTCCAGGACTTGAGGAAATTGAACTATTATTCATTTAATATTCTAAGTGCAAATATGAACTTCTGGTCTAAAATTGTGACAAAAAACAGCTAGAAACATAAGTAGTTAAAGCTTCATGCCTGAACACAGACTCAGGAATATCCTCCCTGGGTTGAAATTCTCAACTACCAGATTATCACATTAACAATAGGTTGGAATTCACCCAGAGAATAAAGATGTTTGTCTTTAGAAAATCAACATACCCTCAAAAATGACATATTGAAGATAGAATCTTTTTAAAAATGAATTTAGGAGATCTGGTCATTTAAAATGTATGGCAAATTTTCTGTAAAGGATCATTTTTCGAATAACCATTAATATATAATATTGTTGTAATTTTCTTAAACGTGAGTTTTCAAATGCTTTACAATTCATTTTAGAGTTTTAGAGGCTGTGAACACACACACGCACATACGTAATTATGTACTCATACATTATTATGGGCAAGAAAATGAACAAAGAATGCACATAAGGTAAGGTTTGCAGTTGCATCCAGCTCCCAAAACCTGGGGCCAATGCATGTTTTATTATTCTTTCTCCTTATCTTCCTTAGTAGGAATGCAAAATACACATACACAAAGAAATTCCTATGGTTGAACTACAACCAGAACATGTCCAAGTTGATGATGTGAGATTAACCGGGTTGCTAGTTCAACCACAGGCAAGTTTAGAGATTTGGGTTAGATGAGGGTTTAAGCACAGATTTAGAAATCCAGGGACTATTGCAGTGAGGGCTTTTCTACCTAAGCTAATTTAGTTTTGAAGAAAGCTAGGTGAGAGAGGGTTCTCCTGATTGAGGAGGGCTCTGTGAGCAGCCGGGGGTGGCTCAGAACTTTGGCAAGGTGTTAGGTTACCTTACACAGAGGCTGGGGAGAAGGTTCCGTGATCTAGTGATTACCCCTGACTGTGAATACTGGTTTAGCCCCAGGGAGAACAGCCAAGACAGACGTAGATTTAAACAACTCTTTTCTGACTTCCTAGTCCTGGGGGTGCAGTATAATAAGTCTCTGCTCCATCTGGCCTGTGGCTTTCCTCTTTGCAGCAGAGAATTTTCAACAGAGGACAAAAGAGCCTTTACCACCTAGAGCTGTTCTTTCCTCCATTACCTGCAAATTTAACTGGAAAATTGCCTCAGGGTTTGGGAATTGCAAAATAAAAAGATGAGATTCTTAAAGTTCGCTGTTATTAAGAAATCCAGCTTGAACCTTTGAAGAGATTCTAAGCAATTTAGTTAGTACTCAGTAACCAAAAGCAGGGCTGTTATAGAAAAGTCAGGATCAAAGAGAGCAATTGTTGGAAACATCTTATCTATAACCAATCATAGTTACATAATTATGTAATTATTCGTAGTTTATTAAAGACAGCAGAAGCATTAAAAATTGGGCCTTTTAACTCTGAGCTGCTGCTTACATAGAAGAGGGAATTTTGCCTATTAATACTTCATAAGATCCCTTTACTGGGACAAGTACTGTATTCAAAGCAGAGCTAGTTTCAAAAATTAAAATGCATTGTATTTGCAAATTAATAATCTGAAAGTATTTTACTTTCTTTAGTATCTTCCTTTACTTAACTGCTGGATAATATTCCATTAAAGCATGATAGAGATGGCTATGTGTGGATTCTAAATTTCTAGTTGCTTGACACAACTATACAACAGAAGAGTTATGCAAATATATAACAGTGTAGAAAAAAGAGGTGGATATGTTTTAAAAATATCTCTACTAGATATTTTAGAACAATAAAAGCAGAAAATAGATTTTGACAACCAATACTCACCAAGGTGCAAAAAAAAGGTCAGTTGAAATTGCATTCTTTTGTCAGGAAATGATTAAATTAAATTCTGCTGGGTTAAAAAAAAGGAGGTTAATTCAGTCACTGATAGACTCAATAATTGCCATTAGTTTTCAATGATTTGAAAATTTTTCTGATGGTTCTTATCCTTTAGGGTCACAAAATACCTGAGATAGAGCAGGGAAATGGGACAAGGGTCATGCCATTACAAAAATCTACTCAGCCTGCAAACAAATAAAGGCCTAGCTTATTCTTTAACTTAACCTTTGTGCTGTTTTCCCTTCTTCCAGTCACCTTAATCAATTATGTAATATTGTAACCAGGAAGGGAGACAGACCTCAGGTGTGTAAATGAACCTACATGGGTAACCAAATGCTGAGAGTTGTATCAACAGTCACCTAAATAACCCTATTCTTAAGACAAAACTTCAAAGGAAATATTAGTCATCTGTATACATCATACCTTATACCAACCCTACCCAAAAGGCCCTATAAAACCCCAAACACTAAATCCTGAAGCACACTCCTCTCTGAGGTTGCACTCCATCTGAGTGTGTACTGTCCCTTTAAGTAAAATCTTCTGCCGCATAAGTCTATTATACGTTGTTTCAGAATTCTTTGTTACAAAAAAGACAGGATCTCCAAGACATCCACCCCAGGTGATAAGTGTCTTTGTCACTTTGCTATTTCATTCAGCTTTCTAGTTTTAACAGCAATCCTCTCTCTCTCCTTGAAACATTTCCAACAAGTAGGGAAGTGGCTATAGGACCCTCTGGGTAGGAAGGGGCTGGCACTTTCCCATCACCTGGGTGATCCACACGGAATTGCAGCAGTTCCATCACATTCTTTAGCGGCCTGCTTGAAAGTCTCCATTCTCAGAATATAAACTCACTCCATCCAGTGCTCTGCAGCTCCCCTAAATCCTGGGGTGGCAGAGACATAGTTCCCATGCAATGTAATTTCAAGCAGACATCGGATGCCAGGTAACCCTGGTTTAAGGAGCTGACGAGAGAATTGCTCTCTGCTGAGCAGTTCAATGAAATCTCCTTTTCTCCCTCTGTTTTTCCTTGCTTTCCACTGCCTGCATGGGCTACTCTTCCTGGCAGTATACAACTCTGATACTTGCTACTACTTTCACTTTAATGAATTCCTTTCTTACCTACACTCATTTGACCTGTTCACCAGTTATTCCCCATGAGGGTCAGGAGCCCTCCCTTCTTCCTCTGGGATGAGGTTTTTGCCTAGTGTGCAGGGCAGACCTCCCCAGAGAGAACAGCCCCACAACAGCTACAGTGCCCAATTCCTTAAAAAATAAAAGTGTATACAATTTTTACAAATACTTGTTTTCTACTTTTTGAAATCACAGAATGCAGATAATTTCCTTTGGATATTTTAAACCTATTTTAATCTATTATTTAAAAAAATGTTAAATTACACAGTATGTATTCATTATTGAAAAAAATAGAAGAAAATACAGGCAAAGTGAAGGGATTATCTATACTACCACCACCCAAAGAAAAGTTGGTTAACATCTTGCTATATGATCCTTCATCCTGATTTCCTTGCATATATTTTTCTAAAATATCATACTGTATATTTGTTTCAATCAGTATATCCCAGACATCTTTCTGTAACAAGAAATACATTTTTACATCAGCAATTTTCAGCCTAGTGAGGGACATCAGGATTACCTGGGGGCTTCCACAAATCAAACCTGTGTCCCCTATGTGGAGTCAGCTATACCCTTAAGATAGAGGGCCTCCCAAGTCACTGTGGTGGGGAAGCCTCATATAGATGGGAGTATACAGGCATCTCAGTGATTTTGGAGAAGGGAAAATGATGTTTTTCATCAGTATTTTAAATTACTGGATAGTATTCCTCTGAATACAGGAATAAGAATTAGTTACTGAATCTCTTATTGATCGATATGTCCTTTGTTTCTAATATTTTACTGTTGTAAATATTTTTGCTAAAATCATACCCTTAATTTTGTTTCTTAATTATACCCAGGACACATTAATCATTAAATGAAGTGGAAATAATGGTCCAGAGTGTAAGGTTGGAGGCACCGGAGGGAGGGGTGAGCACATCGGACACTGATGACATGCCAAAGTCCCCGGCTACTGCCCCCTCCCAACCTGAAAAATGTGCATTAGGCTAGCCAATCCTCACGCCGCTGTAAATCTAAGCTCTGCCTCCCCCTACCTGCTGAGCGCGACTTCCCTGGCTTATAACTAGCCAGACCAGGGAACATCGCCTGGGATTGCGCTCAAATAGACTGCCTGGCCCTTTGTTGCTTCTCGTTGCCTGCTTATTTCGATTAGAATTTATCTTACATTTGGTGCTGAAAAAACCCGGGAAGGGGCATGAGCGCGGGGCCCTGACCGGCCATCGGTGGCCCTGCCCCCCCTCCTTTCCCAACCCGGAACCTCAGCCTGCTCTCCCCTGCGTGGACTATTTTCCAGTGAGTCCCTCAGTTTCCCCCTGCCTGTTTCCCTTCCTAACTCTGTTTCACCTGGTCCATCTAAAATCACAGCTACGTCCAGGTTGGGACATCCAGCCCCTGGGCATCTGGCCCATCTGCTGCGGGCATCTAGGATACCCGTCCCTGGCCCTGCGGTGTGGGAGATGTCTGTCACCCAGGCTCCCAGGCCGTCTCCCCTGACTTGGTGCACTTGGGATGCTGGGTGCTTCTCTCAGTGGGATTAGTTGGGAAGTGGTGCGGACATGGGGAACCAGCCCTCAAAAGCAGAGGCTTGGACCCCACTGCGGTGTCTCATTTCTAATTTGGCTACTCTATATTTGTCCCAGGAAGTTTGCAAATGGAAGCTAGTCTTCCTTTGCTCTGAGGCCAGGCCTCAGTATCCCTTGGACAATCAATCTCGCTGGCCCCCTGAGCGAACTTTTGATTTTGGCCTCCTCACTGACTTGACTAACTATTGCCACCAGAGTAGAGAGTGGGGTGAAATCCCATATATGCAGGCTTTTTGGACTTTGTGCTCCCGCCCAGACCTTTATGTTAAGTATTCAACAACCCAGGTTCTCCTGGCCTGATCTCCAGTTAAGGATTGTCATCCTCTTACTCTGCCCAATCCTCCTTCCTTTTCAGATCTGCTGGAGAACCTTGGTCCCCCACCTCTCTAAGCTTGCTACCCCCACCCCTCTCTGCCACCATCTTTAAGTTCTTTGTCCTCCCCCATGTTGCTGCCATCTTAAAGTACTACATTCTCAACCATGCTGTCTTCCTGCTCCTCTCCTCTTCCGGTGTCCACACCACCCCCTCCCCCTCTCCTTCCGCCTTCACTGCCCTCTTCGCCCACCGGAACACACTCCTTCTGCCCTCTGGTTCTGGAAGCCACGGACAAGACTCCTCCCAGCACAGACCTGCCTCCTTTCTCTCCTGACCCTACACCCCTCCCCACACCTGCCGTTTTGTAAGTAATCTGGCATGGTTGTTGAGAGTAGGTGAGCTAGGCTTAGCAAGTAAACATCTTAGTGATTGTGTATTACAGTGTGTGTGCCTGCCTGCAGCCTGAAAATTTTTGTAGTAACGTAGAATCTTAAAGTTTTGCTAAGTTAAGTAGACATATTTTGTGCTTAGACATTATGCTGTAAAGCACATGGTGTTAGGAATTATAAAGTGTGTTCAGGAATTTGTTAATCTAAAGAATGCTAGTGCAATAGTTTACAATAGCCCACTTCTCAGTGTTCACTGAAAATTAAAGTTCCTAATGGTTTTGAGGTCTAATTAAAGCTATTTGAAGAAGAAAACATCTGTACTTGCTAAAAAGATGTGTGTTTTAATAAGAAAAAGTATAAAGAATGGAAATTTGTTTTGTTGAGGGTAAAAGAAGGTAATTGTTCTAAAGTACAGCTATTTATTTAAAGAGGGAGAACACTGAATGTAAAAGGAAAGTTGTAGAAAGCTTGCGGAAGAATTTAATATAGTCATGCTAAAAAAAAATTAAAGCAAATGAGTCTTGGTATCAAGTTCACAGCACAGCAAAATTAGAATTTTGTTTTCAGTTAAAAAGATAAAGTTTTCTTAACTGTTAGTCTGCTCTCAATGTTGAAAGATTGCAAAGAGTTCTCTAAGTGTTTTATCAAAACAGTTTCTCATGCTTAAAGTCTCAATGAGTTGTCTGAATATCTAAGATAATAAGATTTTAATATGAAAAAACTAAAAGCTAAGCTTTGCTAATAACTGTGTAACCTTCTGTATTTGCCTTTAAAATCTTTTGTTGTCATTCTAGTTAAATAGGTAAGTATTGTTTCATAGTAACTTATGATTCCATTTAAACAAATGCCTTAAAGAAAAAAACTTTAACAGCTCCCCAAATTAAATTCAAAAAGGTGCTTTTACCTCTAGTTAACTCTGATATTTTCCAGAGGGCCCCTGGAACATGTCAGAGGAATTTTTTCTCATTAGAGAAAGTATTTAACCAATTTAGCTTTTTTTCTTATTAGAAAAAGTATTTAGCCAGTTTGGCTTATTTATCTGATATAAAATTACCTGCTTAATTACCTAGAAAGCACTGTCAAAGAAAATAATGCTAAACTTTGTTACTGAATGTTTTGTGTTAAAGAAATATCCGAATTTCCTTATGTCAACTGTCTTACAGTAAGCTCTCATCAGATCTTTAACCATTGTCATTTGTAAGTCTTTTGTCATTTATAGTCACTGTTTTATTACTCCTAAACTAGTAAAGAACTAGATTTCACCAGAACAAGTATTAGTTACATAAGAAGTAAGTTAAAAAGGCAGAAGAGGGACCCCAAACTCCATTCTGTGACCTGGTAACCATGGCCTTTAAAGTCTTTAATATCCATGATGAAGAACATGAGAGGAGGACAGCGTCCTGAACCTGAGCCTTCGTGGCAGCCCTGCGGCCGGCAGGACAGGTGTCTCATCACACCAAAGACTGGTCCACAGCTCGTGAGCCTCCGGGACCCTGCTTCCAGTGTGGCCAAGAAGACCACTGGGCAAAGAGATACCCCAACCTGACCAACAAGATGACTAAACCCTGTCCAGTTTGCGGTAAGAGAAGTCATTGGAAAGTAGAGTGCCCAGTTGGGGAAAGTCATCCCCCTGTGACAGAGTCTCGGTGGGAGGCAGGTCCCCCTGAAGAACTTCCCTCTGGACCTGCTGGGCCTACTCAAAGACTGAAGATGCCTAAACTTGAACACCCCTATCACCCTTGCCGAGCCCAGGGCCACACTGTAGGTAGCAGGTAAGCCCATCCCCTTTTTAGTGGACACAGAAGCTGCCTACTCTGTTTTATCTTCCTTTCACACGTGTTTACATCCTTCCCAGGTCTTGGTTGTGAGTGTCATGGGAACCCCTTCTAAGCCTCTAGAGACAGGTCCGGTAGCCTACACGTTTGAGAGCCATCCTCTTACCCACTCATTTCTAGATCTCCTCTCCAAGCTTAGTGTCTCTACCTCCCGGCCTCTTAGTCATCCCCAACCAAGCTCACTCATCATCTTAGCCAGTATAAGTTGTAGCCCTGAGCCCTCCATAGACCCTCCTGTACCATCGACTGGCATTAACCCGATAGTCTGAAACACCTCTACTCCTGTAGTGTCGAGCCATCATGCTCCAGTCCTCATCTGCCTCAAAGACCCATCCTCCTCTCCTTCTAGACCCCAATTTCTTATTTCCCAAACCCATCGCAAGGGCATCCTACCTATCATTAACCATCTTCTTTCCCAAAGGCTTCTGGTACCAACTAATTCTCCCTGTAACACTCCAATCCTTCCAGTCAAGAAGCCATCAGGGGCCTACCAGCTTGTTCAAGACTTGCAGATAATCAATGAAGCTGTAGTCCCTTATACTCTCTTATCTCAAGTTCCCCCAAACACCTCTCCTATCTACCTTACTTCTCACTAAGAAAGATACCCCCTTGTCCCGCCCAATGCTCGTCTTTCCATTCTTTCATCCAGGCTGCCTGCTACGAACAAGCCTCAGTCTGTCTCTCATCGTCTGGACTACAGTACTAGACGGGGCAAAGCCTGAGTGATCATGCTAAATATATCTGTCCTGAGAGATGAAGACAACATAAACCTCCGGCCACCGATAGAGAGGTCAGACAGTAGATGTGAACAAGACCATGTGGGTACATCAGTACTCGCCCCTTCCCTCCAAGCTTCCTCTGGCCTCCCACCAGCCTCAACCCTACCCGTGCTGCCCCTCCTCAGCCAGAAGTAGCCAGAGTGAGTCGGCGCCCATTATAACCAAAAGGCTGGAATGTAAGGTTGGAGGCACTGGAGGGAGGGGTGAGCACATCAGACACTGATGATGTGCCAAAGTCCCCGGCTGCTGCCCCCTCCCAGCCTGAAAAATGTGCCTTAGGCTAGCCAATCCTCGCACCGCTGTAAATCTAAGCTCTGCCTCCCCCTACCTTCTTTAAAAACTCACTGCCTGCCCTGCTGAGCATGACTTCCCCAGCCTGTAACTAGCCAGACCAGGGAACATCGCCCAGGATTGCGCTCAAATAAACTGCCTGGCCCTTTGTTGCCTCTCATAGCCTGCTTATTTTGGTTAGAATTTATCTTACACAGAGCATATGTATGTTGGGGTCTGTGCACATACATATATGTGTATAGAAAGAGTACATATATACACTGCAAGTGTGTGTGTATGTGTGTGTATGTGTATGAGTATAAAACTTTTGATATTTCTATCAAACTGCCATGTTGAAAGTCTCTCCCAAATTATATTTTCACCAATAGCCTGTGGGAACAATTGTACACAGCCTGGGCTTCATTGAATGCCTAGTGTTGCAGGAAATGACTCACTGGGAAGCAGCCCAGTGCATCCCCACCTGAAAAGGAGCTCTGCAGGTTTTGACTAATGACTCATAAAACCTTGTGAGGACCTGCAGGAATCCAGAGGGGAGGCTTCAGAAGGTCCCTTACACACAGCCATCTGACCTGAGCACTTTTTCTAGGTGGTGCGTTATGTTGTCTTTTCCTCAATCAGGGCAAGTGATGCTGGGCAATTTACCCATCTACACTTCTGATATCATGAATCCCCAGTCCTGATGTTGTCCTGAATTCATAACTCTAGGACACATGCTTCATTCTGTCCAGAAATGCAGAAGGATGAATATCCTTTTAGTAAGGATGGGAAATATAAGCCAAGTTGAAAATTTTATTCTCTGTATAACTAAAGAAACTTAATTAAGAGAGATTATGATTAGTGTGAATAGCCTACAATTCAGGTCTTGAAATGACGGAGGCCCTGGATTGCTGAAGGTAATCAAAGTGCTACATAGGAAATAGTCTCTCCAGTGGGGAATCCACCCACAGGGAGATTCCAAACGGGGAAGACTGTCCCCAACTACAGACAATGGGCTAATCTCCCTTACTTGGAAAGGTGGGAGGGATGCAATGGCAGAGTGTTAAGGACTCAGACATAAAAAGGGGATGAATCACAGTGCTGATCTTAGGAAGAAAAGCTCACCTGCAATGCCTTTTGCAGAGTATTTTGGGGGAAGAAAGCTTCCTTAGTATCACAGTTCATCACATTTCTGTGATGAAATCACCTTCTGGGAATTTTATTAGTCAGTCCAAGAATTATCATCAAGAAATAATAAAGATCATGGTAGAGAAGTGAACTTCCCAGCATAAATCAGCTGGGTTTGAGTGACCGCCCCAAAGAAGAGGAGAAGGAGGAGTTAGAAGATTCCAAACAGGATTAGAATACACATCATTCTCTTATTAATAATTGCTTAAGAATTATCACCAGTTTCTCAGTGAGGAAATGATACAGTCACAAGGCTTATCAATGCCACTGCCTGCTGAGAACCTCCACTTAGATCAGCAGGCATGGCCCTGGTTGCACCTTAGAAATACCTGGGAAGATTATTTTTTAACGACTTCCTTTAAGAAATACTTAGTTATTTTATGATAAAATACATATAACATAAAATTTACCATCTGAACCATTTTAAAGCGTACAGTTCATAGTGTGAAGTGCATTAACGTTGTGTTCAACCACTCTCCAGAATCCTTTTACCTTGAACAGCTGAAACTCCATACCCATTAAACACCTCCAAATCCTCCCTCCCCCCAGCCCCTGGCAACTACCTTTCTGCTTTCTGTGACAATGCATTTGACTACTCTAGGCACCACATGAGGGTAGAATCACACAGCATTTGTTTTTTTGTGTCTGGCTTATTTCACTCAGCATAATGTCCTCAAGTTTCATCCATGTTGCAGCATGTGTGAGAGTTTCCTTCTTTTTTAAGGCTAAACAGTATTTTATTGTATGTGCCTGGGGAGATTTTTAAACTACCAGTGCTCAGGCCCAATCTAGACCAATTCAATCAGAGCACTTGGGTGGAACCCAGGGGTCAATGTGACAACAAGCTCCCTGGGGGATTCTAATTTATAGCCAGGATTGAGAACCACCACTGATGGCTCATGAACCCCTAAAGCTCATTAATTGGCCCCCATAAACCTACTCCCCACCTGGATTCCATTCTAAAAGAACAGCATAGCCCAGTGGTTCCTAAACTTTGCTGTTGCTGCCCGGGGTAACATTTCATACCAATTAAATCGAGTCTAGGGGTGGTATCCTGGCCTCACTACTTTTTAGATTCCATGGGATTCCAATGTGCAGTGAAGTCTGGGACCCACTAGCATTACCAGGGACCAACTGGCTTAGGCCAGAAATTTGAGGGTTTACCCTTGATTCTTCCTTCTCCCACCCTTCAAATCTAAATTTGATCTTACCTTCTTCAACAGCGCTTCTCAAAGTACAGCTCATGGACTTAATAAGGTGGCCAATTCATCCTAGTTTGCTTGGGACTTTTCTGGTTTTAGCACTGAAAGTCCCCAGGTCCTGGGAATCCCCTGGAGTTCTGGGCAAACCCAAATGCTGGCCACCCTACTGGATCGGCAGCATCAATGTCACCTGGGAACGTGTTAGAAATGCAATTATCAGGCCCCAGCCCAGGACCTATTGAGTCAGCAACTAAGGACAGGCCCAGCACTGTGCTTTTACAAGCCCTCCAGTCTGATATATGCTCAGCTCTGAGAACTACTGTCCTAAGTGAGTCCACATCATGAGGATCAAAGCTGGGGCTGCAGCAAGCCCTCCATGAGAGCCCACTTGCTGCTGGGTGTATCCCAGCTGCCTGTGTGCTCTGAGTGTCCCCCACTGAGACCTGCAGGTCCAGGCTATGGCGTTGGGGTGAGTAGAGCCTTTCACTGGGCCTTGTCTTTCCTAGATACATTCCTGTCTGAATGTGTACACTCCTTTTAGAGCTCACTCAGTGAACGGCTTTTTTTCTAGCCCCACAATATCCAAAAATGGTTTTCCCGTTAGTATGGAAGCCTTTGATATTGTTGATAAGCTACTAGGGAGAAAACAGAAGAGACTTTTCTTTCATATATGAGGTCTCTCCTATGAAACTGCTCATCTCTCTGAGTGGGGATATTCTTATTTCCACAGCTTTAATACCTCTTTAAGGTATAAAGTATATTCTGCTCTTTATTACTTTTTTGATGACAGCTTTACTAATTCATATACCATAACATGTGCCCCTAAAGTGGTTTTTAATATATTCACAGAGTTCTGCAACCATCCAACCATCACTGCTATCTAACTTCAGAACATTTCCCCTAACAAGAAATCCCAGGCCATGGGGATTTTGAAACTGAGGCCAGAGCAGCCCCAGTAGTCAGACCCCACCTGTCTCTGCCTGAGGTTCATTCATGTTGCAGCAGGTATCAGCACTGCATTCCTTTTTATTGCCGAGTAATATTCCACTATATGGATACACCACCCTCTGTTTATCCATTCAGTAGTTAATGGACATTTGGAGTTTTCCCTCTTTTTGGCTATTATGAATAATGCTGTGCTGAACATTTATGTACAAGATTTTGTATGGATACATATTTTATATCCTCTTGTATATTATATCTCTTGGGTAATTACCTAGGAATGGAAACATTCTGCTTTAAAAAAATGACCTTGTCTAAATCTTCCTAATAGATTGTAAGCACATGAAGCAAGCATTCATCTATTTGTCCCTGAAAGTACTTAGAAAAACAGCAGAGAGAGTTGTTGGCTTGACTTCCTTTAGTTTGCATTTCTGGTACTAAAACACACAGGTCTCTAAGCTTGGCACTAAGTGCGTGCACAGCATTCTAGCCTGAGTTTCATTTACTGGTCTGCCACTAACTCCCTGCATGGGCCTCACCTGAAGGCCTCTGCTGTGCCCTGGAGGTCCCTGCTGGGCCTGCTCTGGCCTCAGTTTCAAAATCCCCACATCAACTGCCAATCCCGGGTGTTCCCCAGTGCTGAACATTTTCCTGCCTCTTCCCCAACAGCCTTATAATTCTTGACTTTCTCCCCATTTCTGTATTTCCTTTTTTTGCTTTCTAGAGTCCAGGGAGAAACCAGTGCTGACTTAAAATCTGAAGATTTACATACTGCAATGAGAAGCACTTGGGAGGTAAAGAGGGCTATGATGTAATCATCTATCAATAGTCCTAAATTTTTTTTATATCACAGTTGGGAGAAACTCTAAGGGAGGCCATTCATTCCCAGTCCTTGTCTCCATTTAGAGCTGATCTAAGAACTTTGTGCTTAGTGAAACAATCCTGAGCCACATCCTATGAAGGATTTATAGCTTTCAGGTCAGAAGAACTGGCCCAAAGCATTCACACTATGAGTTCCAGTGGCATGATGGGTGGACAATGTGCTGGGGTCCCCAGCTTCCTTTACTCCACCCAAATAATAGGACTGGCCCAAAGGAACTCCAACATTGAGGTTTAAAATCCTTTAATCCAGCTATCTGTGAAATCCCTGGGGCACAGGGAATGAAGAGGTGAGTGAACTATGGTTAACTCAAGCTATTAAAAATATTCTCCCTGAAATGATACAATAAAAGGTAGTAAATGGGCTTAAGTCATCCCCAATTTTCTTATTTCTCTGTGTCACCTTGCAAGTGGACTCGACTTCCTGTTACCTACGGATTAATCAATGCCGTGTATCTCCTCTCAGTCAGTGTTACCTCCTGAAACAATCCTCTCCCTCCTTCTCAGGGAGGATGGGTTGTGGCTGATCCTTGATGCGCATGCTTGGGCCCACATCAGCTCTCCTGCATCTGGATTGTGCAATGGTTCTCAACATGTTGGTTTGCCGGCAGAGAACATTTCGCAGTGTCTGCAGATGTTTCTGGCTGCACAATAGGGGTGGGGATGCTACTGACACCTGGTGGGCAGAGGCCAGGGGTGCGCTAAATGAGTATCCTACAGTGCTTGGGACAGCCTCATCCCCAGAAAAAGGAATTACCTGTTCACAGCATCAGTAGTGCTAAGCTTGAGAAGCCCTGCAGGTGGCTTTAGGGCCCTTAGCCAGGGCTTTGTCAACCCACCTTTACTTCATAAATTATTCAGCTCCGGTCTAAGTCCCAGTTTCCTGATTCCCATTTTAGGTAATCTAAGCCCCAAACCGGATGAGTGTTACAGGAAGTCTGGCAACTTTTTAGAAGTGCTATTGTCCGAAATCACCTACCCAGTTATTATAAAACCCACAGCTGCATATGGAGCACAGTTTCAGGTGTTGTGGTAATCTCATCCATGTCTTATTTTGTCCAGCCATAAATGTAATTGGTGCCATTTTTTTAGTTGGTTTACCAAAGATAATATCTGTGAAGCCTCATAGGGCCTATGTGAAAATTTTTTCCCCCTCAATTTACTGGTGAGTTAAATGATGTATGTAAAAGTTAACTGGGATGAATAAGCATAGTATTAACCCTTCTTTGGATAATAGGGTTTAATAAATGCTTTAAGATGACACTGGTATTAAAATATATTGTGTTGCAATAAACAGTATGAAACTGACAAGAACTAATTTTCTGGCATGGCTAACTGATTTTAACTTGCTGACTGTTCACTAACATTACCTCATCTGCCCTTTCTTGAAGGCTGGGCTCAAACTCTTATCAAAGTTTCCTCTTTTCCTTCAAAACAATTTGGATGAAATAGATGAAGACACGAGGGTTATAACGTCAAACTGCCCAGCACCTATACCCACAGGTGTAAATCGGTTTGACAAACAACCTCTTCACAAGAAAGGCTGTTTCTACTGTTCCCTTTTGTAAAAAAATTTACAGTAATGTGTATCACAGGGGATAATTACAATAAATATATTTATATTTGTCCTCAATTCTTTTACTGGCACATTTCAAATGGGTTATTTTATATACCCAAAAATGACAGTTCTCATAGAAATCTTGTTTAACTTTTATTTGTGTAACACATTTTTTTTCATATTATATCAGGAATCATCAGCTATTTCAATTGTGTTTCCTAAATGCCATCAGTGAAGAATGCAGAATATGAAGCTATAAAGCTTTTCTTTCAGTTTATAGTGACAACATGTTTTCCTTAATATTTACACATACTTAAAATGTTAGCAAAATTATTTTGAAGATATGGATAGTTCTATAGAATTCAAACTTCTAAAAAACTGTCACAAGTTGTATCACAATGATAAAATAAGTATTCACCTAATACACAATTTAAAATTGTGCAGTTCAATACTACATCATTTGAAGCTGCCTTCAAAGAACAGAAAGACTCAAGTCATGGGCTGCATCCACTCTGCACTAAGCACCATTTTCCCATTGGATTCTGTGTTATGCATGCATGTCTTATGTATAAGAGTTACCTGATTATTTATCATTCTGTAAAAGTAATGATTGTAATTTATGAGCTGATATACTCTATGCTGGTTCCCCACGTACTCAACAAATTCTGAGCTTGCCGATACTTTCACTTTATCCAAAAAATGCCAACTTGCCAGTGAGACAAAAAGCCAGACTTACCCAGATTTGAGAGTCTGTGTTGAGAGGTGCAGGCAGCAAACAGGGCATGTAACGGCACACCTGAAAGCAAGAGTCAATTTAAGCAAAAAACATTTTCCCTGAGGCACCTAAGGGCAGGAAAAAAGATCAGAGGCATTTCAAAACCTGCCAAAAAAGGTGATTTGTGAGGTTACTTGTCTTAGGTTTTGACTCTCTCTCTCTCTCTCTGCACGCGCACAGACACACACACACACACCTTGCATACAGAAGGAAAGGGAGCTCGATTTTACAGCAAATGTTCCTATTTATGTGCCAAACTCTTAAAGCAATGGCTGTGAGTTGAGATCAGAGCTACAGTAACAAACTAACATTCCTACGGATTTATAGCTAAGTTCCTAGGTTACTGGCAGCTGCCTCAACAATCTGAAACTGAGGAGAAAGATCCACAAAGAATCAAAGCCGGCTTACACTGAGCTCACAAAAGCAACTGAGGCACAATGTCCTCCTGAGTAAGGAATGGTTTGTTTGGGAGAGATACTCTGAATCCACCTGGATGAAAGGTCTGGACATATTCAAATACATTTTACATACTACTTGCAATAATAATGCTTTACAAAGTAAACCCTCAACCAGGAAAAGAGTGGTTGATAAGCACAGACATTTCATTATTCACTAGCTCGAATAGTCTTCTATTGAAGAAAAGTTGAGCGGCCAATTTTTGCTTCAAAAACCAAGATTCTGGTAGTAAGGGAGAAAAGAACCAGTGTCTGATGAAACTTAGAGACAGTCCATGGAATATTTTGGCTCCTAGAATTTGAATAGTAAACTATCCTCCACAAATACAACAGTAAGACAAAATTAACCCATTTCACTCATTTATATTGGCATCTGTCAGAGGGAAGATGTGGCTCATTCTGAAGAAAAAAAAAGATATTAAAAAATCAGGTGGCTGAATCAAGGCTGGGCCTGGGCTCTGTAGTCCTTGCTGTATCTGTTGCCCGCAACACATGTGTGTTCATCCTCAGGTTGGAAGAGGTCAGTCTTAGAAGATTCACTAGCCTTGTAAAACTTCTGTTTTTACCCTTACCCAGTTTGGTAGTACAGGCTGTACTATAGAAGATACTAGTAAGTACCTTCTAGATTGAGAGTGTAGGCTTTATGGTTTCATTATTTCAATGAATTTGAATAAATCAGTAAGTCACCAGGCAATGCTGTTTATGTTTTCATATACCAAAGGGATGAGACAGAAACACCTTTCTTCAACCTTCCCCTTAAATGTCGGTGTTTCCTCTGGGCTTTATCATCTGAGCATCAACTTTCTTTTTCTGTGTGTGTTCCTCAGGCAACTCAGTTGGATAGGCTAATGCCTTAAACCACTTCTTTATCTCTACCACCACCTACTTCCTGAGCTTGGGCTCCATGTTTCCAACTGCCCACTGACATCCCTCTGGATGACTCACCAGCATGTCAAACATGGTGTTCGCAGCTGAACTCTAGTTCAAACCTGTCCATCTTCCTCATTTCCATACCATCTCAGTTAATAGCATTTTTGCCCAGTCATTTGTTCAAGCCAGTAGCCTCAGCTAATGCTTAATTTCTCCCTCTGCCTTCTATTCCCCCAAGACAGGATCAAAATTAAGCCTGGCCTCCCTAAACGACTGACGGGTCCAGGTATACACAGGCAAGTAGCCATGGCTATTGCTGCCCCTGCTTCCCCCAGTGTTCATAGGTTTCTCCCCCTCAGCACAGGTGTGGCTGGTGGTCAGGGCAGTATTAGTGACTTCCCCTGGGCCTTGGCCTGTGGCCCTGGAACACTGCCCATGTGCTTTCAGAGGGAAGTTGTGGTGCAAAGATCGGAAGTCCAAGCATCACCCAAAGGGAAGAGCTAGAGGCTCAGTCCTTACAGCATGGCCTTCCTTGTTCCTGTCTGCTTGAAACAGCCCAGATTTTCACTATTTTCACTATTCCTACTCCCCTAAGATTACTAGTCAGAAGGTCTTACCTCTTTCACTGGCCTGTTTACTCCTAAGATCTTTCCAAGAATAGTGCAGGGATGGGGGCTGTTGGCTGGAAAAGGCTAAATATTATTGACTGAACTAATTTGCTAAGACCAACCAAATTTAATATTTTGTGGCGTGTTGAGTGAAACAAAGTTATGGCTACCTCAATCACTCTAAGCAGAACATTTTAAAACATTACATTTTTTATTTGACTCTTAGCTGTTTCCGAGATCATCAAATAATATTACGAAGGAAATTCCCCAGTTTCCAAATACTGTTAAGTCAGCTTTTTTACTCCACTCACTCTTTCTTCTATAGCCTTACATCAACATATTACTTGGGGCAGTCATCATTTCTAACAGACTCTAGTTGCCTAAATCTATTCTTTGCTTATTCTGAGCCATCCTCCTCACGGCCACCAGAGAACGCAGATGTACACTTGTCACTGTACTGCTTACAAACCATCACTGGCTCCTTTCACTTACAGGACCCAACTTTCTTGGGCTGGCCTAAAAAAACATGGTTGCCATCTGGCCCCAACAGCTCCTTCCACGCTTCCTGCGTGAAGCTGTGCTCTGTGCTCCTTCTGTCCTGGACACTCATACATTTTTTATGACTTTGGCCTTTGCACAGCCCATCTCCTTTATGGGACACCCTTCTCCCTCATCCATTTTTCCTTTAGCTTTCATCTTTTGTAAAGCTTTTCTCGACCCCTCCAAACAGAGCTGGCTGTTCCTACTTCTTTAGCAGTATTTGATAGAATGACAGGCTTTCTATTGCAGTAGGATGTTGGTGTCAGCCTCCCCTTAATTACTCTGCGCAGTGTGATGCCAAGGACCACAGAGAAGACCCCTCCTTACTGCTCTTCCTCAGACTCCAGTGGCTGCACAGCTCATGCTTCCTGTGCCCAGAAGCCAACAGCTCAGTTCTGGCAGGTAAACTCTTTGTGCCCTCTGGTCTTCATCATCACCAGACTCAAGGTCCAGCGCTCATGCTTCCACACAGAGTATTCTAGTGCCCACAGGGGTGTTTTTGGGCAAGCATTCCTCACCCACCATGCAGATCTCCCTTCTATCTGTGTTGGCCCATTCTGCAGGACTGGGTTTCTGTTCAGGGAACCTTTCTTTCGAGTCAGGAGTCTGCCTTTACTGTACCAACCTCAAGCCCTCTCTTTTCACTGGGAACCCGGTGTTTTGTCATCTCCTTTGGGGTGGGGCCACCTCATGTCAGGCTCCTCCCGTGGCTCTGCCATAGTGCACACAGATCCTCAGTACTGAAAGTCTCATGGATTCTCATAAGGAAATAAAATATATCACATGACCCCCAAATGTCAAGCTTGGTGCAATGCACACAGTAGGCACTTTATTTTTGAATAAGCTGACATTAAATTGCAGAAACTGCTAACAAAATTATATGAAGAAATCTACATCAGAAAAACTAAATCCCTGAATTTAGATTTAGAACTTCTATTCCAGTATTTGGGGTCATGTGGCCTGAACTGCTTTGGTCAGCTTTCCTGAGGCATCATAAATCACCCAAAAGAGTGGATGACATGGGATAGTAATCAAAGGGGAAGTCCAGGGAGAGAAATGTTCAAGACAAAAGAGTGACAGTCTTTTCTAGTGTCTGATAACTTAGAACAGGTAGAAAATTCTCCTCATGCCCTACTAAGGCCCTATGGTAATTTAACTGTGATTTCTCTTTTAAATCACTGTCTGCCTTTCTTCACAAAATGTAATTCTCCTTTCATTTTTTTCCACCTTTTAGATCTTTGTTTTCCTCTCCTGTACCTCATTTTCTCTAAAGCCAATTTTAATTGCCAGAGATACTGCAGGGATATTTTTTAAGTTCATGCTTCAGTTGTCATTTTCGGGAAGCTTGATACTTATCAGCCTCAAATGTGCCGAATTAGGGGGCTTTGTTTCTTAGAAATGAGAGATGCTGAGCCCACCCTACAGGGGACCAGGGGAAAAGCACTCTTTTTGGTTCTCAATACTCTGTCAAGTCCCAACAGACTCAGGATCATCTTAAGTGTCTCACACATCTTCTGTTTACCTTGTGATTTGTCAGGTATAATCATTGCAGAAATTGTAGATTTAAGTGGTTTGAGAATCGATATGGTTTGGAATTCCATTCCCTACAAAGGTTTATAAGACAGAAGTGAAACTAAGGCAGAGTCTTAAATTTAACTCACCTGTCCATATATCAAAGTATCCATTTCAAATCTATGCATTTTCAGTGGGTAAGTCTGTTGGTTGCTTGAAAAGACATATTCAAGATTCCTACAAGTGCATGGAGAAAACCCTCCTGGAAGATTAATGGTTATAAACAAAACCAAAACTATGCATTTTTTACATAGCTTTGGAAGATTACAGAATAGATTCAAGAAATGTTTCTCAAACATTAATTTTATAGACTTTTAGCTCTTTCAGTTTTTCAAAGGTTCTTATGATTTAACTGTGCTTTTATATATTGTTGTATTTTAAATTGATGCCTCTGTTGTTTTTAATTTTGTTTTCTAGAGGTCATATTGTTCACTTTGAGGTACTGGAAAGCAAACTCCTAGAAGACTGGAATCATGCCTTTTCCACTTCCAGGAGAAAGCATAAAGGACGCTCACTGAACTAACTCGTTTCATTTCTTTATACAAACCAGCAAGTTCCACAAAGCATCAGGTGGTAGGAGACCAAAGAGAAGCATTTGCTGTTCAGGAAGCCACTTCATCCGTGGGTTTAAGTGAAAGTGAAGTGACTTTTTTCAGTGTTTTCATTTGATCAGCTTGTGATGTTTTATTAATCTAATAGTATTTTCCCCTGTAGTCTTTTAAACTATTGTACAAAACATAAAACCCTAGACACTAGATATTTGTGCATATTTTAAGCTTATTTCAAACACTGGAGTTCCATAAAAGTATTTTTTCTTTTGGAATATGTAAATTAAAAAGGTTTGAACTGTTGGGTGATTATATCTTGAGGGTTTTTCCCCTGATACATGTATCTCCAGTTTTATAATGAAAATTGAAGTGACGTTCACATTTAGAAACCTGCTTTCAAACAAACAACCATGTATATATAGGTGGATATGGGCTATTTTCCTATAAAGTGATGCCATATTCTTAGAGCATCTGCCATTGTCTCAGAATGGCTTAAATATTTACCTCTTGAGATTAAGGTGAGAGTGGGCATGTTGTTAGACAGGAGGTATTTTCAAGAAAAATAATTTGCCCACTGAACAAAAAGCTCAGTCTATCAGTTCATCAGAAGCAGCCTCTTCATACAGCCCTTCTTAAACAAAGGTCTTAGCTTCTTTTGTTTTCTTTTCCAAAAACAAAACAGATTTAGGGCTTTTCCTGAAAAATAATACATGCTTATTTACCTCAAACCAGATGATATAAAGAAGTATGAAGAAAATAAAAGTCATCTGAAAGCCTGCAGTCTCTCTGTGAACGTCTTTCCAGATCACTTCCACTCTTATTCTCATTCTCTCATTGTTGCCGTCGTCTCTCAGAAACAGAGATGGGCAGGAGCAAATCCCAGACTCAGCAGTGTGGAGCCCTATCACTTCAGTTACCAAGCTTTCAAAACAGCCAAATTCCATTACGTATAATGTCCATAATCCGCTTGTTTCAAGGGTAGAATTCAATGCTTTCAGTTGAGCACAAGCTAAATATGGTAAAAGAAGTGAACATTTCATATGCCTAGAATGGTATTTCCTGGGAAGGCAGCCCGGGAAGAAATCCTTTGGTGTAGCCTTAGCTCAGCCAGAATTGCTTGGTGAGCCCCGTCTGTCTGTGACCTCGCCTGCCTTTCCCCTTGGTGGCCCACTGAATGGCAGGGCTGAGGAAGCAGCACCGACGGGGACTTGCCCAGACTCAAGACTTCACGAGGGTGAAGAAGTCTTCATTGCGTACAGGAAGCTTGCAAGTCCTGACGGGACGTGTGGAGGATTACTAATTGTCAGGAGACACTGAGACAGCTCATCACCTTTTAATAAGGCTCCATGAACCTGAATGAAGCTAAGATCACAATGTTTAATGTGGCGGATACATGCTGCCAAAGCTCTGAACGGCCAGATGGGCGTAGGCCTCCTACAAGGTCCTTAGGCAGTGAGGACAACCCAAAACTGCCCTGACAGGACTGGTGTCAACTGCTCTGTTCCCTCAGGATGACCCGGGGCAGATAGCCCATTGGCAGCTGGAGAGAATCCTAGTAGACTTAGCCTTTGGTTTCTTTTATAACCAACTTTCCCAGTTTCTCTCCCTACAGAGGAAGATGGAAAGATCCATACAGCACGTGGTGACCTGGGCCTGAGCTAAGCCTGGCATCTCTCACCTCAGAATCTGCCTTAGAGTGTTCTAGTTACCAGCCTGAGGTAGGGGAAGTTCACAGGGCATTTAAGAGAGAGTTGGGGGACTCAAGGCCATTGATGACTTTCCATAATTCCTATCAGAAATTTTAAAAGCATTCAATACTTACAGAAAAGTGCTAAAAATCACCAAATTTTACATTGTTGATAAAGTGTAGAAGCTGTGTCATTTTTATGCAAAGTTGTTAACAGTCATGAATAAGTAGAGTTTTTTTTTGCATTAATGTTTTATTTATTTTTTAAAATTAAGGTATTGATATACAAGCTTATGAACATTTCACATGAACATTATGGTTTCAACATTCACCCATATTACCAATCCACTCCACAACTCCATTACAGTCCTGTCAGTGTAGTAAGATGTTACAGAGCACTACTTGTCTTCTCCGTGCTGTACTGCCTTCCCTGTGACCTACCTACATTGTGACTGTGAATTATAGTGCCCCATAATCCCCTTCTCCTTCCCTCCCCAGCTCCTTCCCTTTAATAACCGCTAGTCCCTTCTTGGAGTCTGTGAGTCTACTGCTGTTTTGTTCCTTCAGTTTTGCTTCATTGCTCCACAAATGAGTGAAATCATTTGGTACTTGTCTTTCTCCACCTGACTTATGTCACTGAGCAAAATATCCTCCAGCTCCATACACGCTGCTGCAAATGGTGATTTCTTTTTTTATGGCTGAATAATATTCCACTGTGTATATACACCACATCTTTTTATCCATTCATCTACTGATGGACATTCAGGTTGCTTCCATATCTTGGCTATTGTAAACAGTGCTGCAATAAACATAGGAGTGCATATGTCTTTTTGAATCTGAGAACTTGTTTTCTTTGGGTAAATTCCTAGGAGGGGAATTACTGGGTCAAATGTTATTTTTAGTTTTAGGTTTTTGAGAAACCTTCATATTGCTTTCCACAACAGTTGAACTACTTTACATTCCCACCAACAGGATAGGAGGGTTCCCCTTTATCCACATCCTCACCACAATTTGTTGTTGCTTGTCTTTTGGATGTTAGCTGTCCTAACTGGTCTGAAGTGATACCTTATTGTGGTTTTAATTTGCATATCCCTGATGAGTAATGATGTGGAGCATCTTTTCATGTGCTTGTTTCCCATTCAAATTTCTTCTTTGCAGAAATGTCTGTTTAGATACTCTGCCCATTTTTTAATAGGATTATTTGTTTTTGGGGTGTTGAGGCATGTGAGTTCTTTATGTATTTTGGATGTTTACCCCTTATCTGGTAAGTCTCTTATGAATACATTCTCCCATACTGTAGGATGACTTTTTGTTCTGCTGATGGTGTCCCTTGCTGTACAGAGCTTTTTAGCTGGATATAGTCCCATTTGTTCGTTTTTGTTTTTGTTTCCCTTGCCTGAAATGTGTTCATGAAAAAGTTCCTCATGTTTATATTCAAGAGATTTTTGCCTGTTTTCTTCTGTGAGTTTTATAGTTTCATGATTTACATTCAGGCCTTTGATCCATTTCGAGTTTACTTTTGTGTATAGAGTTAGACACTAATCCAGTTTCATTCTCTTACATGTAGCTGTCCAGTCTTGCTAACACCATTTGTTGAAGAGGCTGTCATTTCCCCACTTTATATCCATGGCTCCTTTATTGTATATTAATTGGCCAAATATGTGTGGGTTTATATCTGGGCTGTCTATTCTGTTCCATTGATCTATGGGTCTGATTCTGTGCCAATATCAAATTATTACGTGACTTTGTAGTTAAAGTTAGGGAGTGTAATACCTCCAGCTTTGTTCTTTCTTTTCAGTATTGCTTTGGCTATTCAGGGTCTTTTGTAGTTCCATATGGATTTTAGAACTATTTGTTTGGTTTGGTTCATTGAAGAAAGCTGTTGGTATTTTATAGGGATTGCATTGAATCTATAGATTGCTTTAGGTAGGATGGCCTTTTTGACAATATTAATTTTCTCTATTTATGAGCATGGGATAGATTCACATTTATTGGTGTCTTCTTTGTCTCATGAGTGTCTTGTAGTTTGCAGGGTATAGGTCTTTTACCTCCTTGATTAGGTTTACTCCTAGGTATTTTATTCTTTTTGATGCAATTGTAAATGGAATTGTTCTCCTGGTTTATCCTTCTGTTAGTTCATCATTAGTATACAGGAATGTAACATATTTCTGAGTCTTAATTGTGTATCCTGCAACTTTGCTGAATTCAGTTATTATTCTAGTAGTTTTTGGTGAATTCTTTAGGCTTTTTTAGGTACAATACAATGTTATTTGCAAACAGTAAGTTTAACATTTTCCTTACCAATCTGGATGCCTTTTATTTCTCTGTGTTGACTGACTACTGTGGCTAGGACCTCCAGTACCATGTTGAATAAAAGTGGTGAGAGTGGGCATCCTTATCTTGTTCCCTACTTTGAGGAAGAGCTTTCAGTTTTTCACTGTTAAGTAAGATGTTGGCTGTGGGTTTGTCATATATGGCCTTTATTATGTTGAGGTACTTGTCCTCTATACCCATTATGTTGAGAGTTTTTATCATGAATGGATGTTGAATTTTGTCAAATGCTTTTTCATAATCTGTGGAGATGATCATGTAGTTTTTGTCCTTTTTGTTGATGTGGTATATGATGTTGATTGATTTTTGAATATTTTAGCATCCTTGCATCCCTGGAATAAATCCCACTTAGTCATGATGGATGATCTTTTTGATGTATTTTTGAATTCAATTTGCTAATATTTTGTTGAGTATTTTTGCATCTATGTTCATAAGGGATATTGGTCTGTAATTTTCTTTTTTTGTGGTGTCTGTCTGGTCTTGGTATTAGAGTGATGCTGGCCTCATTAGAATGAGTTTGGAAATATTCCCTCCTCTTCTACTTTTTGGAAAACTTTAAGGAGGATGGGTATTAGGTCTTCTCTAAATGTTTGATGAAATTCCACCATGAAGCCATCTGGTTCAGGACTTTTGTTCTTAGGTAGTTTTTGATTGCCAATTCAATTTCACTGCTGCTTATTGGTCTGTTCAGACTTTCTGTTTCTTTCTGGGTCAGCCTTGAAAGGTTACATTTTTCTAGAAAGTTGTCCATTTTAGAAGAAATGTTTATCCAATTTGTTAGCATATAATTTTTCATAGTATTCTCTAATAATTCTTTGTATTTCTGTGGTGCTGTAGTGATTTTTCCTTTCTTATTTCTATCCTGTTTATGTGTGTGGCTTTTTTTCTTGGTAAATATGGCTAGGGGTTTAATTATTTTATTTTCTTGAAGAACCAGCTCCTGGTTTCATTGATTCTTTCTATTGTTTTATTCTTCTCTCTGTTATTTATATCTGCTCTGATCTTTATTATGTCCCTCTTTCTACTCACTTTGGGCCTCATTTGTTCTTCTTTTTCTATTTTCATTAATTGTGAGTTTAGACTTCATTTGGGATTGTTCTTTTTTGAGGTAAGCCTGTATTGCTACATACTTTCCTCTTAGAACTGCCTTTGCTGTTTCCCACAGGTTTTGAGATTTTGAGTTGTTGTTTTGATTTGTCTCCATATATTGCTTGATCTCTGTTTTAACTTGGCCATTGATCCATTGATTATTTAGGCACATGTTGTTAAGCCTCCATGTGTTTGTGGCTTTTACTTTCTTTGCTTAATTTGTTTCTAGTTTCATAGGTTTGTGGTCTGAGAAGCTAACTGGCACAATTTCAATCTTTTTTAATTTACTGAGGCTCTTTCTATGGCCTACTATGTGATCAATTCTGGAAAATGTTCCATGTACACTTGAGAAGAATGTGTATCCTGGTGCTTTTGGTTGGAGTGTTCTGTAGATGATTGTTAGTCCATTTGTTCTAAAGTGTTGTTCAGTGCCTCTGTCTCCTTACTTATTTTTCTGTCTGGTTGATCTGTCTTTTGGTATGAGTGGTGTGTTGAAGTCTCCTAAAATGAATGTATTGTACTCTATTTCCCCCTTTAATTCTGTTAGTATTTGTTTCAGATATTTAGGTGCTCTTATATTGGGGCATAGATATTTATAATGGTTATATCCTCTTGTTGGACTGACTCCTTTATCATTATGCAATGTCCTTGTTTGTCTCTTGTTACTTTCTTTGTTTTGAAATTTATTTTGTCTGATACAAGTACGGCTACTCTGCTTTTTTCTCCCTATTATTTGCATGAAATATCTTTTCTATCCCTTCACTTTTAGTCTGTGTATGTCTTTGGGTTTGAAGTGAGACTCTTGTAGGCAGCCTATAGATGGGTCTTATTTTTTTATCCATTCCATAACTCTATGTCTTTTGATTGGTACATCCAGTCCATTTACCCTGATAATTAGTGATGTGGAGCATCTTTTCATGTGTCTGTTGTCCATTTGAATTTCTTCTTTGGAGAATTCTCTGTTCATATCCTCTGCCTATTTTTTAATAGGATAATTTGCCTTTTGGGTGTTGAGGTGTGTGAGTTCTTTATATATTTTGGATGTTAACCCCTTGTCGGATATGTCATTTACAGATATATTCTCCCATACTGTAGGATGACTTTTTGTTCTGCTGATGGTGTCCTTTGCTGTACAGAAGATATTTAACTTGATGTAGTCCCATGTGTTCATTTTTGCTTTTGTTTCCCTTGCCCAAGGAGATGCATTCAGGAAAAAGTTGCTCATGTTTATATTCAGATTTTTGCCTATGTTTTCTTCTAAGAGTTTTATGGTTTCATGACTTACATTCAGGTCTTTGATCCATTACAAGTTTACTTTTGTGTATGGGGATAGGCAATACTCCAGTTTCATTCTCTTGCATGTAGCTGTCCAGTTTGCCAACACCATTTGTTGAAGAGGCTGTCATTTCCCCATTGTATGTCCATGGCTCCTTTATCATATATTAACTGACTTTATATGCTTGGGTTTATATCTGGGCTCTCTATTCTGTTCCATTGATCTATGGGTCTGTTCTTGTGCCAGTTTCAAATTGTCTTGATTACTGTGGCTTTGTAGTAGAGCTTAAAGTCATGAAGCATAGTACCCTCAGCTTTATTCTTCCTTCTCAGTACTGTTTTGGCTATTTGGGGTCTTTTGTGGTTCCATATGAATTTTAGAACCATTTGTTCTAGTTTGTTGAAGAATGCTGTTGGTATTTTGATAGGAATTGCTTTGAATCTGCAGATTGTTTTAGGCAGGATGGCCATTTTGAAAATATTAATTCTTCCTACCCAAGAGCATGGGATGAGTTTACATTTATTAGTGTCCTCTTTAATTTATCTTAAGAGTGTCTTGTAGTTTTCAGGGTATAGGTCTTTCACTTCCTTAGTTAGATTTATTGCTAGGTATTTTATTCTTTTGATACAATTGTGAATGGAACTGTTTTCCTGATTTCTCTTTCTGCTAGTTCATCATTAGTGTATAGGAATGCAACAGATTTCTGTGTATTAGTTTTGTTAACTAATTCTCCAACTTTGTGTAATTCAGATATTAGATCTAGTAGTTTTGGAGTGGATTCTTTAGGGTTTTTTATGTACAATATCATGTCATCTGCAAACAGGGACAGTTTAACTTCTTCCTTGCCAATCTGGATGGCTTTTATTTCTTTGTGTTGTGTGGCTGCTGGCCTAGGATGTCCAGCACTATGTTGAATAAGAATGGAGAGAGTGAGCATCTTTATCTTGTTCCCAATCTTAAAGAAGCTTTTAGCTTCTTGCTGTTAAGTATGATGTTGGCTGTGGGTTTGTCATATATGGCTTTTATTATGTTGAGGTACTTGCCCTGTATATCCATTTTGTTGAGAGTTTTTTTTTTTTATCATGAATGGGTGTTGAATTTTGTGGAGTGCTTTTTCAGCATCTATGGAGATGATCATATGGTTTTTGTCCTTCTTTTTTTGATGTGGTGTATGATGTTGATGGATTTTCAAATATTATGCCACCCTTGCATCCCTGGAATAAATTCTACTTGATCATGATGGATTATTTTTTATGTATTTTTGAATTCGATTTGCTTATATTTTGTTGAGCATTTTTGCAACTATGTTCATCAGGGATATTGGTCTGTAATTTTTTTTTGTGGTGTCTTTGTCTGGTTTTGGTATTAGAATGATGCTGTCCTCATAGAATGAGTTTGGAAGTATTCCCTCTTTTTCCTTCTGGAAAACTTTAAGGAGGATGGGTATTATGTCTTCTCTAAATGTTTGATAAAATTCAGTAGTGAAACCATCTGGTACAGGGTTTTCTTCTTAGGTAGTTTTTTGATTACCAATTCAATTTCTTTCATCCCAGGTGTCCAGTTGTGCATACATGGTCTCCACAAGTGGCTGGAATCTCAGTCTCTCCCAGTATTCCTCCAGTCTTTGCTTTACAATTCCACTAATAATCTCCAGAGCACCATGTAATGTGGGTTCATGCTCCTGGAGCAGATTTCCAGGGCTGGTTGTTTAGCAGTCCTGGGCTTCTATTCACTCCCCATTCTGTTTGTCTTCCTCCTGCCTGTGGGCTGGGGTCGGGTGAGAGCTTGTTCCTGCCAGATAACAGCTTTGCTACTTTGCCCTTTTTCTTGAGGTCTTCTCTTTTTCCCAGATGTAGGCAGTCTGTTCTGCCATCCTCTGGTTGCTCTTTCAGGATTAGTTGTATTTGCTGTATTTTGTGTTCTACATAGTTTGGGAGAAGGTTTCTGCCTCACTTGTCATGGCACCATCTTTCTCCAGCTCGAGTTCTCTTCACCTTCAAGATTAGGAAACTAAAATTTAGAGAGTGAAATGACTCAGCTAAAGCCACATGGTGGTCCCCAGCCATGTCCATCTATCTGACTCTAACCACCTGTAGTGGATGGCCATGTTTTTCTTGTTCCTTGGTGTGGTGGCTTTGTGGCAGTGTCACACTAGCACACATTAGGGTTTTGATGAATCCAGAGGAAAAGGAGTGGAGTGTTTTGTAGGAGAATTAGGCATACTAAATCACTTAATTACACATCAACCCTATGTGGTAGGTACTAAGTTATTCTCATTTTACACATGAGGAAACTGAGGCACAGAGGAATTAAGCAAGTTGCTCATAGTTATGCAGTTACAAATATTTCCTTTAATCCCCAGGAATGAACTGATATAACAAGGACGCAGAGGAAGTAGAATAAAGACTAGCTTATCACAGTAACTATCACAACTATCATGTGCCTTAAACCTGAATGTTGATAGCCAAACTTTCTAAATTAAATTCAGCCAGCTCTGGAACATTCTGGGAAACAAAATAGAACAAAACCAATCCTCCCAGAGCTCTTCCCTCCAATCACACTGAACTGTGTGAGGAAAAACTGTGAAAATCTTTAAAATGAGAAAAAAATTACTGGTGTCCCATGTAGTGGATCCTTCCTGGTTATCTCTGTATCAGAGTATCTGAGCTATTTACAACCCTGTAAGTCTTAGAATATGATAGTAATGCAAATAGTTCTTGTCCAAGAGATGCAAACTGTTGCTTTATATTGCCTTATATTGACCAATTGATCTCAGCATTTCTGATGGCTTATATGTGTTTTAAAATTTTTCCTTTGAAAAATTTTACTGGTTATAACTTTTACTGGTTCCCACATTGAGTTAAAAAAATCCTTGTCATATGTTCTATATTTGTATGAGAGTCATCATTTTACCTTAAAAAAAGTAATCTTTTAACAACTGTTGTTGGTTCCTGAATGTGCCTGTGTGCCTTCTCATGAGCTATTTCCTCTTCATGTAATGCTTTGCTCATTTCTCTAGTTGAGGGATCAGAAATCTCCAAACCTTAGGCCCTCTCTGTCCTACCAGCTGCTTTTGTAATAGACTACAAGTAAAGACTGGCTTTTACATTTTAAAGGTTAAAAAAAATAAAAACAGTAATAATATTTTGTGACACTGGGCAATGAGATGTAATGCATATTTTAGGGTTCATAAATAAAGTATACTAGAAATACCCCTGTTGACTTGTGCACATATTGTTTATAGCTGCAGTGTCTACACTACAATGTCAGAGTAGAGGAGAGTTGTGAAAGAGAACATACTGTTAAGAAGAGAACCACAGGCCCAAAAATGGAGTCACTCATGTTAATGGCCCTATGTCAGCAAACCAAGACTTAATATTTAACTTACCTGCAATTTCAGTCTCCAGGAATCGGTCAACATGGAATTTCCTGGTTCTTACCAGGAAATTTACTGATAGACTCTTTCTGTTCTCCTTAGGAGGGTGACCTTCTCCAAAAGAATGGATTCTCTGCTAATCATTTCCCTTTTTCAACTTTCTACCTTTAAAAACTTTTCCTTTTCTGCAGTTCAACAGAGCATCTCTCTGCTTACTAGATGGGATGCTGCCCAAATGATGAATCACTTAATCAGTTCAATTAGATCTTTAAATTTACTTGGTTGAATTTTGTTTTTTAACAATGCCATCTGCAAAGCCAAAATAATTACTAGTTGGCCCTTCCCAGAAAACGTTTGTTAAGCCATTGCTATAGGACATACATGTGTGGGTCCCCCAAAATGCATATGTTGAAACTCTAACCCCAAAGATAATAGGAGGTAGGGCCTTTGAGAGGTGCTTAGATCATGAGGCCTGAACCTTCATGAATGGAATTAGGGCCTTTATAAGAGACCCCCCAGAGTTTTCTTGCCCCTTCCAATGCTCCTTTCTATTGTGAGGACACAGAAAAAAGCTGGTAGTCTGCCATAGGGAAGAGTGTTTTCACTTGAACCTGACCAGACTGGCACCCTTATCTTGGATTTCCAGCCTCCAGAAGTGTGAAAAATGAATTTGTATTGTTGAAAAGTCACATGGTCTTTGGTGCTCTGTTACAGCGGCCTGGATGGACTAAGACTCCCATAACCTACTTGGTGCCACTGCTGTCTCAGCATCTCCCCCAGGGCACTTCCTGGGGTATGTGCGCCAGTCTGGGCAGGTCCCCCACTGGGTACATAGATCACCCTGTAGGTGTGTCTACCATAGTAGTTGCATGTGTTATGATTGTTGACTCTCCTTTATGTGTTCATACCTAGCTTATAAATCCCTTGAGGACATGGGCTGTGTCTTGCTCACTTTTGCTTTCCCAGCATCTCATACACTACACCTAGCACATAATGGGCATTCAGTGTTGAATGAATGCTTCTCTTATCATATGCTGGATAATAATAGCATCTGAATATCTCAACATTTGGAGTATTTAATAATTGGCTATCAACCTATTATTTTTTTTTCAGTTAAAGCAACAAGAACCAACATATTTGTAAAACACAATGACAGAAATCATTTGTTTTAATTCCCCTGAAATTAAATGCTATAGCAAGGAAGCAGTGGAGGCAGAAGTAGTGAAGACTAGGTTGTCCTGGCCTTTCACAGGTGGATAAGCTCTGTGAAGGGGAATGTGCCTGGCTAAGGGCACAGGTTTAAAAGCCTTTGGAAGATAGGCCAGCTTTAATTGACATCCCAACATGGGCAGGGCTGGGGCAGGCTGCACAACTTCTGGGAGTACCTTTCCCATTACTTTCCACTTAACTACTTATCTATGGTTTTCCAAGCCTCCCGTACTTGTCTCTCCATGTCCATTAATTCTGTGGTGTCTCTGCTTTGTCCTGGCCATGTGAGGAACCTCTCCCTTACTTCTGTGGCATCCTGTATCACTGTTTGAGCTGAACACTCCCCAGAGTCCCATTTTGTTTTTTTCTGGCAGTTCTTTCTACTGCTCTCAATACTCACTTTCAGAAAACACTATTGGTGATAACAGCCAAGGGATGAAGTTCAATAATTAATATAGGACTTAAGTCATTTTAATGACTTACGGAATGAAAATATGGTTAAGATTTGCAGAAAACTAAGCAATTTTAAGGAGCTAAGCAGTGAACTGTTTCAAGTGCCCTCAACACTGCCATAAAGTCTTGCCTGAATCTGTTTCTCTTTCCCAGTTTTCTGGAATGGATTGAAGATTGCTCACTTTGTCTTGTTACAGGATTTGTCATCACTTAGATGACCTAGGAATTTGGAGACCATGTGGAATTTGATGCCACCTCAACCTACAAGCCAAGGCACAGATGTCAGTCCCTTGAAGGCAGTGACTCTTTCTATTCACTTGGCAGCCCTCATACATCTAGTACATTGTGGAAGCAACAGGAGGTGTCGGCATTGGCAGGATTAAATTCCCTTTTATCCACGTGTTTATGGATTGAATTGTGTCCTCCTCTCCACCAAATACCTTTGTTGAAGTCCTAGCCCCAAGTACTTCAGAATGTGACCTTATTTGGGAATGGGGTCATTGCAGATGTAACTAATAAAGATAAGGTCATCCTGGAGATGGTGGATCCCTAATCCAGTATGACTGGTGTCCTTATAAAAAGAGGAAACTCGGACCTGCAGACATGCACAGAGGGAGAACACCATGTGAAAGCTGGAGTCATGCTGCCACAGGCCAAAGGGCCGCCAGAGGCTAGGAGAGCTGCCTGGAACACATTCTTCCCTAGAGCCCTTAGAGGAAGCATGGCCCGCTAACACCTTGATCTTGGACTTCCAGCTCCCAGAACTGTGAGACATACACTTCTATCGTGTAAGCCACTCAGTCTGTGGTACTTGTTACGGAAGCTTTAGCAAACTAATACATCATGACATCGCTCTTGTCGTCCTTCTCCCTAACTCCAGTACTGGGACTGGGGGCTAATTATCACTTAAAAGCCCCACTGCCTTTTGGGTCTGTTGGTCTTTCTGCTTTTCCCAATCGAATGTCCCCTATATTAGTTTCCTATGGCTGCTGTAACAAATTACCACAAACTTAGTGGCTTAAAACACACAGATTTATTATCTTACAGTTGTGGAGGTCACAAGCTCCGCAACAGCCTCATTAGGCTGCACTCGGGGTGTGTGGCTCCTTCTTGAGGCTCTGAGGGGAGAATCCATTTCCTTGCCCTTTGCAGCTTCTAGAGGCTGCCTGCCTTCTGGGGCCCTGTCCTTGCTTCTGTCACCACATTGCCTCCTCTGCACTCTAACCCTCCCGCCTCCCTCTTGTAAGGAACCTGTGATTATACTGGGCCCACCTGGATGATGCAGGATTATCTCCCCATCTCAAGATGCTCAACTTAACCACTTTTGCAAAGTCATTCTTACCGTGTAACATAACATATTTACAGGTTTCAGGGATTAGGATGGGAACATCCTTGGGAGGGCCATTGTTCTGACTACCATGCCTCTTTCCATCCTCATTCTTTTCAAATTCTCTTCATCTTTCAAGGTCATCTTCTGGGACTCCTGCTTCAGCCCACAGTAAAATCTGTCTTTGTAATTATGGTTGATATATTACCATAGCAACTGCCTGCCCATGAACTTGTTCCCCATAGCAGAGCTGGTAGGCATTAGGCATGACTTTCATATTCTCATGTGTCCTTCCCATCTCTATGGAAAATATTCATCACATGCATCCCTAACAACCTCACACGAGTTCCAACAATGTTTAAGAGACTTTGTGAAGCACTTGTACATATGGGGAAAGTTGAGAAAGCTTTGGTTATGCCTTCCAGAGGGTCTGGCAGCCTCACAGCCAGCAGAACTGGATGGTTCTTGAAAACTGGCTGTCCTGAAGTTGTGCTCTATATGCTATAATCTTGGAAGAGTGAGATGGGGGTCTCCTTTCTTACGTAAATGTGGGTCCAGGCCTGGGTAGAACAGCCCCAAACCCAGCCAGCCATGTCTTTTCCTCTCATTGCCTTTGCACTAGCCTTTATGAACAGCAGTCTTTTCATTTTTAATATTAGTCTTTTACAACTGGACAGAACTCCATCTATAGGCCTACTCCCTCCCCCATACTGAACATGAGTTTTATTTTACGTAGTTATGTTTAAGGAGAAATACTTAAGTGAGGAAGGAGCTTGTATTTTGGAGCCAGATACACTTGAGTTCACTTGCTAGATCTCTTCTATGGCTGTGTGATCTTTGGAAAGAAAAGTGGTAGCACCTTACAGGACTGATGAGAATATTGTGGGAATGATGTAGATGTATTGCTTCATATAGCACCTGGCATTTAACAGGCACTAAAGGCAGGTTAGTTTTTTTCTTCTCTGTCCTCATTTAAACAAATTCTTACTAACTAATGAGGATTAAATGCTGAAAACACCCACAAAGTAGGAAAATACCACAAAGATTGCTTACATTTGGGGGACAGAATGTGACATAATGTAATTTGCAAAGGATTATATCCTAGCCAGCTCAGCTGTCATAACAAAATACTGTAGACTTGGCATTTTGGTAGCTTAAAGAGAAATTTTCTCACAGCTCTAGAGGCTGGAAGTCGCAGATCAAGGTGCCAGCCTGCTTCCTGGATTGTAAATGGCTGCCTTCTCTCTGTGTCCTCACGTGGTGTGGTGGAGTGCAGTGGGTCAGGGTGGGGGTGGGGGGCGGAGCACAGGTGCATGCAAGCTCTCTGGTGTTTCTTCTCATAAGGACACTACTCCTGCCGGGTCAGGACACCACTAGATGACCTCCTTTAGCCCTAACTATCTCCTTAGCAGCCCTATCTCCAAACACAGTCACACTCAGGAGCTGTGGCTTCAGAAGGGTTTTGGGGAGACACCTTCAGTCCATAACAGATTACATGGTCATGTTCATACTTGGCAGTTCCTTACATTTCAGATTTTACCATGGGGATTTTAAATTGTGTCAAGACCCCTACCCTTGACCCCAGTAAACACAGAACCCCTTTCTTCCCTACTTTCCTGCTTCTGGAGTTGGCCAAAAAGGACACCAGAAATGCTCTGGCATTTCTCCACAGCACAGGAGATGAGTGGGACCTTCTCGCAGGCCCCCAGATGCAGGTGCCCCATGAGCATCCCTATGGCTCACTGAAAATGAAATGGGACGTCTAAGGTTACCTTTGTGACCTCATGTGCCAGGATTCAGCCCTGAGCATTTGCAGAGAGATGCAGAGGAGGAAAAGAGGGGCCAGCGTGTTAAGAAGAGAGTGGAGGGAGGGATGTGCTATAGCAGGAAATACGGATCTTCTTTCAGTAGAGTGGGAAGTCTTGAAGTATTTCAGGCACGGGGTTACATCATCTCTCTATTGAACAGATTAGCAAACTGTGGCCAGTGGCCACCAAATTTGGCCAGCCACGACATTATAGTGTAAGCCCGACAATTGTTTTTTTAATTGTAATTTAAGTGTTTGACACTAAGCTTTTGATTGCTGAGGCATCCCCTTCAAAGACATCCATCTTAAATAACAAGTGTCAGCTACAGGACTGGAGTAGCCGGGCCACTCCACTCGTGAAGTCCCCTTTTTAGAGAGCTCAGGTTGGCTTGGATAACTGACCATCTGACCATTTTCTCGAGCTTTAATTTCCATGCTTGTTTTACATTCACCGCTAAAGGGTGAACCTACCAAACCACAGGCCCCTACCCTTGGCCCCAATTAATGCAGAATCCCAGGCCCATACTCTCATTACCTAGTGACCCTGGAGCACTTTGTACCCTCTGGGACCTGTGGCCTGTGACCTTGGAGCGCTTTGTATCCTCTGGGACCTGTGACTAATAAACTTTGTGTTTTCAGAGTTTCCTGACTGTTACCACTGAAGTGAGTCTTGCAATCACAATACGAACCACAGGGGCTGGTCCAGCTGCAAGGCTGACTCTCTGACTCTTGTTGGGGAAATGCCTGTGGGGCTGCCTCAGCACTAGGCCCAGGTGAGTGCCCCAGGCATTCCTAGCTGAGAGCATCACTAAGGACTGGCCGAGAGTGACCCAACACAAGTGGCCTTGCCTGCAGGGCTGCATTGAATGGAAGGAATGCACTTTAGTCGCAACCGGCTTACTACCCAGCTAGCGCAGGTGGGTAACACCACCTGGGAAAGGAGCACCACCTGCAGGGGCCTGTACTATGTGCCCTTGCATATCGCCTCCGTGGTGTGCTACCCGCAGGATCTGTCCCCAAAATGTCACTGCTGCCATAATGACTCAGCCATCTCCCCTTCTCACAGCTACTGCCCCCTGCTACCGGCCATCCTCTTGCCACACAGGTGCTAACCCCTCTGGCCTGCGCCAGTCCCTGCTACTCCCTCTGCCCCCTTCCCTAACCTCCAGGATTGACAGCCACCTAAGCCCCTAGCCTACAAAACTGGCAGTTTCTGGGGGCCTGTCTCACCTCCCAGGGACAATCACCCCTATACCACTCTGGCAGTCCATTGGGGCAAAAAACGTACCTAGGCCTTTTTGGTCCTCTTAGACACCAGGACGACTGTCATTTGAGGCAATCCCTCTAAATTCCCAAAAGGGAAGCCCTTCTACCTACAGGACATTGCTGGTAAACCAAGGTGTACAAACCTATTCGGATGTAATTAATGGGATCATTCACCTCAGACAGCTCTTTCTTTCCCTATCGCAGGCTTGGGTGCCCTGACCGATGCTATACCACAGGGAGCAAGCCCAGGTTCTTAGTCTACCTAGTGGGACTCACTGAATGGACACTGGTGACCTTCATCCTCCAGTCAGGACAGGAAACACTCCCCAGGACTGACTTAGGGCAGTGATGGCATAGGCCCTGTCATTAACGATATGCTTCAGACAGCAGTCACTGAGCCCACCATCTCCCCTTTCAGTAGTCCATATGGCTGGTACTTAAGCCAGCCACTAAGGAACGGTGGCTCACCACTGACTACCGAGACCTCAATGCTCAGGTTCTACTGATTAATGCTCAAATTCCTAATATTATTGAATTAATTGAAGATATACAATGGGCTTAACAGGCATCTTTTGAGGTCACTGATTTTGCCAATATCTTCTGTTCTGTTCTTATCACAGAGGAATCCTGGGCTCAGTTTACTTTCTCTTTAGAAGGAGCTCAATATACATTTGTTGCAATTGCACATAAGCTCTGTTGCCAGGATTTAATTGTAGTGTGTGTTGCACTTACAACAGCAAAGTACTGTTTTTGGCAATTTACTGTCTATGATGAGGGGTCCCTCTGAGGAAGTGGTATGAGCAGATCTGTAGTGCCCCCTGACTCCAGTCCTTGGCCACACCTGCCCATGCCTCCTTGAGTTTTGGGGCTAAGCAGGGATTCACTGGTTCCCAGGTAGGTAATTTGGACTAAGTGCCTACCCCTGCGACAGCCCCATATGCTCCCTTTGGGTGCCTGCTTTGGGCATCTTATTGGGCTCTGGCAGAACCGAGTCCCTCCTGACTCCCACCTGGAGCTACTGGGTCCCCTAATAGCTGGGCTAGACGCCTCCGAGCAGCAGCCCAGCCCGACCACTGGCGCCTCTTGGGCGAAGCGTAAACGGTGGCCTCACGAGAGGCCTCAACCTGACGTCCAGGCCTTTCCAAGTGAGTCACAGGAGGGTGCGGCTTCCCCGTGCTCAGCCCCTCGCCCAAGAGCCTGGAAGACATGACAGCGTCCCTCTTCCCCCGGCTACTTGGAGAGCCCCCCGGGACCAGCTGTGTGAGCCGGACAGGGGACCGGTGTCCTCCACGGAAGGCAGCGAGGCTGCTGGCGGCCGGGCACCCCGACCCCGGGCGCGGCTCTGCGGCTCAGGCCGGCCTCAGCCGGGAATTCCCTCCCTAGTGGCTGGGGCCCGGGCGAAGGGCCTCCCCTGGGTGCCCCGCATTCCAGGCTGAGGCAGACAAGTGCATTCTGGGCTCCCAGGGACCCCGGCCCCGGCTCCAGACACTGCGCCACTGTCACGGGCACTTACCAGGAGAGCCACCTGGAGCTCCTCCTCAAGACCAGTCAGCTGTCTCCTCGCTAAACATATTCTTGTTCCCTTTGCCTCACCAGGCATTATTCACCCCGACCAGGACGCCCACCCTACCTCTCAGGTGCCTCAGCACTGCACTCCAGGGCAGACCTCCATCCTGGTAACTGCCAGGGCGGGGGCTGTCCTCTTAAAGAGACACTCCTTAAATTGTGTCCTGGCCCAGGATCTCCAAAGTGGATTAACTCTTGCCCCAGGTGTATCTGGCCAGTAGTAGCATCACTATAGTTAGGCTGAGACCAGCGTCTGTCCTGTAATAAAGTTTTATTGGAACACGGCCATGTCCATTTGCTTAGGTATGTCATGCATCTGAAATCTGAAGTCTGTGGCTACTTTCCCGCCACAGCAGCAGAATATGAGTAGTTGCAACGGACACCACATGGCCTGCAAAGCCTCATTTATTTCTATCTGGTCTGTTAAAGAAAAAGTTTGCCAACACTGCTCTATTGTGTGGAGTTGGCTTGCAGGAGGGTAAGGGGGTGCTGAAATACATTTCTCAGCCCAAGATGGAGCTGCTCCTATGCAGGGAACCACATCAGCAAGGAAACTCACTTTCCCTCTGGTCACTCTGACTGACCAGAAATGCAGTATATGTGGTCAGCCAGCCCCCTGTGCTAAGCCAGCTACAGGCCTTCTCACTCCTAACAAGGTTGACTATGTGACACCAGCTAATCAGGTATTTTCTATTTGTCTTTTCCTTGTTCTCGATTCCTTATCCTCTAAAAGCTTCTTTCCTGCCACCCCACATTGCATGTCTCCGGTAGGAAACTTCATGAAGTGTTGATGTTTGTGTCACCTAAATTATCTTCTTTAACCATTTTTTAACAAGGGGCAGACAATATAGTTGAGAGACTGGAGATGAGTAGATGTGGATGAATTCAACATACATTTTGTCAAGAACCTAGAGAATTGGCTCTTGGGTTTGTTGGGGTCGGGAGGAGTGACAATGACTCCTGGGCCTTGCCCTGAGCCAGTCTGGTGCCCTTTAGGAGACTGGGGGCACTGGGGAGGGGAAGAGAGACAGTGCAAAATAGCTCACAATTTGCATTTTGAACAGGTGAATTCTGAGATGTCAATTAGACCTCATTTAGATGGAGATTTGAAAGCTAGGCAATGGGATGTTGTTTAGGCCCAGGAGAACAAAAATGAGATACATACCAGGAAGGAGTGAGGAAGGTAGTGAAAAGCCTGAGAGAGAAAAATAAGAGAGAGAGAGAAGAGGGATGAGATGGCCTGAAGTGCCACGCTGGCAACCAACATTCCAGAGTTTCAGAAAAGCCTTGCAGGCGGCATTGTCATGTAGACATAAGTTAGGAAGGGGCTGTTTCCCAGACCTTGGGGAGCCCACCCAGGGAGGTCTGGGTGTGTGCTAGAGCAAATATGAATACTCAGATGCCCGACAGCCCTGGTGGGATGGGAGAGAGGTGGATTCCAGCCAGACCTTTCCCCAGAAGGAGGCCTGGGTCCTGACCCCTTTCATTTACTATGTGGAGCTAGGTGCAGGGCCAGATGCCCCCTGCAGCCCCTGCCCTGCCCCCTCTGTGGACAGGCAGACCAGAGAACCAAGAGAGGCATCACATAGGCCCAGTTCCTTTTTTTCTCTTTAAAGTCAACTTACTGAGATATAACTTACACACTCATTCAAAGTATATATTTTGAGTCTTGACAAATTAATACACCCTGTAAATACCACCATCATCAAAATATTGACCATTTCCAGCATCCCCTAAAGCCCTCTCAGCCTGTGTAGTAAATCCCTCCCATGTTCCCACCCCCAGGCAATCACTGGTAGGGTATGCTTTCTGTCATTATAGATTATACTTGCCTGTGTCTTGCGGATGGGTTTCAGGCCTGGACAGGTTTACTATGGATTCAGTGAGACCGATAAAATGACAATGGAACATTCTGGGGATGAAAGGATTTATATTCAACTTTATTCCCATGATGGCAGGTCGATCACTAGATTCCTATCCACTCAGAGGGAGTCGGCCTGCAGCAAGCTGGTCTCTACCTCTGGGCCTCTCTGCCCCCACAGGTGTTTCAGTCTCTGCCCTTGGCCGTTGCCACCACTCCAGTCTCTGCTCTCCTGCAGCCATACAATTGTGCAGCCCAGAGCCCTGGGAAGGGCTCTTTATATAGAGTCAATAACAATGTATTGCCTGCACGTGTGTAGTGAGCAAGTGTTCCAGGGCCAGGTGAGAATCCTGGCTATAGGAACCTTCACTTTATCCATAGCCTGTTTCAGTGTTTTTTTGTTTGGCTTCTTTCACTCATCAGAATGAGTTACCTGCATCAGTAGTTTCTTCCTTTTTATTGTGAATTAGCATTTTAGTGGTATAAATATTGGCATGATATACTGTCTTGCCAATGGGTTTCAGCCCTGGGCAAGTTTGCTATGGATTCAGTGAGACCAAGGAATGACAATGGAACATTTTTGGGGTGAAAGGGTTTATTACCTGGCTCGTTCTCCCAGTGATAGGTGGAGCACTAGAATTACGTCTGCATCCAACAGCCCAATAGTCCTTCATCTCTGCCTCCATTTAGAGCACTGGGCAGAGCTCTTTATACAGTCACTCAGTCAATAGCAGTTTATTGCCTATGGGTGTGGAAGCAGTAGCCTAGCAGCCGGCCAGTTACATCATCAAGTAGTTTAGGCTCAGGTGAGGATCCTGGCCACAGGAACCTCCACTTTATCCACATATACCAAAATTTTTGTTTATCCATTTACCTGTTGATGGACCCTTGGGTAATTTCATGTTTTTTGCTATTATGAAAAGAGCCTAGTTTATTCTTTTACATGTGATAATCACTCCTATTCTTACAAGTGGGAGAGGAGAGAGGCTGGGGTGCAGATTGAGCACAGTTTCTCACATGTTCATGACACCAAAATCAGTTACCAGAGAGCTTGTTGACACACAGATGATGGTCTTTACCCCGAGTTTCTGATCCAGCAGATGGGGGGATGGGTCAAGGGGGATAAGGTGGGGGGGAAGGGAATTTAGGGAAAATGGAAGTCCCTATGGCCCAAATCCTCACCTGACCTTAATCTACTTGATGATGTCATTGGCCTGCTGCATATGCTAAGGCTTACCACCTGTTGGCAATGAACCATTATTGCAGTGTCTCTATATTAAAGAGCCCCGCCCAGTGCTCCACCCAGAGGCAGAGGAGCAGATGGATCGTGGACTTCCAGGGGCAGATGTGATTCCAGCACTTGACCTGCCACTGTGAAAATAAAGCTTGGTATAAACTCTTTTACCCATAACCTTCCATTGTTGTTACTTGGTCTCACAGAACCCAGAGTGAACTTGCCTGGGGCTGAAACCCTCCAGTGAGACAGCCAAAATTTGCATTTCTAACAAGAAGTGCTGATGTGGTTATTCCAGGAACCCCACTTTGAGAACCACTGGTCTTGAGGAACTTGGAAGACAGGGAATGAAGTGACCTACCACATGGTGCTGTGCTCATCATGAGCCTCATTTACACACAGCTCTGATCACTTCTCAGACACACACAAACCTAGGGATGGTTTATCTTAACAGCTTTATTGAGGTACAGCTTACACACCACAAATTCACTTAAGTATACAATTCAATGATTTTTTAGTAAATCTACCAAGTTGTGCAATCATCAATACATTCCAGTGCTAGAACATTTCCGTAATTTCACTAAGGTCCTTCTGGCCTATTAATTATAGTTAATCCTTGTTCCCACTCTCAATTCCAGACAACCACTGACCTACTTTCTGTCTTTATAGGTTTGCTTTTCTGGGCGTTTCAAGTAAATGGAATCACACAATATGTGTTTTTTTGTGTCTGGCTTTAATTTACCCTAAGATTATCAAGGGTTCTCTATGTTGTAGCATGTATTATTAGCACATACTTTAAAACAATTACAAAACAGTACTCCATTCAATTGTATGGATATAACATTTCATTGTAATGGATAGATCACATTTAATTTATCCATGTATCAGTTAATGGACACGTGGGTTATTTTTTGGTGATTATGATTAATGCCTCTATGCTCATTCATGTACAGGTCTCTGTGGAGGAATGTTTTTCATTTCTCTTGGGAGTTGAATTTCTGGGTCACATGGTAAATTTATATTTAACACTTTAAGAAACTGCCAAACTGTTTTCCAAAGTGGCTGTACCATGTTACAGTTGTACTAACAGCATGGGATCAATTTTCCCTAGATATTTTTTTTAAATGAGAGGAATACAAGAGATTTTGAGATCAACCTGTGTGAAGAAATGTGTTCAGAAATACTGTTCATTAAATGTTGTAAGTGCACACATAAGAACGTGGAAACACCTTTTTTTTTTCCCACTGCTTTCAGTCTTGGCTGCACATTAGAATCATCTGAGGAAATTTAAAAAGTCCTGATGCCAGGCTACATCTCAGACAATTACAACTGAGACATGGTCAGGGTGGGCAGGCATTAAGATGCCTAAGCTCCCCAGGTGATTTCAATGTGCAGGCTGAGAACTTCAGATTAAAAAAAAAGAAGTTTATTGAGCCAATCACTGAGAAATAGCTACACAAATACAGCTGAAGAAAGACAGTACCTATAGGATCAGCTGAATGAGACTGGAAAAGTCATATGGCCGTAGAAGGAACAAAGAATGCAGTGTGATTCATCTCATTTACCTTTCCTGATATTATTTCAACCTTTTTGACTATCAAGGACAGAAAGTGATGACTGATATGGTCGTATGGGTGGGCAATTGTGGGGAGGTTGGGGTTCCTATGGCCAGGATCCTCACTGTACTTAAACCACCTGATGATGTAACTGGCCTGTTGCTGGGCTACCGCTTCCACACCTTTAGGCAATAAGCTATTACTGCGCTATGTAGAGAGCTCAGCCCAGTGCTCTCGGCGGAGGCAGAGATGCTAGTGCTTGACCTACCACCAGAGAACAGGCCGGGTAATAAACCCTCACTCCAAAGAACGTTTTGCTGTCAATTTCTTTGGTCACATTGAATCCATAGTGAACTTGCCCGGGGCTGAAACCCATTGGCAAGACAGCAATCTAAGTTTCAATGGTCTGTTTTAGACGGGAGATTGTGAGTGTTCCATGTCAGTATACAGTCCAGTTGTGCAGAAGAAAGGATAACTGGTGGGTAAGGATCTGCCAAGAAGGACAGGGGTTCCCAGACAGAAGCAGTGGCCCTAGGTGGAGAAAGGATGGCCCCTCTACTTTCAAGGAGGTAGAGGATGGGAACATATTGAGGCAGACATTTTGGTTTGCTAGCTGGATGATCAGAGAATGCTTCTTTGTGTTTTCTTTTCATTTTCTTAGTGAATTGTGATGGAAAGTCATTGTGTAGAGAGGGATTTATTGACACTGGGTTGGGAGAGGGGTAGGACTGAATGTTTGGGGAGAGTAGAAAGGATATGAAACAGTCACTGCTAGGGCGAGGCTGCGTTCACATGAGGAAAACAAGTGGGCCTAATGGGCAGCATGGAGAATTGAAGACATTTATGATTTTCTAATGATGCTGACCTCTGTTTTCTCTCTCAGCTGCTTGGGGCAGGCAGGAGAAAGCAGACAGTAAGCCTCCACAGGTATTTAGGAAAGACAGAAAGGCAAAGGACTTTGGGGTAAAGCAAGAGTGTTTCAAAAATACTGGGCCTTCAAATGCATGCTGGAAAAGTGATGAAAAAAAAAAGGAATAAACTGAAAGATGGAGAGGAAGCAGAGGGTCAGTGGGTTGGAAAGAGATTGTGCGCAGAGAGTGGGATACTTGGATTATATGATTATGGAGGTAGAGATGTAAATGAGTGAGTCCTGGATGGGCTGTCCATGTGGGAAATGTCAAATTTCATTGCCTCCACTTGTACTCAACTCGGTTACCACACCATGCCCAATAGCTGTTACTAAGATCTCAGGTGACCTCCATGTCTTCTAATCCAAAAAATATTTTCCAGCCCTCATTTGCTTGATTTTTCAACATTATGTGACACTGTAATCCATTTCCTGTTCTTGAGATGGTCCCTTTCACTGGCTTCTACGACAATACACTCTTCTTATTTCTTGCCAGCTTCTCTGACCCCTGGGGGGTCCACCTGCCTCTTCCTTTACATGTGCAGCTTCTTATAGAGTGTGATCCTTAGAGCTCTTGTCTGTGTTTTCTCCCTAGGCAATCTCATCTCTGCCTCATGGCTTCAGTTACTACCCACCACTGTAGAAGTTTCTTCTGAGCATTAAGCCCAGATACCCAATTCCTACTAGTCATTTCCACTTGGATGTCTCAGAGGCTCTTCAAACTGCTCATTTATTAACTTGAACTCATAACTCATCCCCAAATCTGGTTCTTTCCTGATGTCCTCACCTAAGTGGACCTCATGCCTTGGTTAGACAAATCAGAAATCTAAGAGCCATCTTTCTTACCTGTTTCTCAACTTTCCATACCCAATCTATTATTCCCATCAATTTTCTTCCTAAATATCTGAGAATCCACCCCCTTCTCTCCAGTGCTAAGATCCAGATCCAACCTCTACCATCTCTTGTGAAGATTCCAGTGTCTTATCAGTCTCTCTACTCCCTTCCAGCCCATCCTCCACACTAAACTGTGTGAATTCTGTCTCCTCCCCCAACACAAAGCTGATCATCTAACTCTTTATCTCAACCCCTTCATCTACTCCCCACTTTCCACTGCTCCTGGAATAGATACAAAGCCTGTCCTGCAGTCCTCAGGACCCATCCTGGTCTGGCTCTTGTGTCTGCTCCAGGCACACTGGCCTTAGCTGAGCAGCGGCTCTGTCCTGCCTTCTCCACCTCGCACCCACTCGTCCTTGGCTCTCATCTCACACTTCCTCGGGGAAGCCTTCCTGACCACTGCACACAGGTCAGCCTCCACTGTTACCTGTCCAGGGAAGGGCAAGCCTTCGCTCCACAGGGCTTATCTCAGTCTGGAGTTACACACTCGTTTAGGCGGTTGTTTGACTGACGTCTGTCATCTCACCCAGGACTCCAGGCGCCACGAGAGCAGGAACGCCGTCTGGGCTTGCTCATCCTGTTCACTCCCCACCTAGCAGGATACCTGGCTGTCGCAGGTGCCCAGGGGGGTGACTGGGGACGGCGGCATTCAAGCAGAAAGGTGTATTAGAAATCACTGTTTTCTGTCATTTCAAACCTGAAGAACTGGAGGCCTGGAGAGGTGGGAGGTTCGGTCACACAGTTAGGTGATGGCAGAGCTGGAATGTAAATCTGGTCTCTTTCTACCTTATTTTGGGAACTGTCGGTTTATTTAATGTAAAAACTCTATAGTATTCTCTCTTTCTCCTGCTTTTTTAAGAAAAATAAAAGCAGTCTGTGCTTAAATGTGTTTTGCACCATCTGATCACAAAACATCAAACCACTGGTGGCAGACAAGGGGCAAGGGAGGAAAACCATTTTAGGGACGTGCCCCTGCCCTCACCCCCACCACGTGCAGCAGTGATGGGGTGGCAGGTGGGAGCCAGGACGCACATGCCACCTCCTCCTTCCCCTGCCGACCGGCTGTCCACCCAACCCCTCCGCCACAGCAAGAGGAAGATTAGCAAGGCCCGCGGTGACACAGACTTACTCCCTGGAAGTTGTGGACTCGTCAGAGAGAGTTGCAAATCTCATTTCCCCAGCGGCGGCAGGCAGTCACCTTGTGCATTATGAGACCACACATAGTCTCATTATCAAAAATGCTTTGCCAACTGTTTCTCCAGAGGCTTCATTCCCTGCCACTCCTTTGCACTGAATAAAGCTCGGGCGCCCTCTGGTGGTAATTGTTGGAAAAATCTCAGTAGAGGGAGAGATTGACTTCGTTGGGGTGAGGCGAGTGCTCAGTTCTTTGTATTTCTTTCCCTTGCCTCCACAGCCTTTTCCAAGATAAGCCATTAAAATTAAAGCTGAGCCATTATAAACCACCTGAACAAGAAGGCATCAATGGACCGAAGCTTTCTGTGGCCAGGCTTACAATTTACCAGCTCCTGTTGCTAACCTGAGTGGTGGTGACCTGAGACTGGACTGTGAATCTGGCCGCCAGTGTGGGGTGGAGGTCCTGATTTGCTGGTCAGAAGTGCATGCTCTCCCTGGTAGAACTACTAAGGTCTGTACAGCATTTTACAGGTGACTTACCTAGCAGGTTTTTATCCAAATAGCCATGAGGGGAGGGGGAGCTCTGTGCAAGCAGATGTCATGGGCAGAAAGCTGGGACCAGGGACAGGGGAATTAAGGACAAGTGGTAGGAAAGAGGAACAAATCCACCTTGGCTGTTTGCAGAGCTAGACAGGTTGGAGACAATGAGAACAGGACTGGAGAAAAGGAGGTGGATGACATTCCTGTAATACTTGTAAATGACCAAACTGTCTCAAGCAGGAGAGATTAAGAAATCCAAGTTTCCCAGGGCTGGGGAGGGTTCAGGCAAGCAAAAGAGAGGCTGACAGCAGGCACGAGGGACCAGGCTTTAGGAAAGGAAGCAGATCTGATTTTCAGACTGTTTCTCAAACGGTTGGCAATATCTCCTCCTGCTTTCCATGAACATTATTTGATATGCCGTTTTATTAGTTCTGTTTGATATTGTGTTTTCTCAGCATAAAGTAGCCTTTTTAAAGCAAAAATAAAAATTTGTGCTATTTTAGAAGTCATTAAAAAATATATGTTTGAAAAAGTTAAAAATCACAATGAGATTAAGACTGTTTAATAGTTACTTTTTGATGGAAATCCAATCACATTGGCCTATACTGTTACATATACCATTACTTGGACATTCATACTCCACTAGGAACATGATATATTACAAAAGAGAGAGGAACTTTGAAAATCACACTTAATTTTTAATACAAAATCTGTTGCACTATTACAGAAGTGACTCCTTCATGCACAGATAATTTTTGCATCTACCATTATGGAAGAGTAAAAACTGTACTTTTATTTTTCCCTCAAACATTGGCAAATTTGAAGTAACTTTTATCTTTGTGCTCTCTGATACCAGGGCAAGCCTGTTCTGCCTTTTTGTATTTCCATTAGGAAGGCTAATCTGTGAACAGTGAATCTGGAGACATGAGAGTATTTAGGGCCATCTTTACCTGGGATTACTTCAAACTGTGCTTTACCTACATATATCAAAGTTGCCAGGTGACTAGGCCTGCTGAACCCCATAGGCAAAACTCTGAAGAGTCCATCTAGAAATTTGCTGTCAAAATGTAGAATAGTACACTATTTCAGTTTCACAGCAAAAAAGGAAAACAAAACACCAAAAGGTATTTAAGTAAATGATTTTCAATCCCACGCACTGTATTAATTAGCTAACTTCTTATACAGTACAACATAAACATTGTATATTTATTTGTATGTAATGCCAATAAGCATATAGCATCTATACTTTAAGGGTATTTACAAATTCAACAAAATATCTACATATAAAAAGCTTTAATTAAAATTAAACTTGATGCAAGTTATGAGAAACCAATTTATTGGCAAATGAAACTGAGCATTCCTTCAACCATAGGTTGTTATAGAATTTCATATTTGGAAGTAAACCATTTGATAGATATTGTTTATGAATATGGTGGAATATATGTTTATTTTTGAAACTGCACATCTATTCCCTTTGACTGTTGGCCTTACTAGCACTTGTCAGATTTCTTAGATTCTGAAATGTGTCTGTAGCAATTTGCATATATATTGTTTAACGCTTTGGAGAGTTTCAAAAGCTGCCACATAGTTAAAGACTTAGAGAATAATATGTGCCTATCGGCAAGCTATTATATGCATTTAGTTCTGGAATATTTTGTTTTTAAAAAAATTTTTCTACTAAGTTGACATCTTTCTTATGGAATGTGACTTGTTTTAACAGAAACCATAAAGGACCACAAAATCATTAAGCGCTCCAGTTGGTGATAAAGCTTTTCTTTTTATACATATGGGGAAATTTCTCCTTAAGACAAACTGTCTTACTTATTATCTTCTCACATTTCCTTTTTTCGGTAGTGTAGTTTTTCCTTATCTCTTCTTTTATACTTTGACAGTAATCTAGGACTCCAAGTCGACTGTACTGGCAGATACAGAAGGCAGCATGTTCTGGAATGCTTAGTGTCTGAAGGCACTGCATGTGTCTTGCCCTGTGCTTTCTGAAATAATTTTTGAAATTTAAGTGGAGTGACTTGTTTTTGATTCTTTCAGTATGGCATGAATGCCAAATGCATTGCAATACACCTCGTTGATGCCTAAGCACAAGAAGGTAGAGATGGTGTAAAAAGTAGAACACTGTACTGCTGTAATACCTGGAAGATTAAGAAGGCTACAACGTAACAGGAGCAAAGAGCAGGTGACAGAGTCTCAGTAAGCAATCAGCAAATGCAACTGTCATGATTAAGTCATTTAGCAAGTATATACTGTACAGATTGTTACTAACAGTCTCCCAAAAAGACACAACAGCTAGACATAGTCACCAGTTTCACAACAATGTCCACAAAGACATTGAAGTTCTAGAGAATACTACAGCAACACTCTTGACAATGAAAATGGAATTCTTATTTCGGGGTTCAGCAGAAGACAGTATAAACAAAGTATCAAACCATGTTGTAATAACATACACAGGTATGTCCTTAAAATGGGTAGCATTTTTCATGCATTGTATGGAACTGTATCCTGAAGAGAAAATAACATGATCTGTTGACGATGCTGTATTGTTTTTATCAGTACCAAGGAAATCAAGAATGAATGTTTTGAATGAGAAAGTATGCATTTTGCACTGCAGTTCACATTAACATATCATATGACTGAGTTATGTTCTTGTTCTAACTGTTCTCATCATATTAACATACAGCAGAACATACTTCCTGCCTCTATGCTCATAGTATGAGAAGCCTGATGAACAAGTGCTTAAGATAAACACTCTAGAGAAATGGGATATTGGCATAGAGCTTACAGATTAAACAAATGAATTCATGGCATTGACAGGAGAAGGTGCCTCTGAGCTCTCGTTGCCTTCAGCAGGTTCCTTCTCTTTCTTACCACTGTATTGTCCAATAAAGGAGCCATCCTCATTGAACTGGCCATTCACGCCCTCTCCATAGTCAACTAGGCTATCATCACTATCTTCTTTTTTCACAGTCCTGTCTGAAGGTGTTCGACTGCCTTTTTTCAAAGGCTTGTGGTCTTCTGCATCACTGGGAAGAAGAGAAAACATTTTCATCAAGACCGGCATTCAGGTAAAATGTTTTCTTCTGAAAGGTCATGCATGCAAATTATGATAAAGCATATGGAGTCCTGAGCTTTGCCAAATCTAATCATCAGGTTGGCTGGGATGTGGTTGGAGTGAAAGTCAGGTGCAGAAATGATTTAATCATGAAGTCTTCAGTAGGTGGATGGCTTCTTATTGTGCATGTCAGTATCAATGACAGATTCTGTCTCTTGATTTGGAAACAATTCAGAAATAATCACAAGCATTAAAAAAGGAAGAATTGAGCAAAGTTGAAAATCATCATTATTTTGAATTCAAAGGAGGGTAAAAAGCTCAGGCAAGTAGAGAAGTTAGTATGTTAAACTGCGTAATATCTCTGACTCCTTGAATATGAATGAAGAATGATTCTGGTTAAGTGTGAAATATGGATTTTTTTTTTCTGAGCAAGAAGGAGAAGCAAAATCCTGCATTTCAAATGATTTTGTTATTGAGTGCAGGCCAGACTTGTAAACTTTAACCTTACCTTTCAAGAGACCTACAAATTCCATTAAAAGGATGCAGAAGAAACAAATGAAAATAGACTAAGAAGAGAAGCAAAATCCTTATACTGGTAGTATACACTATTTTTTTTCTGTACAAATTTCAGTTAATGGTAAAGATTTATTAATTTGGAAAGAGACACAGTTTAACCTCAAAGCACTACATTTGTACTGTGAATGGCATGTTGATATATTCTAAAGATTGTGAGTGATTCCAAAAAAAGGTGAACATTCCTCCACTCATCTTCACCCCGCTATTCCCTTCTCCCAAGTGTGCTATGTAGCCTGTCCATTGGGATGGGAATGTGAAGAGTGTAATTTAATAAAGCTTTATAGGACTTAAATTTTTTGGCTTCTTTCTCTGTTGAACCCCTCAGCACAATATCTGGAAGCAGAAGGGTAAGCATTCTGTTTTAGAACATCCTTTCATCTGGTCCTGGAACTAGGTATGCACATTGACCTTAATAGGTAAAATGCGCTTTAAGAAAAGAAAGAGAAGAAACAAAGGCAATGACAGTATTTTGTGATTTCTTGCACAGAACAAAAATACAAGGCAAAATAGGAAATATAAACAATATTAGCAAAAATAACAAGGCTTCATGTAAAAAAGAGGTCACATTAGCTGTAGTATTCCCCCTGGTAATTTGTACCAAGACTTTATTGGTCCCTCTGCTTCTTAGTGACTTTTATTCTAGTCAAGACCCAAATATTTCAAGATGCACACATATTTTGGCTCTTTTGTCAATAAAGTTTGAAAAAGGTTTTCAAACTTTTTCTGTGAAGAGCCCAATAGTATATACTTTCAACTTTATAGGCCACTTGGTCTCTACAGCACGTGGCCTCTTTTTGCTGTCCTTTACCTGCCCCTACCCTCTAGGGTAGCTATTCTCAATACTGATGACAGTGATCCTTTCAAAATGTAAGTCAAATCATGTTGCTCATTCGTTGCAAACCCCCCAGTGGCTTCCATCTCAGTCGGAGTCAATGACAGAATCCTTATGCTTTCCCCCAAGGCCCTGAACCAGCCCTGACACCTCTCCCACTTTACCTCCAATCTCCCTCTGTCTCTTTTGGTTCCAGCCACTTAAGCTCCTTGCTGTTCCTGGAACATGCCAGGCTCGCCCCCACCTCAGGACACTGTGCTCAGCTTGTTGATCCTGCCAGGATCACTCTCCCTCCAGCCAACCACCTGGCTAACTCAATTCCTTTAAGTTTTTGATCGGATGTCACTTCTTCACGAGGCCTTCCCTGACATCCTATTTAAATGTCGACCTTCCACACCCTTCCCTGACACCTTCCATCCTCTTTACTCCAATCTCTATCTTCCATAGCACTAATCCCTTTCTGACACACTCTCTGACTCATTTTTTAAAATGCTGACTGTTTATAGTCTGTGTTTTTTTCCCCCTACTAGGGGTAAGCTCTATGAGGTTCAGGGTTTTAGTCTATTTCGTTTGCTGCTGTATCCCCAATGATTAAATATTTTCAAAATAAGTCACAAAATGGTATGTATAACTATAAAATATATTTTGATACTTATATCCAAGAATAAAGTTGGCTGTGCAGTGGAAAGAAATGTTCCAGAACTCAGTTCTTGCCCTACTTCCTCTGGGAGGACCCTCCTTGCATGCCCACGTGGCTTTGGCCTGCCCCCTGCTCCTGTGGCCCCTTGGCTGTATCCCTTTCAGAGCACTTTTCACACTATGCTCTGATTGTTCGTTTACTTCCCTGCATCCCTCACTAGACTAGAAACTAGCCTCTATTGGTTTTAATATCCCCACAGCCTGGTATACAGTAGGCACGCAAGTACTGGTTGAGTGACTTTATAATAGTAAAAACTAATGATAGAAGAGACAAAGGGCATTTTAGAAAATTCTTCAAAACTCTACATTGCAAATTTTTCATTCCTTTTAAATCAATTTTATGATGCCAGACAAAGCATTAGGATATATTTCTTCCTCCCTCTTACCCTAAGAATGAATTTTAGGAAGCTATTTTTTTTTTCCCCAACAGCACTTCATTCAGGGTTGTGCACAGGGAAGGTACCTACCAAACGCCTACTGGGTAAAATTCAGCAACAAATGGATAAATCCGTGATTGTGCATTCTCATTTTCCTGTGGTCACACCCTATCACAGCCAAACCATGCTGCAGTTTCACTGATATTCATGACCCAAACACTCCCTCGAAAAGTCTGCCATTATCTACATTGCTCACACACTGGTTTATATTTGTGAGCAGAATAAATCTAAAGCATGTTACAACTAGAACACATCTTCACATCATTCAAGCTTTATGAGCATGCTTGCAACAGGACTGAGGTCACATGAATGTCAAGGTCCCTGTGCCTAGAGCCTCCATGTATGCTATGGTTTAAGTACCACAGTCACATGGCTTACAACCTGGGTTCATTCTGGTCTTTAAAAGAATGGATCTAAGGAATACAAAAAATACTTACATGGTTGGTTGCATTGTTTCTCTGATTTTTCTTTATGCTAGTAAGGGTGCAGATTCTACTGTCTGTATAATTAAAGAAACAAAGAAAGCTGCAGGCTTCCACCAGAGGGTAACTGCTTGGGGGCGGATGTTGGAATGAGGGCACGAGGGCATAGCATATGGAAGAAAACCCAAGTTTGGCCAGTGAAGTCCCATCCCTTTTTGCACTATGAAATATCCTCTGGCTCAGAGCCAACCATGTAGAAACAGTTTCATCCTCAAGTTGGAGAATGAGTCAATCAAAAACAGAATTAGTTTACATTTAGGTAATAGCCCTAATTTTGTGTGTGTCTGTGTGTTGATCAGCATATTACCTTGTTCTTAGATTGAAAAAGAATCAGAATCAATACATAATACAGAGCTCAAAACTTCCAGAAGGTGCAAGGCAGAGAAGAGACCTGGTGAGGCAGAGAGGAGAATGATACTTAAATGTAACAAAAAAAAGATTCTGTAATCAACAGTTGGAATCACAAAGAAACCAAAGGTGTTTTGGTCTTTTTAAGTAGAGAAGAAACCAAGGTCATGTCAGAATGTCACAGGACAAAGCCGTATCTGTAGCAAAGGGTGATTCTGTCTTGGGGAAGTGATTGCACCTGTGGGACTGTCTTTATGAACTTTCAGCATCAGTAAAAAATATCACTGAGTTGTGTTTTGAGTTTAAGACACCCAACAGAACCACATTCGCCTTGGCACCTCCCAGGTCCGTGTAATTACATGTGTGACAAGCATTGTTGTCTTCACACATGAGCCAGTGGGTTTGTACTCGACAGGCCCAAGAAAAAGTCTTTCTCTTCTGAGAAACTCAAGGCACAAGCTAGAGCCAGCCATCTGAAAAACCTTCACAGACATATCACTATGAAGTAACACAGGAATATGACCAAATAAATGTAAACACAGTGATAATGTGGCCAGTAACCACATCCTTGGTAGGCACTGCTCTGGAACCCAACATCATAGTAAAAGTTGTTAGCAGATAGCTTATAGAGAAGCATAGACATCTTAGAACTAGAAACCTTCAGAGATCACCTAATACTTGAATAACTGTTTCATATTATAGGTAAAAAAAGTTGAGTTCTAAACAAATCCAGTGCCATATCTAAAGGTATCAAGGGTAATGGGTGAGTTAACAGTAACATTGATGGTCTCTTGATTCCAAGCTAGTTCACTTTCAACCTCACTTTCAATCAAGTTTTAACGGAGAAGGTAGCACAGTTACCCTGAGAAAGTCACATTATGTCAAATCAGTTTCACAGCACTGCAATAGCAGTTGACATCTGACCCACGAGGCAAGCAGTACATTGCCAGATTCACTTGAGCATAATGTAGAACAGGAATCCATCACCATGTGAGGAATGTATGAAGTGCAATGGTTTCTTTCCAATTTGTGTAAATATATGTATACATATTTTCCAGCTATATTAAAGATTTAGCTTCATCACAATAAATAAGGCAGTGATGTGCATATCCTGTGTGGAATTCTAGCTACAAGGACTCCAAATATAGAAAGTTAATTGTAATTTAATAATTACACATAATTCTCCTGCTTTACAGGAGTAACACGTAGAAGAGTGAATTAACTTGGCACAGATTTCAACTCATCCAGTGTAAGACACGGTTACCCTAGGCAGTGGCCATCCACAGGCTGCTCTAATGTGTTGTGAAAACCTTCTTAGGTGGACTGGCTGGGGGTGCTGCAAGAGATTTTCATACTTTCAGCCTGGAGTCAACATTTGACATCAAGACAACCCTCACTAGATATTTCTGTAACTCAAGACACAGAAATTCTGAGTTTGAGAAGTCATAGTCATCTCTGTTGAGGGGATCAGAATATGAAAGCTTAGGTGCTTAGACACAAAGGCAAAATGCTTGTATCTGCATGGAAACTTCTTCTGTCAAAAATATATGGTTTTTCTCAGTCAATTCCTTTATTTCTTACATTTGACATGGAAATACCAACAATTTGCTCTAGAGACAGGTAAAAATTGGCACAAATATCATCTGGCAATCATAACAACAAAATATTTTATTTCATCTGAAAGCCTTTTCTTTTGGCTTTTTTTGCCAAAGGCTTGGTGTGGGCTTAGTGTATATTTAAAAGATTATATTTTATAAAATTCAGATGTTTATAGAAAGAAAAAACAAGGTCTAAAGGTTTTCTATGAGTAGGAGTATTCTTTTGGGACACCCAAATCCCAATCTTTTGAATGAACAAATATATATTTTATTTATACATAATTTTTATGTTTTATATTTTATAATTTATATAATTCAATATAATATAAAATATAATTTTATATTATTTTAAATTATATATATAATTTATACATAATTTATATTATATATATTATATATACATATTTTATATTAAATATATATTTTACATATGTTTAAAGAATTTCTCTAACTATTTAGCACATAGGTTAGGTTAAAATTGGTCTTTAATGATGGAGACAAGCCAAGAATGTATTATCAAAGTCCTGTGAGTTAACACACTGCCTCCAGGGCTGGGATATTTCTTAGCAATTAACAGCCTCTAAAACAACCTGGTTGTCATTTCATGATTAATGGGCAGAGGATAGGTATTTGTTTTGGAAAAACAAGCTTCAAATCGAAGATCAGAAATAGCAATACTGACTTTACGAAAGTATTGTTTAGAAAATGACAGGTGTAGTTCCCTTTACAATGCAGGTTTTATACGATCTTTATTGTTATCTTAACTCTCACTGTAACACACCAGCTTTGTTAGGTTGATCAACACAAGGGCTCTAGAAAATATAACCGAATGGAAGACACTGTGTCTCCAAGTTTATAACTATGATGGAAACTTGTTTCTTTAATGAAAAGTGAGGATACTTGAGCCATGAGGGATATGCAAACATTTAGACATGGAAATGTTTCTACACTAATACTAGAGGAAAACATGAAATGTAAGGCAGAGCATGTTGCTGGCTGGATCCCAGTCTAGGGAGACTGAGCGCAGGGCCTGTGCAGGGCAGGGAAGGCAAGAGGGCAGGTGAGAAGCAGGCTCACCTGTATTCTCCAAAAGTGCCGTCATCTTCCTTCATAGGCTGGATTTCAGGGTCGGCACGGGCGTCTTCCTTCTCTTTAACTGCAAAATTTCAAAATGATGTTAATTATCTATTGAGGCTGTGCTTCCATATTTAAAGTTTTTGGGAGTGCAGTCTTTGAGATACACAGCAGTGGAAACAGTTCTATTTATAGCAGCTGTTACATAACCGGACGTATCATGTGGCCATGCGTACACGGGGATGTTTCAGTCTCTGAGGCAACCTAACAGAATGAACATTTGCTAACGAAAAGGCTGGCTTCATGTAAGCATTTTGGTAGAAGCCATTTACTCACCTGGTGAAGGAATAAATTCTATGGGTCTAAAATTTCTCCCCTATTTACCAATTTATTATCTATATTCGTGGTTACAAATAGTTTTTGTAAATCTATTCTTTTGCAGATTTTTTTCTTGTCACTGAAGGGGAAATGGCCAGGTAAAGAAAACAGAAATTCACTGGCGCCACTAAATTGAACAAAACATTAACTATAAAGGGAAAGCAGTGTTCTACATCACGATACCAAGACTCAGTTCCTGCATTACTCCCTCGGGAAGACGCCATGCACCTCCCCCCCTCTGCCCGTGGGAGCCTACGGAGGCGCAGTGACTTGGGGGGAGTCTCAGGGTATCACCAATTCCTTCAGAGAACACATTAATTCACTCTTCCAATTGTCTTCTGAATTTTGACTATGTTTAGGCTCCCATCATATAAAAAGGGATCAAAAATTGTTTGAACAGAAAGTCCAAATGTATGACTCCGGAAAGATATACTTACTACACTCTACACTGATTAACCTATCCTTGCGAATTTTTTGTTGTTGTTTAATGGATAATTATACAGCATTATAAGGCAATTTTAATCTTCCTTTCTTACCTGGATATTTACCACCCTTGTTTCTTCTGATGAAGCAAACAATCAGCAAAATTAAGATGAGGAGAGCGACAGCACACATTAGACCAATGAACCAGCCCTGAGTTGCAATATCCACCTGTCGGCTTGCCATTGCTGGAAAACAGATCCATGGTGTTGGTGGGAATGGGTAAAGAGGAATATGAGAATTGTAGGTTTCTGTAGTATAACTTCCCATCATATATGAACTTTTATGTACTTTACATGTGGCCCCAAATTGGAATCTGTCAGTTATTAAATCAAGAGTTATTTAAATACTTAGCTCTGGAAAATCTGTATTAATCAGAAATATTCAAATAGAGAAATCTGATTACTAATATCATTAAATGCTAACAAACACTGCTGAATAATGTGTTCACAGCTATTTTAATTATATATTCTTAATAGAAGCATAGTTCCAAACCAATTAAAATTTTTACTATTTATAGGATAAATTGGGCATTAAGTGCAATGATAAGAATATAAGACTGAATTTTAAAACAGAACAGAATGTATACATCTAATGGAGTATTTTACCTTCAAAGGAACCACTTTTTGAGGCTAAAATGTCATTGCACTGATGCGCCATTTTTCAAAATGCTTTGGAAATCTTCTATTAAAAAAGAAAACTTTCCACACAAGAAATTTGTCTACCCAAGATAACCAGTCTTATTATTTTATATAGCACTCAATTTGCACCCCAAATACCAGATTCGTTATTCATCTCACTGTTATTTACCGCATTTACAAGAGTTGGTTCTGAATGAGTTCTGGAAATTTCTTAAAAATCCAATTTTTCCCCCAAGGTTCAATATTCAATATTCAATGCTGCTTGGGTTCATTCAAAAGACTTTGAGGCAATCTTGATCAGTGGAATAAGGAACCAGTTTTAAGAGAAAATACTCATTCACATGTATACATATCTTTAAATCTTCATCTGTTCTGTTTGGGTCAACAAATGTGAAACCCCTTATTCAACCAGTCACAGTATGCAAATCTTCTAAGAAAAACAGAATAGTGAGCATTTCTGGTATTATTTAAAAGTGTCAATCAGATGGGTCAAAGTGCAGCATCAATGGCTATTCAAACATGCCCATGAGAATTTGTTTAAATACACTGGTATGAATTTTTTATAGGCCTTTATTTTTTCTCTTTCGACCAAAATCAAGGTAAAACGTTTTCTTCTTTTGATTCATAAGCATGTTTATATCATGCTTTTCAATTTGATGATGGAATTTCTTCTGGATACATTTAACATGGTTGGGTTAGGTGTATGTGATCTCTAGATGCAGAAATAAAGATGGCTATATGTAGCCCAAATTCTGCTCTATGTTGCAAAAATAGAACCTTCTTGCCTTTTTTTTTTCCCCAACAAAGTATAAGGAGAAAAATGAAAATGCTTAAAGTCATGTGTGAAGAAGAACGTGAAAAATGGGCAGGCGTGCGTTTAAGAAATCAAATGAGAAGTGGAAATACACTATCTGGACTACAAATCAAATGCCAGCAGTCCTTCCTCAGAGCCCCCTGGAGGCCTCAGTGGTTAGAGTATCTGGTTCGGCTGCAAGCGAAGCACACATTTTGGCAGTGTGCTCCTTCTAGACACGCATCAGAGTCACAGCAATGCTGGTGGTGGAGATGAAGACAGTGACTACAAGAGCCAACATTCTGAAGCTCTTCTGATCTGCTGCGCACTGTGCTCAGAATCTCATTTAGTATTCACAGCAATCCTTTAAGGATGGCATGAGGAATAAGCCCAAGCCCAGAGAGGGGAAAGACTTGCCCGAGAGCTGGGCTTTGACCTGTGTCTGACCCCAGAGAACCTGGTGCTAGCCATTAGTGCTCTACTGCTGCAATGCATTCCTGAAAACATGCCCAGACATCAAATCTGCAGAAGCCTTTACAAAGAATAAAATGTTATAGGGTCTCTCCATTCTGAGATAGGTAAAAATATTTTCAAAGTTCCACATTATACACCCTTTGGTAATATATTTCTATCAGTTCACATATGGTCTTTGATTGTGTGCTTTTTCTTCAAAACTGAACCCAAAACCAACTGGTGTTAAGCCTATTGAGCACCTGATTGAAGTTTGAGTCCTTGTTTTTAGTATGCTTCATGATTTATAGCCTTGTCATAAATAGTACCTGCATTTACAGTTTTCAGTTAAACATACCTGATAAGGGCAAAATGCAATAACATACTCAAGTGCTAGCATGCATGTTGTCTAATAAAGATGGTGACTGTCAAACTGAACTGCCTGCTGGCAGCTTGCTACCACACCACTTTGCAAAAATTAGAAATGTTTCTTTGACAGTTGAGAAAGGAATGTCCAAACTGACTTCGAATTTTTGCCTCTATGTCTTAAGAAAAAAGTACCAAATATTTCACTACCCCAATATTTAAGGTTATGCAGACACAGTATGTTAACAGGCATATGTGTGTGCACACACACACATGTGCATATTCACACACACAGAATGAATCCTAATGGAGTTTTTTCTTCTTGAATCTGAGTTTTAATGGATGGGTATTTGTAGGAGTGGATAGGAGAGTAAAAGAGGATTTGTAGTATCTCTGGAACTTATCCAATCTAATTGTATTCACGTACTATTTGAGTTTGTCACAAAGCAATACATTAAACAAATAGACAGATATAAAGAATACAAAAAAAAAATAAGCCAGAGGAATGAAATTTGCTTTGTTTCCTAGAAGATAGTTCTAACAACAGTCTTCTGCTGTCACACTGCTTGCTCTCTCATGGGTGACCTGTGCCCTGTGGTAGTAGGTCTCTGGGGAAAATGCTCCTGGGTGCTTAGGAAAATAGGGTAGATGTGGAAGAGACAGAGTGAGATATATAGCTATTTATGAAGAATTCTTTATGTATAAAAATATTCTGTTCAGTTATAATCATTAGAAATGTACAGATGGGGAAGAAATGACCTTGGCTAAAGACTGGAGGCAGTTGACAAAACAAAACAAAATAAAACCCTGTTGGTCCCATTAAAGCACATCTGCTTGAATCTTCTGTGATATGAGAGGAGAGGCATGCAAATCAAGGAACAAGGTGAGGAAGCGAGAAGAGGTGGGGTCCTACCAGGAGTGTGTGTAACAGCCTCGGGAGATGCCCTGTTGTACATGCGTGCGTGTGTGTGCATGTGCATGTGTGTGGTGTGGGGGGTGGGGGAATGTGGAGAAGCACGAGCAGCAGAAGGTAATGCTTCAGGTGGAGCTGATCCATTAGCCCTACAGGACAGACCGTGGACGCTAGAGGAACAAGGGAACTGGATCAATGGTATTTACTCCTAAAGGTGGTATTTCAACTAGGGTTTAATCAGTATTTCTTCTTTGTCATAGTTACATTTATATATAAAAGGTGACAATACCTGGGGGCCTTTCCCTGTCCCTCCATCACTGGCACCCCAGAATGGCTCGTCTGTGATGACTGCTCACCTTGAACTACCTGCCTGCTGCAGCTGGAATTTTAAGTATGGCATCATTGAAGAAAAAAAAATCTTTTGAAAGTATTTGCCTTCTGCCTTATAAAAACACAAAGACAAAGAAAAGCCACAACTTGATTTTGTGGGTGGAATCTAATTCTAGGTATACCTGTGAGCTGGGAGTACACTGGGGCCTTTGGGGGTTCAGGATGGCCAAAGATGTATCCAGTCTTAAACAAAGCAGTCTTTTCTGAGGCAAATTGTTCCCCTCGGGTGTGGGCCTCTGTGACCCGGTGCGGTGGGATAGGGGCAGCCTCTGTCTGGTGATGAAGGCTGAACCTCCAGCCCAGCTCCGTCACCTTCCGGCTGGGTGGCGGGGTGGTCCTCCACCTACCCTCACACCCCACCAAAGCTATGTTTAAGTGGGTAGGAACACCGCCCACTTCATAGGAATGTTGTAAGGACTGAATGAGAAAAGCAGGGAAAACCGTTTACCTGGTAGAGACTAGAGCTTATTCAATGTTAGCACTATTACTATTATCAGCATTCTAGCTATAAAATGTATGGAATACCTATTTGACCTTTTAGTATTTTGAAATGAAAAGTTACTGATAATAACTAACACCTTGTAATACTAGGAACGGATAGTCCTCCTTAAGTTGCAGAGAGTATTTTTCTAGAACTTGGTACACAAGTAGATATGAAAATACAAGGAACAGAAAAGCAGAAAATTTTTTTTTCTTTAAACATGATTTTTAGCACATGAATGCTTTGAAAATGTAGTTTAAAAAGTTGATGAATATTATCTTTGTTCCTTTTTTCCTTTTTAAAACACCAATCATGATTGTTTATTTTCTAATTTATGAGAAATCATTTAAAAATCATAATGCTTGGGTAATGAAAGACATCAGAAAATACATTTTGCCTATGGATTCTACAGGAAATGTAACATTTCTTTAAGAATGCATGAAGTGACTGAAACTAACATGAACGTATGATTAGTGAATATGTATCACACAACCCTTCTTTAAATTTTAGTAGGCAGGGATTGTTTTCCATCTTGTGAGTAAAGATGAATATTCTTGCATCTTACATGAACACTTTGTTTTAGAAACTTCAATCATTACTGGCAGAGTTTGAAAATGTTCAAATAACAAATACGTACAGGCAAATTTGGTAACGATGAAATACATGAATCGAACAATTTCTTGTTCTATATAAATTTAATAATGTTTTCATCAGTTGTCTAACTAAACTACAGGGTTCTTCTGGGTTATAGTCCATTTTGACATAAAAAATTTAAAGTCATCAATGAGTATTTTAGCTCTAAATCATTTCAAGAATTCAAATCGCTGAGGAAAAGTTCATATGTGGAAATGATGTGAAAAATTGAATTACCTGAATGAGCTAAGTTAAGAATCATGTTTACCTCTGTTTTGGTAATGGTTTTTGGCAATAATGTGATTAGATGATGATTTGCTTAATTCTGTAATTCATTTGATATAAAGAGCCAAAGACAAACCCCCAAATCCCTTCCCATTTGGGTCCCAGAGAAAGACATTCCTGGCCCTACCCCTAACCCGGCTCCACCAGCTGTCTCCAACTGGAGGACCCTGGAGCTTCACCTCTGAGCTTGAGCCACAACTGGTGTGGGGTGCATCTCTCTGGGGCCTGTCTCAAGTACATTATCTGAACTCACAAAACCAGAGGCCCCCTCAGCACCAACTTGAACTTCATATGCTCTTCCTGGCATTAGACCCTTTAACCCAAAGCTCTGAGAACCATTTACAATTTCTTTCCTTCATTCTGCTTTACAAAATGGAAATTTTGCAAAAACAAGTTTGAATATTTTAAGGGACAAGAAGTCACTTGATGCTTCAAGAGAGGCAAATTCTTTATAAGATAGACAAAATTTAGGATGCTTAGGCTTATCAGTTTAAATTATTATGTCAAATAAACCGATTAAAATGAAAAATTGCAAGAGAATATCCTCAAAGAAAAATTGACTAGACATCCAGATGGTGTATTAATTGCATATATTTCCATTACATTAAATCTTCTCTTTGATGCAAAAGAAGCTTCTTTATCAGCACCTTGCCTTATAAAAATACTGAGTTTCTCTAATGATGTTTATAAAAAGAACTGTTATACATTGGTAGCTTAAAAGAACTATGGGAAGAATTATTTTTTAAGATTCAACAAGATGAATCTTTTGGTAAACTTAAATGCCTTCAAATTTATCCAAGTTATAGATTTCACCTTTCCCAAGTATTGGTTTTCCTAAAAGGGACAGTTCTTTCTTAAAATATTCACTTTCATGATAAAGGCCTAAACAGGAAGTTGGACTACCTTCAGTACTTGTCCCTTTGATGGGCCCCCAGCTCATTGCGTGCACAGCAACCTGCATCTGTGTTTCCATAACCTGCTGGAAATTAAAGCTGCCCCTCTCCTGGTAGACGTGGCCAGGACATCAGGAGAGCTCCTGACGGAGTACATGAAACACTGAAACATACTGGATGCTCCCCCACAGTGTTAATTTTCTGCAATTACTGATAAAATTCTGTCAGGTGACATAGACAAAATGACTACTTTGAAGTCAGTCTGATTTCTGCTACTTCATGCAATTTGAACAAATTTTCTTCTTTCCTCCTCGCACTTACAAACATAATTATTCATTATTACTCTTGTTGATGTGATGTTGGTACAGAACAGTTTTAAGTACCATGACATGAAAATAACATAGGCAAGAGACTTATTATATCTCTTGTTTTTTAATAATACAAACAAAAGATTTTTAGTTATATATAAAATATACTAACTGATGGTTCACTATAGTTTTTTTTTTTAGATAAATCTGATTCCCTCAATTGGATCAAGTTATTTTTCAAGATGATCCATAGTAAATCCTTAAAAATGACTTTAATCTCTTAAGATATATCCCCCAAATTAAACCCGGGTAATGAAATTGTTTCTTACTGCCAGCTACACCATATTCAACATTGAAGTTCACATGCTCTGATCCCTCATATTCCCAACTGATACTGACATAGGTCTCAGCAGCTGTGGCTGTAAGTTTGGGGATCCCTGAATTTACTGCTTGAAATAAATATACAATAGAAAAACAAATCAAGCAATCAAATTGCAGCACCATACACACAAATGCAAAATAAGTTTAAGTACTCTGGGACCGTGCAGATAAAATTAAAAATTAGAATTTGCTGCTGAAATTTAGAGTTCATTCATACTTCACTTTCACTATGGAAATGATTTTTTTTTTGGAGAGGAATGGTTGAATTCCATATTCATTGGGAAATAAATGAATAATCAGAAGTGATGCACAATATTAAAATCTATGGGTTCTATTATGTGAGTCCCGAACAACGTAAACTGTGGTCCATTAGCCACAGTCTCAGGAAACTGATCAGAGTCTTCATCTACTGATGCTCAGCCCAGAGGGCTGAACAATGCTGGGGGCAAAGGTCACGGCAGCTCAGAAATTGCAAGATAAAAACCAGTGCGAGGCAGCTGCTTTTCAATTCTATTTATTATCTCAGTGTGGGTCTTAAAAAAATTTGTTTTGGGGTAAAAAAGGATGATCCTTACAGTAGTGGCTTTTGACCTTCTTTGAGCCACAAACTTCTTTAAGAATCTGCCTCTGGGAAGTCCTGGGACCCCAGCTGAGGAGCTTTACTCCAGGAACTTAAGAGTATTTTGGATGGTTAGGGTACGCTGGAAGAGAAGCTGAAAAAGAATTGCCAAATAACTTAAGAAAGAAGAAATAAAAGGAATAAAACCTATTTCACTTGACACATCCCAGAGAGCAAGGCAGCCTTACCTGCTAAGTGTTCATTGCATATCACCTTCAGAAAAATCAGAGTGGAAACTCAACATCTTCTTAGAACACCAAATTATGGAGACTACAGGCCTGCTGTCTGGAGCTATGTGCCTGCGACTCAGTAAAGATGACGTCTAGTCATTAGAAGATTTGGCCGTCTAAGGCTGACAATTCAATCAGCCTGACTGCAACAGCTTAAACTAAAAATGACATATTTGCAGATACATTAACTTGAGTAGTTAAAAAATGGTATGATCAATTAATTTTTCCAGAGAAAGCATCCTATGATAGTAAATCAGAAGTGTCAATGGGTTTCCTTAGACTCTAAAACTAAATTCCAAATAATGTTATATAATTTAGAAGCTAAAGGCCTCTACTGAAACAAATTTAACGAAATGACCTTTCTTAGGATCGGAAACAGAAGTACAGACGGTCCCTGATTTAACAATAGTTCGACTTAGGATTTTTTGACCTTATGATGGTGTGAAAGGGTGCACATTTAATAGAAGCCATACTTGGAACTGTGTATTTGGGCCCTTTCCTGGGTTGGTCATATGCAGACTGTCCTCTTTCATGATGCCAGGTGGACAGTGAGCACAGCTCCCAGTCAGCTACTTGCTTCTGGGGGTTAACAACCGATACACTTACAACTATTTTGTACCCGCACAGCCATGCTGCTGTTCACTTTCAGCATAGTATTCAATAAATCATATGAGATATTGACACTTTATTATAAAATAGGCTTTGTGTTTGATAATTTTGCCCACCTTCTGGCTAGTGGAAGTCTTCTGAGCACATTTAAGGTAGGTGAGGCCAAGCTGTGATGTTTGGTAGGCTAGGTGTATTAAATGCATTTTTGACATATTTTCAATTTATGATGACTTTATGGAGATGTGACCTCATGATAAATTGAGGAAGATCTGTATATTACAGTAATTAAATAATGCATTTGGCCTCTGAGATACAGTTCGTCATCACATGTATGTTGTGTGCCTCTGTGCGCTCAGGGTGGGAAATAGCTGAGAGCAAAACTGATTACTGAATTATGTAGGGCCCTTCTGTGCACCTAACTGATGTCAATTGTCTTGAGATTTTCTTAAACGAATAGATAATGATAGGAATATGATCAAATCAACAGAGATGATAAATAGGAACATGGGGATAAAACATTCCTGGCAAAGAACCCAGATGAAACATTGATTTTCTTAAAACATTTTTGGAATCATGGAACTGAGGAATTTAGTCTTGGTGTAATGATGAAGATGTTCAAGGCAGATCATCGTGAAGTACTTAAAAGAGAAGAGCATTTAGCTCAAATTTAAAGACACCCAGAGAAAGGGTGATTTTCTAAAGTGATGCTATTTGGCCACTTTTCACATTGAGAACTCGATCTCTCCTCGTTTTTACTCAGCACTCACCCACTTCCTTATTGAACAAATACTCAAGTGTCACCTATGACATGACAGTGGGGCAGCTAGTGTCATTTCTTATGTGGGCTTTTTCCGCAGTCTGCCTCTCTTCTCTCTCCCTACTGTAAGCCTCCCACTAATGCAGTTACCTATTTCTAGCCTCCTAAGCTACATATCTGGCCCTGTCACTTATCTGTTTAGGTCGTGGAGGACTTGCCTCTGCCCACAGGTGAACACAGATTCCTTAGCGAGGCATTCCCTGCTGCTAAGGGTCATTCACACGGGGCCTCACCTACCTCTTGAGCTACATCTCTGGGTAAAACCCTAACGTCCAGGGTTTTCAACCCTATGCCTTGGCTTATTCCCCTACCAAGAACTTACACACCCCAAGCCCTGACTCATTGGCCAAAATTCTGCTTCCCTTTCAAGGCCCAGTTTAATACTACTTTCTTTGGGAAGCTTTTCCTGAACCTGTTTGGCAAAAACAGGCTCACTCCTCTATGCTCAGATAACATTTTATTCAAATTACAAGGTTAGCATCTATTTTCAATCTTTTTTATGTGTTGGTCTTACCTGCCATATTTTAAGCATATCAAAGGCAGGGTCTGTCTTACCATCTTGATACACAGTGCCTTAAAAAAGCCTGGCACATTTAACTTGCCAGATAGACATGAAATGTTGAACTGATGGGACCTTCTATATGCCAGCTGGCCCTGAACAACATGAGTTTGAACTGCATTGGTCCACTTACATATGGAGTTTTTTCAATAAATACGTTGGAAATTTTTTTTGAGATTTGCAACAATTTGAAAAAACATTTTCTTTTCTCTAGCTTACATACATAACCTACAAAATGTGTTAATCAACCATTTATGTCATTGGTAAGGTTTCTGATCAACAGTAGGCTATTAGTAGTTAAGTTGTGGGGGAGTCAAAGTTATACATGGATTTCACCTGTGTGGGGAGTCAGTGCCTCTAACCCCTGTGTTGTTCAAGGGTCAACTGGAGTCTTAGGCCAAATAAAACTGTGAACTTTAAACCTGGCTTTTATTTACTGGTTCTTTAGCTTTTCCTTGTTTCTTGACCTAACTGGTAGCAGTGGGACCAACTCTGGTGTAATTGTAAGTAAGGGTCCGACCATAGGGAGGATTCATCACCAGCTTCTCACCTCTTCTGCTCAGTCCTAACTGGCTGACCACAGTCAGCTGCTAATTAGGTCAAGATCCAGGTTCAGTTACCGACTTGCCAGTTAGCTGCTCCTTATTCTTGTACTCCAACTAGTCAAACACAAAAGTCTTTTGGTGACTGATCCAAAGGGTAAAGGAGTAAAATGCTGTGGATGAAGGAATGTCCATCCATCAGCAGCTCTAGGACCATGAACACAAATCCATTCTCTATTTCTATAGATGCCTTCACAGGTCTATTTCCTAGAATCCTGGACCCCAAAACTATTTAAAGGGACACAGAAATTGAACAAATACAACCAAACGACTATAATTCTTACACAGATATTGAGGGCTTCAACCAAACAAGTACACAGATCATGGTAAGTGATGCCTGAAGGTCTCCAGGGTATCTCCATGCTCAAATTAAGGCAAGGACAGCATTAATATGGCATAATGCAGCTGAATGAATCATCCTGGCTTCTGCTCTGGGGCTTAAATAATCTTTTGTAATTATATATTTGTAAGCTTGGCTTTGCTTAACATCTCTTAAAATCTGTAAAAAAAATTAAAAAATGTAAACTCAGCTGCACCTCTTTTCCCCTCTTTGATCAGAAGTGAATTAAAATCTCTAGAGGCTGATGCTTCTATAGCTGAGGATATCATAACACATTTTCTCTCAGGGATTCAGCTCTTATTTATTCTTTTTCCTGCCATTTTAAATTAAAGTATAAAAGATAGATAAAAATATTACAATTTAGAAGGACCATGGAGAACTTTTATTTTTCTCTCCTCCCACATGTAGCTAAACTGCATGGAGAAGGAAAACAGAGAAGATAAATTCATTCTTAGGTTGAAAAAGAAATATTTTTAAGGAAGGGAAACCCAAGATAACCAATTATTCGTGAGCAATTTAAAGTCTTATCGTTATTAAAATGTCATCATTTTTTGCAAGCAGTGTTAATTACTGTACACTATTAGAAGAAACAATATAGGAAATAAGGTTTGATTTAGCTTCAAAACAATTTAAGCACTATTTCTCTTCTTATCTGAAATCCATCTGATTTCAACATTAGGGGCTTCATGAATTTTCCGACACTCCATTTTTTCCTTGTCTCTATAATCATAAGTAATTCACAATTCAAGTTGGTAGCAGTAAATGTAGCGTAAAACCTAATGGGAGGATTTCTTTTAGTTAGTTTTAATTCTTTAATATCAGCTGGTGATGTTTTTTCCCGTGGAATGTATGTCCTCTTCTAACAAGACAAATCAATGGAAAACTCAGATGCTCTCCACAGGAGCCCAGCTGCCACACAATTACTCCGCAATGACTCTAGGCAGAGCTGCAGGGATGTGTCCGCTGCCGAGGGAAAGAGGCCAGGCCCTCTCTGGAATGCTTCAATCCAAGGTTACCAGGGGAACATAGCAGCAAATTATTATAAAGCAAATGAGGTTTTTAACTGACATCTAATTATCCCAGTAAAGACCTGGATATATACAAGAAAGGTTTCCATCTGTCTACAAGATTGTGGAAACTTTGAATTTTAATAACTTTGTTCTTTTGAGTCTAAAACACACATATATCGTGTCATTAAGATTACTGAAAATGGCTACAGTTCTTATTCAATCCCTCCAAGATCTATCTGATCTACATTTTATAATTTGCCATGACTCTGAATATAAGCAGAGTTCTAAGAAGACAGAAGATATGTATCAGGCCTAAGCTCACAAATTTTGAATACTTTACGGCAAAGCACTTATTTCTTTTGGTTTTCCTTGACTTCATTTCTTATGTATGCTCAATTAGTCTGCTGAAGTCCAAGAGAAGCCCTGACAGGGGGCACCCCACGGGAGAACAGGGGGTCCTCTGGCAGCGGTCCTGCTGCCGTCTAACAAGCCAACAGATCGACCCGCAGCTGCGGGTCAAAGATGGGGGTGGCTGTCTTTGGGATCGCCTCAGGTGGGAGACATGTGACAACTTACTCAAGCACCACGGCCCCCACCAATCTATCTCACCCGGAGAGCTGTGAGAAATGGAGGAAAACAAAAGTAATCCACAGCAATCGTTGGCTATTACCTGGGTTGGGGGGACTTGAGCGGTTTGGTGAGGACAGGATGGAGTAACACGACTGAGTAGAGCATGCAGGCTGACTGGAAGACTTGCTCGGAGGGGATTTTGGCGGGGAGACTGACTCTCAGGCCAATTAGAGGGTACTGCTGAGCTGAAGTTCCAAGCGGAGAGTGTAGGGTAATGCCAGCAGGGTGTGCACTGCGTCTTGAGGAGAACAGCTGATTGGATTAGAGTGGAAAGCTTGGCTGATCCGATTTCTCACAGGCTATTTTCATCACAGGACTAACGTTTCCGAACCTTTACTATGTGGCATGGCCATAGAGAGGATCTGTGACAAATCCACGGTTGTGGTCCTGTGGGACCGAGTGACAGTCATGTCATTAAAAGCTATGATTAGGATTTGTGCCAGGGATGTCTTGAGAAAAAGTTTTAGGAGAAATCAATGTGTGGCTTTCTACTTATATGAAAGACTAGACATTAATTTTAAAGCCAAGATCTTCCAAGATCTTCTCTTTATTTTGGTGCTTTAAAGCTTATTTTATTTTCTCTTTAACCCATGCTGCACTTCCCCATGTTTAACATTGCAAATTTCACACATGTATAAAGTCATGCAGATGAATTATTTTACCTTTGCCTGCACCTACATCAGGTGGAAGAATACCAGCTTTAATGAAGGGAAACAGAAATAGGACACTATATAGTTAGATGTAACACACCCATGAGCATGTAAAGCGATACAAAAACACTTATTAAAATGCCAAAGCATGCAAGGAGAATGAAGAGTACCACATTAGGTACAGGGGACAAAGATAAGTTGGTGTCCCCAAACTTACCCAGTAATCAAATGCACACATTACTTAAGGTGCATTATTCACAGTTGCCTATTTTATATGAAGGCTTAGGGCATTTTAAACCAATTTTTAGGCGGAAATGTCAATTTCTTATGCTATGCAAGATAATGAAATAATCCTTAAGCAATTATACAGTTTAGAGACATGCAAAACCAGAAAACCTTTTATAATATTTTTGATCATTTTCATTGAATCTAACTTTTTTCAAAGTGAGTTTTAAAGGTATGAAAAGAAGTGTTAATTCCTTTTCTAGATACTTAAATAGGGCTATTTTGCTTTCTCTGTACCAGATGGCATACCAAAATACAAAGTCCCATGCTCAAACACAAAATAAAGGCACTATTTAATAACTGTTCTGTATTCCTTGCTAGAAAACCTAAATTCGTGTGTGGACTAGCAAATTATTTTCCAGTGCATCAAAACCAGAACTAGAATTACATTTATTTATTTGCAGATAGATGTGTATGCCAGTGCAGGCACATATATGTGTATTAAATGTATGTGTCTGTGTCTGTGTATATACATGAAAGTTATAGACAGGAAAAGCCATTGCCTTGAACTTTGACTTCAAGTGTGGCAGAATGTTATACTTTCCTACCCTCACCTCAATATTTTATTATAAGTTTACAATTTCATATGGATTTTGAAAACAAATATCAAATAGCTATTCTAATATGAATTAAAATAATTGATTATATATACATATCAAAATGGATTTTACAAATGTTTGTATTAGTTGGGTAAGATGAATGAATACTCATTGTTAAGAGGGGAAGAGAAGCATAAACTTTGGTTGCAGATTTTTGTCTTACGATGCTTAGATGGATTTTCTACATACCCGTCTTACCTTCATCCACAGTGGTTACTGCTTCCTCTGTTATTTGGCTTCCTGGTCCTGCTGCTGTTTGTGCATAGAAATAAAACTTATACCGGGTGCTGAAGTTTAAATTTTTTAGAGTCCACCTTGTCTTGTTGGCAGGAATTTTCAAATCTACCAGAGGGCCTAATTCATGTGTGTTGTTAACTGTCAACAAGAAATAAAGAAGTTCATTCCCCATTAGCTGCTAGAAGAATGCTATGATAAATCAATATGTCAACCAAAGACCTAGACTTGGAAATACACTGACTTTTGTAATCCGCACTCACTCTGGCCCAACATAAGTGATAACCTTTTACAGCTCCTATAATATGGCATAACAAGGGGAAGGATATCCTCAATTGGCCTGTAGACTAGGGGAATTTTATAGTTGTATCACAACAGCATTTTTGTCTCTGTTGTTGCAGGCAGAGGCATAATCCCAGAACTCTTTTTCAGAGGCTTTGTGCCAAAGGAACTCTCTTACCATTATCTACTTGCAGATAATGCCTATCTGATCACTGATAGAACCCTAAGCCCCATGTTCACAGATCTGTAATGTTTTGCAGATTACCTAACTTTCTATAGCATATATGTCTTTAAAAAGACAGATTTGTAGTTCCTTCTGATACAACACTTCCTGCTGCTACAAACAAATGACTAGTATGTATTCTAAGATAATAGTTACCATTTTTTTCCTTTTAAAACCGTATTTCCCCTTTCCTTCTCCCAATAACTCACTTGGCTGATATTTTAAGGTGTACTCCGTCAAAATGCCGTTTGGGTGGCTTGGTGGATCCCATTCCAAAGTGAGCGAGTCCAGTGTCGGATTAATAATCTTCAAAGAGGATGGAGCACTGGGGACTTTTAATAAGAACAGAGTCAATGAAAAGAATCTTGAATATTTTGAAATGTATGAAATGACACATTTCACCATGTTCACAGAATTCAGCAAGGTTTTTGTTCTCTGTAATTCATTCTTGTCCCTGATTCAACAGAAAATACATGAACAGAAACCTGTGACGGGAACCTGATTAGCAAGTGCCCTTCTTTTTTTCTCTCCATTTCCACTTAGATTCATTAAGACCATCCCCTCAAAAATATATAAAGACTTTGCCTTTATACGGACCCGAGCCAACGTTTAAAAAGAAAAAGGCCAAGAAAGTACTCACTTGATTTATGAACGGTGTCTTCACAAGAGTGAACTAGTGACTGAGTGAAACTATTCTAACCAGACCTTCCAGAAGAAGCAGCTGTGCCCCCTCAGGTTATTAAAGATTGTTTTCCCCAACAAACCATGTGTCTCCCCAGTCAGAACACCTGGCCTGCTGGCTGTGGGCATGAGCCAGTCTGCCAGGCGCAGAGTGGCTTCATCCAGAATGCTGACAGACGCCCAGAATCTCAAGGTGATGGACAGAATCCCGCTGCTAGCAAACCCCTGGCTCTGCGGCAGGCCTGCGGGGCATCAGGTTCTCGGTGGCAGAAGATGGCAAATGGCCAGAGGAAGCATGCCTTGTCTTCCTTTATTCACTTGCTCATGAGAACGATGGATGGTGGCAGCTCTCCTCACAGTGGTTCCCTCCTCTCCCCAACCTCCCATACTCCCTAGGCACATTCATGGCACTACTGTCCCTCCTGTCCCTCTAGCCAGATGCCAGGGAGCCAAAATGAATTTCTCCCTCTGCCTCATTTCCACCATCTCCTGGGACACTAAATCCTGTCAGTTGCCCCACATTCATCTCAGCCATATCCAGTCCCTCCTCTGCTCTCTGCCCCACCCCTACTTCAGGGCCTGAATGGTCTTTGCCTGGGCCTAGGCCAGTCCTGGTACATGGTTGTAGGCTTCCCCAAGCCACCCCTTTGAGAATCTGATGACAGCCATAAGCTCTCCCAGGAAAATAGACACATTTTACACACAATATCAGGGGGGTTCATTGAGCAACTTAAACTCATTCACTGACCCCTCTGAGAGAGTACAGTCCCCAGGTTAAGAGCCTCTGGCTTACAGGTTGATATCCACAGCACTTAAGACCGTGCAGGCTGCGGGTCCCCCTAGCTGACCTTCCTCTCTTCTCACCATTCCTGGCTCTGAGACCTGCAGCTCCCTGAGGGGGCTTTGCTGTTTCATCCCTTTGTGTCTTTGGACTTACGACTATTCTTTTTTTCTGCTTTAATCCCCTGGTCATATCTTGTGTGACACCTTCCCCAGAACCATCTACAGGACTGGTTCAGGGTCTCACTAGTGCAAGCCTTGAGTGACAGGTGCCATTGACCTCTAAGGTGCAATGAGACTGAGGACAAGCAAGTATAATGAAATGGGAGCTGGGACACAGGATGGCCCTCAGGGGCTGTTGGGCAGCAGCCAACATGAGCTCTTCCAACAGGAGCCAGGGCACTGTTTACCTGTGAAGTGTTTGATCTAAAAGACCTAAGGAATCCACAGAAGTTGTCTGGCTCATTTTTAATATTGGCTTGAGGCAAAATTAAAAATCATAAAGCCCATTTTGGTGCCTTTTCAAATCCCTATGTTTTGTTCTCCAGAAGCCCTTTCTTCTCCATCCAGTAGGCTTCCACATCCCTGTGCCAGTGGTACATCCTTGAAATGACTTTCCCCTTCTCTTCCCAACCCACTTTGCAAGATTTGCAACCTCCTAACTCAGCTCAATTTTGGCATAAACTGTGAAGGTGCACTAGGATATACAGAATTATTTTCCTTGCCAGGTGTTTTTTTAGGTTATCACATCAGTGCTCATACTTCTCAGATGAAGTAACTGAAGCTTAGAGAAATTTTATAACTTGCCTTATATCAGAAAGTTAATGACCCAAATAAACATCAAATGGGCAAGGTTTCTGAAGTGTAACTAGGTGTGGAGAAAAATTTTAAGTTGAGATGGGGGTTTTAGGGCAGCATTTGGGTTCTGAAGGCTTCCACATATCCTCAAAGCCACATATGAGCTGGCATTTTGCCAGCTGTGTTCATCTATGGGGAAATTGCATTTGGCTTCCAGAATGTACTTTATCTGGGGGTCCTTCTGTCATGCAAAGCCTCTCCAGATGTGCCATGTGTTCCTAGGATCTCAGAGACGCGTCCACCCCATACCTCCTTCGGGAGTATTAAAGACTCTGTCGGGGCTGGCTGGACCCTCGCCTTTCCCATTGACCACTCGCACGTTCACTGTGTAGTGGCTGAAGGGCTCCAGCCCCGGCAACATGCCATGAGTCTTGCTGCCCTGGAAAGTGAGAATCTTTTTCTCAATGTGGCGCCTGTTTCTTTTTGATGAACTCTGTGCCTTCCAGTAGTAAATCTGAAACAGCAAGAACAAAAGTCAGGAACACAGAAGGGAGCAAACAAGATTCCTCATGCTCACAAAATTAAAGTTTTATGTTTTTTTTTTTCCAGAAAATTCCCTTGGCACATTTTAGAAGATTGTTGGCAAAATGGATATTGATTCTGAGGCAAGAGAATAGAAGCCCACAGACAATGAGGGAAATTAAATTAAAAATATATGATGAAGCTGGGCTATACTATTTTGGAGGAATACACATGAAATAAATGAAACAGCATCATACCTATATGATATTCTCTTAACATAAGGGAATGGAAGGCAATAGAATGAGTAAGTGCCTTATTTGTATAAAATATTCAAAAAATCAAAATTATTGTCCAACATTTACATATTTTTTCCAGAGTTAACACAACTTCAGGTACAATATACCATTTAGCTTAATCCTAAAAAGCACAGTGAGTTTTTATTATTATTCCTCCTACAGGTGAGTCCCTGGTCTGCCCAGTGACTTGCCCAAAGTGACAGGGCAATCAAGAGCCACCATGGATGCTCCACTTTCAGTCTAGGCTTTCTCACTAAGCCAAACTGCATCATTTAATGAAAAACACTGAGTTTTGTCTGTATTAAATTGTAAGCCAATAGGTTTTGTAGCAATCAATAAGCAAATTATTGATTAACTTTAGTTTAAAAATCCAGAATTTTTGTTTATTAAGTCCCCTACAATCCTTCTTAGGAGTTTAAAGGCAATTTTAAGAAAAGTCAACATAGAAATATAGTTGGGCAATATCAGAGAAAAACAATCCAGAATTGAACGTGATGCATTACAAAAAGTGATCTCTAGGGGTCAGGGTTGCCAAATCAAAGTAGGTGCAAAAAAGTTCCTTGACCACTGATGGATCAAAAATCTCCATGAATCAGTCTTTCTGTGCTTCCCAAGAACAAAGGTAATTGATATTCATGAGACTGACCTGGTTGGGAATATATTGTTGTGAAATATAATCTGAGTTATTAAAAAAAGTACATTATTTGCAGAATAATTCTGTGGGTTTGCCACATACGGTCAGTATTACTTTCAAGCTAGGTGCATTTTGCTATAGTCTAGTTTTTTAAACATTAGTTTTCCCCAGTGTGTGCATATGTTGATTGTGCAGTTGGTGGAATGCTTGGTCATCTGTGGGAAAAACTGAGAAAACATTTTTTTTCTCACTTTGGATGCAGAGCGATTTTGAATCAGTTCTAACTGGGGCTCCTTAGATGCAGCCTGCCTGAGTGGTAAACTGGATGAACTCTCAAGGCCTCCTCCTCTGGAGAAGAGAAGTGCATTGGGCGTTGGCTGCTGGCCTCTTCCTAAGGAAAGAGTGTGAGAATCTCCCTTCACTTGCCCGATAGCCTTGCAGGTGTCCTCGGATACTTTTCGGAGGTACTGGCTCCCAGCGCACCTCGGCTAAGGTACTGTTCACCACATTCACAAGCACGTTCCCGGGAGCCACCATTGGGACTGCAGAATGACAGGGAAGGGGGTAAAGTATCAATGTTATTTTGAACTTCATGCAAAACTGTCGCTGATAATTTTAGCCTGAAGCATGACCCAGTCCCATGCTATGGATTATCAAGGATCGAGAGCCGATTCTGTTTATTTGACTTTGTGAGACTATAACATATCTTTTTAAAAAGTAATAACCTTTAATATTCTGCCTACTTTTTACAGAGCAGGCAGTTTAAATTAAGAAATGTTGAGCAAAATAATTACTGCCTCCCTTCCTCCCAATCTAAGCACCTTTGGAAATGGCTTTGATTTACACCTTGGCAAGTCCTTTTTGCAAGGGAAAAGTGTAAAAGAAATAGCTGCAGACACTTACGGTCTTCTCCAGAATGGCCCATGACTGCAGCTGGCTCTGGAGCAAAGCCCACGTCATTGAGGGCCTGAACTTTCACCAGGTATGGAGCAAAGGTCGGCGTGCCCGAGACAATGTATTTGGATACATTTGCCACGACCACTGAGGTCCATTCATCATCGCCATCTTGCTGGCGCCAGCTGACTTTGTACTGAAGGCCTGGCCCATTCGACTCGAAACCATTCAAGGGCTATGAGAAAAGCCAAATAATTTGAGCTTATAAACAGATACACTGCACAACCTTTTACTGGAATAGCAAAATTTAATTCCCAGACTTAGAGAAAGTGAGCATTGAAACACTAAAATATAAGCTATTCACAATTTCCTCCAGGGACCTTTTATCTTTTGTTCATTTGTGATGAGATTCAAAGTTTGTTTACAATCAACACTGCAAAGGTTATTCATTTCTATCTTGAAATAAATACCACATAAGCCTTGCAAACTCTGGCTCCACAGTCAAGGGCTGGTGAATTGAAACATTTCAGTTACCTAGTTTCCTTTACATATTCCTGTTGATCTGATTATATAGATCTGTCGATCTATTTTACTTAGACACTGAAACTTGTGAACTGCTTCTTTCTTTACCAAAAAAAAAAGGCTGGTTGTCATTCTATCCTGTTGGTACATGTATGTATGTACATGAGTAGGTATAAATATGTATGCATATAAATATACATGTATGAATCCATCTAAAAGAAGCTTTTAAATTACATAAGTAAATATATGTTAATCTTCCAACTCCAGAAAAATACAGGTAAGCCAAAAAAGAAGCTGACTCCTGGGAATAACTTGGCACATGTCTTCTAAATGGTTCTCTATGATGATGATAATGCTAGCTAGCAATTATTGAGCACATATAAGTACTAGGCACTGTGCTGGATGCCTTATGTGTATTAAAGCCTTAATCTTATGAATGATGCTATTATTATTCCTATCATACAGTTACATAATGGAGATATAAAACAACTGGCTTAAAGTTACCCAGTTAGTAAATGGCAAAGTTGGGAATTGCACCCATTTGTTTTCACTCGAAGGACCAACCACACTTTTAACTACTATATAATACCACATCTTACATAATAATACATATAAAATACATATTTCTCCCCATAAATATATTTATTAAAAAATATATGTTTTTCCCCCAAAACTGGTAAAATGGGACTTTAATATAGATATTATTTTAAAAAGACTTTTTCCCCCTCTAAAATATATGGAGAAAAGTTGAAGCCTTCATACATAGCTCACCTTCCACGTAATCACCAAATTATCAGGCTCTGATCCTAGTCCTTCCACAGCTGTAGGATTTTTATCCGGTTCTAGAAGTTAAACAGACACATATATATAAGTTTTGGTCTTTTTCAAACAATGGAACACTATTGTATTTTATTTCATATCACAGAAGACCCACTTTACCTGCGGCTTTAGTCAAATACTGTTCAGAGGCCTTGCTGGGCCTACTCCTCCCCAGGCTGTTGACTGCCATCACTCTGAAGGAATAGTTCACGTAAGGCGACAGCTTCAGCTGGGCGGTGGTCTGTGTTCCAGAAACTTCAGTTTGGTGGTGCCACAGCCCTGCCTCATGCATTGTGTCTTCATATTCAATGATGAATTCTGGCCACAACACACACATACACAACAAACCCAAGATAGTGAATTCAAATTCAGTCGCCCAAGAAGCAGGTGGCTAGGGTAACTAATAGGATAATGAAATAATTCATGTACAAGAATAATTCATATACAAGAGGAGCCAGACATGGCTTATTTTACTTTCAAGAAGAATTCCATTAGAATATGTTGATTTCAGAGTTCTATCATCTCATCCTCAATGCTTCAGCACACCCCATAATATTTGGTATTCTGTCTCCAGCATGCTGAGTTTGGTTACTTAAAACTGTTTAGAAGTGATCCACATATCCCTAGGAAAGTTTACATATATGAAAAGATGGCTTTTTTTTTTTATAACAGGAGAGGTTAAATTAATCCAGTGAGACATCCATTTTCCATTAAAAACAGATTGGCAACAATAAAAAATTTAACATACTTTGTTAACTGTGCTGCAGGGAAACAAGCACTTGCAGGAAGTGTAAATTGTTTCATCTTCTGTGGAGGACACCATAGAACATGTAATGATGTTTATTTAACTCAGACACCCTTTCACTGAGAAACTGTACTTCAAGCAACTTGTTTTGAATACATGTGCTCATACATATGCTCAGAGACATATGAAACAGAATCCACATTGCAGCACTGTTTGCAACCAAAACAAGCTAACTGCAAATAACCTCAGTGTTCATCAGTAGGACACTGATGAAATAAATGCGGGTATGTGCACACTGGAATATTCTTCAGCTGTAATAAATGAATAGGACCACTCCATATGCACTGAAATGATTTCTAAAATACATGGTTAGGTGAAATCAAGTAGGATATAGAACAGTGTGTGCTGGATACCACATTTGTGTAAAAGTAAAAAGATTTCCTATGACATATGCCCATATGTATATGCTTGAATTTACATGTGTTACCTCTTGGAGGATACATAGGTGTATTCTGATAACACGGGTGCCACCAGAGGAACTGGGAAACAGGAAGGAGGAAGATGTACCTTTCAGTGCCTTCCTTCTTGCATCTGCTAAAGTTTTGTGGGAGTACATGTTTTACTCTTGTAAAAAATAGGTATTGAGAAATTCATTGATTCCCTACCACGTACCCTGATATGAATTAAAGATGCAAAGATGAGCCTCAAAATATTGTGTGTTGCAGTGCTCCGCAGCTGAGTACTTTGAGTTCTTTCAGTTTATGTTAGTTTTCTGGTGATCTCCAGCCTCCTAAACTGATGACTTGCATATTTACTTCTGCAGCTCCTACCTCTCCTCTGAACTGCAGACTTGGATAGTTAATTACCTACTCAGCATCTCCACTTGTTTCTCTATTACAGCATCTCAAGCTGGTTATGACCCAGACTGATCCCAGTCTGCCCCCTTCACTTGGGAGGGACAACTCAGGCTGAACCTTGAAGCCCTTTTTGGCTTCTCTCTCTCATACTCTCGGTAGTCCTGTTGGCTATACCTTTAAGATTTATGCGAAGCCCATCCATTTCTCAGCACCTCCATCCCTCTCAGCCTAATCCAAATGTGAATGACTGCATAACTGCCTAACTCACAAGTTTCCAAGATTTCTCAGTTCATAGCAGATTTAGGGTCTCAGTAATTTTTTTCATGGCTTCCATAGGCCAAAAGAAATATCTCACATTTCCCTGTAAGTAGTATGGTCCATGCAGCTTAATGGCTATTCATGCGTTAACAACTTAAAAAAAACTTACTGGGTTTTAATCAAATAACTCCTCAAACTGTGTAAACAGACTGGCCACCACCTTCCTTGTTTCCTGTTGCACACTGATTTTTGTCTGGTACTTGCATTTTATCACAGCAAAGGTTTCACAGAGATATGACATCATCACAATATGATGTAGCACTGTCATGGTGAACTGTAAACTGCTTCAAGCTAATATTTCATGTGGTGCCTGACAGATGTCACTATGGTTTTTAAATATTAGAATTTAAAAATCAAAAACTTAAAAAATATCCCAAGACACCTCTGTGAGTTTGCTGAGGTCTGGCCAGGCACTTGAATGCCCAGTTTGAGAACTGGGGTCCTACCTGGTGTCCCTGCTTCCTTTCTCATCCTACCATTTTCAACAGAAGAGCCAGAGTGATACATTAATCCCTCCTCTATTTAAATCCCTCCAACTGATTCCCAGCCCTTACAATGGCCTACAAGGCGCGGCACAGGGCATGCATCATGCCCACCCACCTCTTTATCTCTCTGACCTTCTCCTATGTCACCTTCTCTTGCTCATTTCACACCAGCCATGCTGGCCTCCTAGCCCACATGCCTCTGTCGCAGGGCCTGTGCTCTTTTTCTCGCTCTGCCTGGAAAAGTTCTTCCTCCAGACAACTGCCCAGTGTGCTCATTACCGCCCTCCTCAGGTCTTTGTTGACATACCCAAAGGTACCTTAAAGTGGCTTTTGCTGTCCACCTTACTCATAATTACATTCCTGACCTCACATTCTTTAATGTCCTTCTCCTGCTTTGTGTTTTTGCATAGCCTCAATACACACACACACACACACACACTCACTCACAACCATGTGTAAAGATATGGATGTGTCTGAGTTCTCTAGGAAGCAGATGCTAAGACAGAATTAGAAGTACAGATTTATCTGGGGGAAACACCCAGGGAAGGTAAAAGGGACAGAAAGCAGGAGTAGATATGCAAACCACGAAGCAGGCCTCATATCTGACAGATGAACGGCAGGAGGAAGGAGGAGTGTGTGGGGAAAACCTTGGCAGCAGCCCAGACAGTCTCGGTCAGGTCAGCCCCAGTAAAGTTCTGCACTGGAATGGCTGAGCTCTCGGCCCCTCCCCATGCCCAGTTACTAGAGTAGCTTAGGAAGACAGTGGGCTCCCACGAACACTGCGGCAGATCCTTAGGGAAGGAGCTGCTGTTACCACTCCTTGTGTCAGGTTCTTTCTTGAAGGGAGATCTGAGGAGTGTGTGTGTGTGTGTGTGTGTGTGTGTGTGTGTGTGTGTGTACACATATACATATGTACACTTATGTAATTATATTATACACAATAACAGGATATGTATTAATTTTATCTTATTTGTGTCCATTAAAATACAAGCTCCATATGGACAGAGATTTTTGGTGCTTCATTTCAGAGCAATGGGTGGTACTCAGTGTTTGTTGCATGAATGAGTGAATGAATGAAAGAGCAGAAATGTCTTGAAATGTAATGGTATCATTTAAACAGGTGAAACGAGTCTCCAGGCATCCTAAGCAGCTAAATCTGGCTCATGCAGTGATGCACTGGAGACTCAGTATAAATGAATGAGTGTTCTCATCAAACACTGAAAAAATCAGTTGGGAAAGGAACACCACTAAATAACACATGAAAAGATGAGGCTTTGGTTGAATTTCATTGGAAATATTCTGCTTTACCAGCAGGTGCAAGAAGTCAACACACACATCATTTCAGAATAGTCTTAGGTATTCATCAGAAAGCAACTCAGTCTTTCTGCAGTGTCTGCCTGAAGGTAATAATATATCACAGGCCTGCATCTGCTCTCAGAAGGGCCTTTGCAGGCTTAATGCTTCTTTCTGGGTTATCTATGGTCGTACTGTATTAAGCCCTTCCAGCATCCTTATAGCACATGGTCCCTCACCTGATTCTGTTCCCTAGGCTTTTGTCATCAAGGTGAGGAGCGGACTTTGTTGAAGGTGCCACTTTGTAGCAGGGGCTGATGAGGGGAAAGAGACTGGAAGCTAGCAGACCTGATGTCTACACCCAGCTCTCTTGCCAATTGTGGGCTTGAAAAGCTGTTTTACTCACCAGGTCTCTTTCCTAATACACAGACTGGGCATTCCTGCACCTGGTACCCCTATCTTTTTCTCCCAAATTAATGGGTAAAATGAGTAACTTAACAATATATCTTCCTGCTGTGGTAGAAACTTAGGGTGATTCTTATGGATCTTAAATGCCAAATGATAGTGTACTTGCATAATTAACATCTTCAGCAATTAATTAGCATCCCATACCAGAAGCTGTAACCGGGAATAACTCTAGCTCTGAAAGGAAGACAGCCATGAATAAATGTTTTTGTTCTATTAGTAATGAAGCAGAGAATGCGAGCAAATATCTCTGTGAAGAATTTCAGCTGCATATGATGAAGTCCTTCCTAAACGGGCATCAAGTTTATCAGTCACAAAGCAACTTGCATCACATACTTGTAATAGGGCTGTTGTTATCATCGCCTGGGGTCCACGAGAGCTGCACACTTTTGTCGAGTTGATCTGTCAATTCTAAATCAAAGGGAGGATTTGGGACATCTGTAGACCAAACACACATGACACAGTTAATCACCCATCCTTGTGAGTTCTCCTTCGGCTATGGTATTCATAGAGGGGACATCTTACAGACACAGCACACTTAATGGCCAGTGAGCATGCAACTGAAATGAAATGGGAATGACCGAGCTTGCTGGGAAAGCACAGGCACACCCAAGACGGCCCATCGATAGTGCTGCTTGATTCTCTTTCAAGTGAACTGAGCAGCTTGTAAGCAAACAGTGATGTGGGCGTGCACGGTTCACCAGCACTCTCAGTGGGCGTCTTCTCTAAACACGAAGGAGCACAGACAGAAAAAATATTATCGAAGCTTCATTTCTAATAAATGGGAAACAGACAGTAGCAAGTGCTGATTAAACAAATACAGGCAGATAGATGTACTGTTTAAGGAAGACTCATATGTTATTTCTGAAACATGCAGAATTACAGATTTGGGGGCTCCTGAAGAATACTTATATTCTTAAGGGAATTCTAAAATTGATGCTATATAAGTAGTCCTCAGCATGCATACTTTCTGCAGATTCTCAGTACAACAGTCAGGTACATGGGGATATGGTGCATTTACTATCACAAGTCACCAGGGTACAGACACCTGTGGGGACGAATGTGTCCTAGAAGCATCTCTGCCTCTTCTCATGGTGTGTCTGAGATCCAGAGTTAACATTCCCTGGGCTTTTCCTGGCCTTGCTACTGGGACTGACTGTGGCTCTTGGGGAACCAGAGCCATATACAATAAATGCAAATATTGGGACTTTTTTTCCTTTTGGTTCTTTTATTCTTTCCTCTCAAACAATAGATGTCTATAAAGGGTAGGTCTTCTTAAGCATAACTAATGACACGATGTAAAATCCACCTAGTTTATGCCACAAAATTACACCAATGGAGTATTTATATGCTGAATAAAGATGAGGGTTCTTTAATCAAAAATATCTCTGGAAATAATTTCTGATTAATTTTCCAGATGCAGAGAAAAATCACACAACCTGGAAGGGCCCTCTTTTTGGTCTTTTTTTAGTGATTTATCTTTTGCACAGTGAGTTTGTTTTCTCTGATCTAAAGATCAAATGTTCTAAACATCTATTGTTTTCCTATGTAAGTTTCTGGGAAAAGGAATCCCAAACAACATCTATTTTTCCAAAACAACTTTCAATAGACTGAAATAAAAACCTAATTTGTGGAGTGATTTTTGTAATAGCTTTTTCATTCTGTAAAATGTGGATGGTAGCTTTTGAAAAAGTACTATGCTACTTTAGAAGGAAATTATGTCAAAGAGGGACATTTATTAAGCAGAATGCCTTTACAATAACATGAAATATTTAGAAACAAGCGGCAATATATTCAGTTAAAAGTTACAGAGTTATAATGGAGATGATTTATGGCAGCAAATGGGTAACACAACAGAACATTTGACAGAGCTCTTTTCCTTAAGGAAACACAATGATGTGCTAAAGAAAAAGGAATTTTTTCTGCAAATGTGAAATTGTTTAACAGAAAACAGAGAAAGAAGACTCATATTAGTTTACCGTAAATGGGAGCTGGAGTTGGAGTAGGAGCTAGGAAGGACATTAATATAAAGGGTTTTAATCAGAATTAGTAATGGAAAGATATAAGCTTTAAGATAGCACAAGAAGACAAAGACTGAACATGATTAAGATTATAAAACTAAAGCCTATAACTGTGAGATATGGCATCAGTCAATAAACATGCAGTAACAATTTAGGGGGGAAATCTTCAATTTTAAATAAAAGAGATGTTCTCCCCAATTTTCTTATAAAAATATCACAAATATGCATAACCACCATTTAATTCCAGTGCTGATACAGAGAATGTTTATATTGAAATTTCAACTCAAAGGCATCTTTCAAAGAAAAAAAGCATGGGTATTTAACTCACCGATAAAACTTTAAGACTATCACAAGCAAACATTTACCCCTGACACTTGTTTTTCCTGCCTAAAACAGGGCAGCCAGTTGCATGTACATGTCCAGTTCTTACCGACAACGCGAAGCACAGCACTGGCTGAAACACTGTCCAGGGTTGTGTTGGCCACACATGTGTAGATCCCACCGTCATCGTCACTTACATCAGCTACCACCAAATGGTCTTTGTCAACAGTGGCCCTGTAATTGGAACACATCTGAGCAGCCGAAAGGGACATCTGACCACATTCAATGACTGCCTAACTGTCAAGAAAGAAAATGTGAACTTGATAAAAGGGAAAGATGATAAAGATCTGTTACACATCAGGCCTGAAATCCTATACAGTATGTATCACTTTGATAATGACTGAAGTTGGAAAATGATTAGAATGAATTAGAATCTTGGGTTAGAAGAGATGCTAAGGCATCTGGCCTGGCTTTGAGCCATGCTTCTGGAGTTTAAGGAGTCTCTTTAAAGTTCAGGGGCTTCCAGAAGTGAGGCGGGGTCAGCCCCAGTTACCCTCACTGAAGGGTTTCCTCTGGTGTCCACTGCTAAAAAGCATTTGAACACTACTCATCCAGCTCAATTACTAACAAAGTATATATTTTAAAATAATTTATTATTTGCTGCAGAAATTTTGTGTCATTTTAGCTATGTTAATAAACTCTCATAGGAGGAGGTAAATGCAAGAAGTAGTAATTAGCTTTACTACCAGAAACAGGAAGATTCAGATTAGCCATCACCATGAGGAGTTTTCTAAAGGCTACTACTAGCAGGCATGAAAAATTACTCAGTAGGTCGAAAATCTGTCAATAGGAAACGTGCGGTTTTAACAAGGCTGCATAAATCGTTAACTGTCTGCAGGGAATTCCAAGTTAAATATTTAGTTGACTTAAACCCAGTACCATTTCTTCATATTTCATTCTCATCTTTGTCAACTCAGATTTTATAAATGAAACTGACAAATTGAAGCATAGAACTATATGGAAACTCTGGTCATATAAAAAAGGCCACATAGTCCTTTTAGGGTGCTTAACGAGCAACAGGGGGACCATTCAGGAGCTGTTGGAAGGGAAATACAGAAATCATGCCCACCAGCATCCAGCATTCCTTCCAATAGGGGGCGATGCTTGTAGCTACCCTGTGACAGCCAGAATTCATGCGTTCAACTCCCCTGTACTTATTCTCAAACTGAGGCCCTCACCCAGAATTTGGGTATGACCTTTCTTCCATTCCAGCCTAAGGGAATGCAACATGCTCTGGTTCCCTTTTAAGTGCTTTACCCGTTTTTTTTTTTTTTCCACTTTCTCCTTCTACTGGCTTTAGATGATATCAAGTGAAAATTCCCTATCCAAAGAAAAACTAGTGTCCTTTAAAATACTGACAAGGATTCAGGAACACTCTGGTGATTAAACAGATCATATTTCTGCTTATTTGTAGACTGGTAATGAAAACATCTGTTGAGACTTCACTGTACAAGGTAGAAAACAATGGAGGTTGGCCAAGGCAGAAAGGTTTTTCTCATCCTGAGTTACATAGGAGACCAACACATAAAGAGACAAACATTCTCAGGGTCTTATTTCAATAACTTGATACCTTTTTAAGTCTGATCATTTTACAGCAGGGAGAAATGCATAACTATTTTGGAGACAGCGGTCTTCAGAAGCTTTGAAAACATCACTGTTAAGTCACTATACAATAAATCTTTAAGTTCAATAGCAGCTGAAAGAGAGAAGGAAGAGAAAGGGAGTAAGTCATCTTCAAATACCTTCCATCACTGGGCAGCTCACCGTTGTCCTTCAGCCACAGGACAGTGGGGATTAAGGTGTGATCGTGTTTTACTTTGCATTCAAAGGACACTGTGCTCCCTCTTTGCACCACTGCATATTCTGGTTGTTTAATAATCCTTGTCGGATCTGAAATTTAAAGGATAAAGTTAAAGTTATCCATTGCCCAAATCGGAGAATTTGTTCCAAGTCACATACTACTTGAAAAAAAAAGTTTCATCACTTCTGCCTTACCTTTGATTTCTAAGTGAACTTCATTCTTTGCTGTTCCTAACTTATTCCTTGCAACACATACATAAGTTCCTACACTGTCCTTTTGGGCCACAGGAATTTCCAAAGTTCCATTTTCATGTAGAACATAGTTATCTTCACGAAGAGCACTGCCTTTAGCTCCTTTAAACCTTCACCAGGGAAATGATCACAATGAGAAAAAAAACATAATTGAAGTAAGTCATAAAATGCCACGGTCATGGTCAGCACACTGTGATCTGCATTATGGCATCAAGTTCAGAGATGTCGGCAATCTGCATGAGTTTATTGCATGCTGGCAAGTCGGTGGGATCACTGAAAAGACAGGATGTAAAACTGGAAAATTCAGTGATAAATGGTACTTGAAGAACAAGGCTGACATTACAAAATGCTTAAATTGTCATTTTCATTATGAGAGACTCCTAATTTATAAACACATTATTACTTGTTTTATCTCTGATTGATTAAACAGGCAAAATGAACACTGCGCTTTCTAACAGTTTCCCTCTCCTGTGATGCATTTGTAAGTCCATCTGCAGGCTACGATTCTAAGGAAGTTTTCATTTCAAGGTTACAAGGGTTGTACTTCTGAAAGTATGAATAGGAAAATATTCAGGGAAGAAAAAAACACAGCATGTATGTAAACTATGGGTACATTCAGCTTCCCAATTAGCATCAATCAGAAGGAGGATGGAAGGAAAGGGGTCAGGCGGCCTGGCTGAGCACTAACCCGTCACCTGCACTGGAAAACACCTGCCTGAGTGCCTGTGTTTCTCTTCTCTGTGCTTAAGGTGGAGACCTGGGGAGACTGTCCTGTAATCCTACTCTGGCTTCACCTCACATCAGGAGGTTGAGCCTAGCACAGTGTATGGCACCTGATAGATGATCAATAACTGAATGTCCACTTTTCTTTCTGAGCTGTTGCCTCTCCCAGCTCCTGCTAAAGTAAGTAAGCTCAGAGGATGACCAGGATGGGTATCAGCAGTAGTGTGTGAGAAGGGCCGGCCGGGAGCTGGCAGTGAGAGGACACAGGAGAGCTTGGCTGGACCTAAGTCAGCACGCTCCGCAGGAGAGGCACTTAAGATGAACTCGGGTAATAAATTTTGGTTTAAGCTTATAGAACCTCTGACCCCACCCCAAATGATATTTTATGAAGGAATGTCCCCTCACCCACCCTTTGGCCACCATTACTGAAGTCCCAGGTGATGTCCATGGCATTGAAAAATATAGCCACCTTCAATTTTTAAAAAAAAATTTACAAATACCTCTGTCATTGACAAAGTATGCTGTTAAATAGATTATGCGTGTGAAAGTCACATGGTGCAAGTAGTTAAATATTTGTGAATGAACTTAATAATTAATGGTATGATGGATTCTGCACAGCCTTCGCCCTGTCTGCTCTCTGACTAAAAGCCAACATATGGAGGAAGCCAAATAGGAACATTATTTACCACTCAACAGTAGGTAGAGGTGACCCGAAGAAGGCACAGTCCAGTAAAGCGGGCCTGTTGGCAATGATCTGATAGAGGGTGTTTGCAGACGTAAGGATTCGTGGTGGCTCAGCTGAAAATGTTTTAAAAGGGTAAAGTAAATATTAAAACAAAAGAAACTTGAGGCCCCCCATATATTCTATTGCACTTTGTTCTAAGGCCGTTAGAGTTTCCGCTAAAGCACAACCAACATGTCTTTCCCCTCATGTTCTCTCTCAAGTATGATGGTACCAGTCACTCAAGGTGGAAAAATCCTAGTTTTCTTCCTCTGCCAAATGCCCCATATCTTACACAGTCACAGTATTTTAGTAATTGACTTATTTATCTATATTTCCTACTACACTGTGAGTCCTTTGCGGGCAGGGGATGGGACTTTCTCTTGTTTTCTCACCAGAAACAAGTGCGGAATCTGTCATCAAAATAATGGTTGAGTGTATTTTTGTTGAGTGACTGGCCCATCGCAAGCCAGGGTCATCATGGGTGTGTGTGGGGGGGAAGTGGTGGGGAACACACCAGCCGGCAGAGAAAAGCGAGCACTGATGACGGAACACGGGACCAGAAACCAGAACTGCTTCCTAAACATCCACCCATATCTTAAGTACTCAGCAATTCATGTGGTTTATTTACTTTCATTTCAAGCATGAAGGAAAAATCCCAAATATTGGTTAGCTTCCTGACTGTAATTTTGTTTGGAAGGGAGCCTACTACACTTAAAGACATGAAATATAATTCCCTGGTGCCAGGAAAATGATTCTCATGCAAGTTTTGAACAACTCTGATTATGCTGGTAGTTTTGTCCATGATGACAAACATAATGTTCACATGAACCAACCATTTCAGAAGATGATGGTATATGTAATAGTTTTCTAAACATGTTATCATGAATCAATCAATAAATGTACATCTGTACTTGGAAAAAGGTCAAACAGTATGATTAATGATTTATTTAAAAAAGAACCAGAGTCATGAACTTGTTATTCAAGTTGTTAGTTTCTCAGGCTGCAAGAGCAGTCACATTCAGTTAGTCATAGCAGTCCACTGCTCTTTTCCTTTTGAGGGGTTTGGCAGGTAGTCTAACCACCTGTGAATGGAGCAGCCCGACAATCTGATTATTTCTACATGCCATCATAAACAACCGTGTGCTGAAAGAACATCAAGGCCAGACTGTAATTCTCCTTAGGGCAAGGTCTGGATCTTACTCATCTTTATTCATCCCCCACAGTGCCCAGGCACAGCACACCGTAGATGCTGAATAATTTTTGCTGAATGGAGAACAACAGCAGCCATTAATTTAATTTGCCATGTTTCTAATAAAGGAAGAGCTTACCCAACACATTTACAAATGCATTTGCCAGTAAATATCCATATTCGTTAGAGGCGTTGCACTGAAACACCGCACTTGATCTTTCTTGAACATTGGAAAAAATAACGGTATCGCCATCTATTTTTCTGCTGGGGTCATCAGGGGCAACTGTTTGGGTGTAAAAATTGAAATGTATATTTATTCCTCCATGCTTCAAAGATGTAAAGCTGTAGATCTACATTACAGTAAGCAGGACAGAAATACAGACTGATCGAGGTACATTCAGTAAGGAGGAGACTGAGAAGCCAACCCAGGTGGAAACCACAATCCTCCTTCCTCAGAATATAGTTACCACTTACCAGCATGGGTATCTGTTTGATATTCACTTAGTCTTAGGTGGACTGATTCTATAAGATGGAATATTATTTTGAAAGATGCAGGAGAAAAAAATCACAAGTTAGGTGAAACTGCAACACAAATTCAGGAAAACACTGCCTTGTTGATGAAGAAGCTGCAGTTATTTATGAAGAGGGAATAAGAGGGAAGTTACTTATCAAGAAGAGCAGCAAAAGCTGGTAAAAAAAAATACAGAAACCCTCTGTACTCATCAAAACCTATATTTTTCAATAGCCCCTTTTTGAAATAAATAAATAAGTATGCAAATAAATATGGGCTAATCATTATATGTGAAAATATTTATTTTACTGTCTTGGAAATGCCTGGGGTTGCAGTAGAAATTGTGTGAAACTTCTTATAAAGATAGTGTTTTCAGCTACATCTTTCAACTACTTAAAAAAACAGTAGGACCAGGATTGATCCTCACTGAAGTGGAATGGAACCAGTTGGGTAATTCAATATGTGAGAATTTGGTCCAGGACATGCCCAGCAATTTGGAAAGGCTGTGTTACAGGAGATAAATTCCTTTTGGAGAATGCCAAAACCTGTGAAACCTAACAGTGACCTTACAATACACTAAAGGGATGGCAGGTATCTGCCTCAGCATGCTGAGCAAAAGCGAAGTAAATAACAGCACCTTTCCTCTAAAACTGCTCTTGCAACTTGAACTAGTGAAGTAGCCTAAATTTCATTCTCAACACCACTTTTTCTCTTTGATGACAGAAAAAGAATTTGTTCCTAAGACGTATTTATCACTGCATTTAGACTCCTTAATCACTTTCAAATCTCAAATATTTGCTTCATCTGTGGTTTATTAACTTACTTTAATAAAATAAAGCAAACTACAATTGTTCATCCTTGTTTTATTATACATATTCAAGTACTGTGCTCACTCATTCTGCATTCATTTTCTATGGCTGTAGTAACAAGTTACTACAAACTTAGTGGCTTAAAACCACACAAATTTACTATCATATCATTCTGTATGTAGTTTGACACTCCAGTTTTAATCAATAGCTATTTATGAAATCATCTCAGATACTCCAGTTAGTTCAACAAGTGATAGGAGTATGCCAAAATACTTTGGTTTCTTAGCTTATATATGCTATTTCAAAATTGCCATAAAGGAACATGTTCTTACAATTAGAAGACAATTCAAGTTCTAATTCATTCAACAGGGTCTAGATTTAGATTTCATCAAAAAATGACAGCAGAAGACAGAAATGACACAGTGGCATAGGAAGTGAACTACTGTGGTGACAGGCAGCCAGGTACCCTGGGGATGCAGTATCCCTCAGGGAAGCCCATGTTCTCTGTTCCACATCCGTGTAGTATCATCCGGGCCTTTCTGACTTACACATGCTCTGTAATGTCCATCTGATGCTTCAACAAGGCATACTGAAGTGGAGCAGCATTTCTGGAGTCTTTTCTGTCAATTATTCTTAGAACTTTTGGACCCAGCCCTTGGGCTTACAGTGTTGGGACTCCTCAGGGAACCCCAGTGCCCACCACGTGTCTATCCTCTGTGGACATGCCAGGCAGGGGGGCCAGGAGAGCTGTGCCTGGGCATTTGAGACAGTGATGAGTTCAGAGAGCACTCCGGGCCAGTGTCTCCGGGTGGGTGGCCGACTGTGTGAGAAGAGCTCCTCCATTTCCTTGAGTACACTGAGCACTTAAAAGTTATACTGGTGTGTGTTGCTCAATGGGTAAAGAGCTCCAGTTTAGCAAGATGAGAAGGTTCTGGAGATCCGTTTCACAATATTGTGAATATACTTAACACTACCTTGAACTGTACACTTGAAAAAAAAGTTACGTGTTTTTTAAACATGTTAAAAAAAAAGCTACATCACCATGAATGCGGTAGACCAGCTCCATTAACAAAACCAGTAGGACAGTCTTCCCCTAGTGGGGATTCATCAGTCATACCATAAACCACTTTAAAAGTTTTTATGTAGCCCACAGTTGCACTTTTCTTTACTATCAATTCTTTTCAATGTTACTCTTTATCTGAGAGACATTTCACTGTATCTGCCTTAGTTCTGCTAAATGGAGCAGTCTTCAGGTATTTATTTTTGGCAAGGTATTTAGGAATAAAATGAACCCTTTGGGCAAGAGTGGCAAATAAGCAATATCTCTCCATGGGGGCCTGGGATACATTTTCTTTAAGCACTTGCTAGAGAAACATGAACAAACCCAGGAACTGTCATAGTGACATACGGAGGCTCAGTTGGTACTGGGCCAATGGAGGAATAAAACCACTACTGCAGAAATACTTGAAGCCTTTGGACTCTGTGTGCTGGCTACTGGGAGGGAGTAACTCCGGCATCCAAACCCAAATTATCCAAAGGAATAATAATTAGTTCTGGGACTAACCAACTTCATCTGCTATAAATGAACACTGGAGAAGGAAATTCAACAGTATCAAATTACTACTGTAGAGACGAGGCTGAGAGAATCTCTGAGATGTAGAGATGAGGCCGAGAGAATCTCTGAGACACAGAGACGAGGCCGAGAGAATCTCTAAGCTGTCAGAGCATGCACGACCCCAGGCTGGAAAATTCTACCCGAGCAAAGCGAGCAAACAGGAAAACCGCAGAAGCTAAGATAGAACCCAGGTCAAGAAAGCCCCTTCACCCCAGCCAATCAAGTACTGCCACCCCTAAGTAAAGTAGGTCACCCAGAAACGAGCAAGAACCACCTGCGCGAGTGCTGCTAAACGCCTTATGTAACCCGACCCTATATAAAGATGCTGAAAACAAGGGTTGGGGTCCTGTTCAAGGCTCCGCTGCGCCGGATGCGACTGGGACCCTAGCTCAAGCTAGCAATAAAATTCCTCTCTGCCTTTGCACTGCTGGCTGTGGACTTGTCTATTCACCCCCGGGACCTGAAACTCTGGGCAGAACACCACGTACAAATTAAAGCCCCAAAGGTAAGGTGCAGACCTGGGGTGAGAGCCTTTCAACGGGACTTTCTTTTATTCTAATTCTCCTGACATGGTGGCCAAAACCATAAATGCTCCCAACATTTAGATAATAGAATCATAATGGTTAGTTAGTACCCCCTGACATGCAGAGAGTACTATCAGTTTTTAAAATATCTGTGTATCTATTGCATAATTTTATTTTAAAAAGAACCTTATGAAATAGGTTAACGAGATAGTATATGCACTTTGGAGATGAGAAACCAGAGACTGGAGCATTTAATGGTTTGTTTAACATGAGATCAATGCTCAGCTTTTCTGTCAGTCTCCTGTGTAAACATCTCCTGAAATCTGAACATTTGGGCATAATGTAGAACAAATCTTTGGGTGAAGAGACTACTTTTTCTCTTCATGTACTTATTTCACCCCCTATGAAAGGAATGCCAGATGAGCCCTTCACTTTTCAGAAAAGGAAGAATACACCTTGGTGGAATCTTGGGAACATCCTGGGCCGTGCCTCCGTTCCCCTAACTACTTATCACAGGTTACTGGCTTTCGATCTCTCCCTCCAATGTCAGCAAAATATGTCATTGTAGCAGGAGTTCTCCTGTTCATATTTATTCCTTCATTCCTTCCCCTCCTCATCTCTTAGCAAAAAGAGACCTTTTAACATGACAGCAGTGCTATTTTACACATGCTCCATGCAGAAGAATCTGAGATCTACTACAATTCATCTGGGGCACAATTAAAGATCTGTGGGTGTTAGGCTCTCCAGATGCCTTCCAGGACACGTGCAGGGATCACTGTCCAGGGCCTTAGCCTCGGACTGTCTCTTCTGGTCCAGGGTTCTACTTCCACACCCTCCCAGGCACTGCAGGTCACACCAGAAAATCAAAGTGCTCTTTTGGCACCAGCTCTCTGCAGCTGTGTCCTTTTACCTGACTTCTGTAGATTAAAAAAAAATATTTTAGGTGCTTTTGGGAAAATTCAGTATTTCATACAGTTTGTGTTTTGCTTCAAGGAAGTTTAAACTTTATAAAGTAACAGAGCTTTGGGAAGACTTTAGAGACTACAGCCCTGATGCTTGAACCTTCCACCCAGCCTCTGAGGCGAGCCGAAGTGCTGGGCAAGCACCGTCTAGTACTGCCATTCTGTACGCATTCCTAAGGAAATCAGAGCCCGTATCATAAAACTTCTTTTTTAGTTCTGGGCTTTCTCCTACTTTTTCTGTTTTCACTCATATGCCTTTGGGGTAGCAATAGCTTCCGAATGCACAACCACAAAGTTTCTTCCACAGTTCTTCCTGATCTTGACCATGCCTACAGTTGGGATGGAAATACCGAACCCCATTGGCTGGCTTCTGTAGACTCCGTATTCTCGTGAGAACACACTTCCCTTTACAGGAAACGCAGGCTGTCTTAGTCTCTGGTAACTGCTGTGTGGCATGTGTAGCACATACTGATAAACACCAAACAGGGTGCTCTTCTGCAGTCCAGGCCCACAGTTACAAGACTGTGATAGTGAGCAACAGGGACTGGTGCCATGTAAAACCTGCCAGTGTTTTTCAGATCTGCCTTAGGGTGGATGGTTGCAGGAAAAGCAGTGTAATGCACTTATGGTTATGTAAAAGTAGAACTGATTTTTAATTCTGGCTTGGAGGCAATGGGGAGCTGAGATGCTTCACATCGTAAGCCTGAAGGTGGTCTCTCTTGTGAATAAAGAACATGTTTGAGGATTATTATGCTGTTAATGGGGAGGTAAACAGGACGGGTTTTAAACAGAAATTGATTTTCTCTCTCAGGGTCTAAGAGAAGATCTGGACTCCAAGAAGGCCAAAATGTTTGAGACTCTCTTCGGGGGCAGCAGTTGGTGGTGGGCGGGGTTGAGAAGAAGGAGAGCTTGCGGGCTCTGTGGGCAGTTCTGGCTTAGGAATCGGGAGCAGGGACATGCAATATCCCTTTTTAGTTGTTTGTATTTGCTGTAATTCCCTTCTATTATCCTCAAACCTTTAACCAAGTTTTTTGAAAGTGTTCTTCGCTGTGATTCACAAGATTAATGGAAGGGCCTGCGGCCGCATTCACAATAGGCTGGTTCAGCCAGGAGAAGCTGGCCGAGGAAGAGCACAGGGAAGGTGGCCGAAGAGGTGACAAGCAGCAGCTAGGACTGTGTGAAGTATTGCTCAAAGATGATCTCAGCAATACTCAGGAAGGGAAAACTGGTCAAAGACTGAGTGGCCTGCATAGGACTGGGGTCAGAGGATATGTTTCTCTTTGGGTATTAAATGGGGGCTGACCTCTGCAGACTGAGGAGTTGGGAACATCTGGGCTGTATTAGGAACGAAAATTCTAAATTATGACAGCTATGTTTTATTCTTGTCATATCCACTGGCTGTTCCTGGCCTCCCCGCCCATCTCCTCAGACTCCTAGGATGTTTCCACAAACCACTTGACATTTTGAAGAAAGAAGATCATCTAACCTTTTCAGTGATGTTTATTTCTGACCCTGCCTTTCCTTCTATGATCCATGTGACAAACAGGAAATATTGCCAAGTCCTAATCCACACATACCATTCTGTTAATAGCACAAACTATTTGGTCATAAGAAATATCTAAAGATAATTAGTTCAACCATTGTGGAAAGCAATATGGAGATTCCTCCACAAACTAGAAATAGAAATACAATTTGACCCAGCAGTTGCACTCCTAGGAATTTACTGGAAGAAAACGATCCCAGATTCAAAAAGACATATGCACCCCTATGTTTATCGCAGCACTATTTACAATAGCCAAGATATGGAAGCAACCTAAGTGTCCATCAGTAGATGAATGGATAAAGAAGATGTGGTACATATACACAATGGAATATTATTCATCCATAACAAGAAGAAAAATCCTACCATTTGCAACAACATGGATGAAGCTGGAGGGTATTATGCTCAGTGAAATAAGCCAGGTGGAGAAAGACAAGTGCCAAATGATTTCATTCATTTGTGGAGTATAACAACAAAGCAAAACTGAAGGAACAAAACAGCAGCAGACTCGTAGACTCCAAGAAGGGACTTGTGGTTACCAATGAGAAAGGGGTGGGGAAGGTGGGTGAAGAGGGAGGGAGAAGGGGATTAAGGGGCATTATGATTAACACACACAATGTAGGAAGAGTCACTGGGGAAGGCAGTATAGCATGGAGAAGACAAGTAGTGACTATAGCATCTTACTACGCTGATGGACAGTGACTGCAAAGGGGTGTGTGGGGAGGCATTGATAACATGGGTGAATGCAGTAACCACAATGTTGCTCATGTGAAACCTTCATAAGATTGTATATCAATGACATCTTAATAAAAAAAAGAAACATCTAAAGGTAATAAAATAAAAATCTAAAGATAATTGGTGCCTCTGTTTAACATATATGGCTTACTTCTTTAACCTATTATTTCATCATTTGCTCCCTGTTGAGATGTAACTATGCTCTGAAAATATACTGCAAAGGAGCCAATCAAGGAAACCTACTTTCTATTGGGACTCCATTGGATAACCAGCTAATTCTGGGTTTAGGGTTTCCATTGGCTCTGCAGATCAGGGTCCCATCCTCTCCTGGAGAGAGCACAAGATTCTGAGGTACCACGATCCAGTATGGAGCCGCTTCATTGGAGAAGGGAAAAAACACAGAAATCTGAATCAAATAAATATTCTAGCAAATTTAACATATTGTGCTGTTTTAATGATAAAAATAAGTGTTGTGCAAAACATTTGTTACTTTAATTTTTTAGTGAATAAATTTCTAAATGATGCTTCAAAGAACACTTCAGATTTTCAAAAGAATGTTGAAAGCGATTCACTGACATCTATGCATTATTTCTAGACCCTTTTGATACAAATATCTTATTTTACTTTGATCAGACATCATAGAGGTGACAGATTTATCTAAGGGTGTACAGCAATTTACAGGTTCAGATAGGGTCATGAAACATGAATTTGAATTCTTATCCCTGTAAAATACATATAATTATAAAATTAAGACACAATTTTTAAAACTTTGCATAAGTTGCAGTTAGTATAGAGGTTTCCATAAGGCCTTTGCCCAGCTCTCTCTAATGTTAACCTCTTACATAACCATGGTACAGTTGTCAAACAAGAAACTAACATCGGTACAATATCATTAAGTTACTTTCTTTTTTAGGATGCCCCCGGTTTTCCCACTGATGTCTTGTTGGACACCACATTGCATTTACTGATCATGTGTCCTTACTCAGTTTCCTCCAATCTGACAGTTCCTTGGTCTTTCTCATCTCTCATGACCTTGATCAGTCAAGAGTACTGATCAACTCTTCTGTAGAATGACTTTCAACTTGGGTTGGTCTGATATTTTCTCATGACACTGCAGTTTTGGGTGACAGACTCTTCTAATGACATTATTTCAGGGAGTGCCTGATACCGACATGACTTATTACTGGTTATGTTAATCTTGACCACTTGGTGTAGGCGATTTCTCCACTGTAAAGTTACTATTTCCTGCATTCCGTACTCTATTCATTAGCAGTGAGTCACTGTGTACAGTCTACACTCAAGAGTAGGGAAATTAAGCTCCATTTCCTTAAGGGAGGAGTATAAAGAATTTGTGAGCATAGGTTAAAAATGCCTCAGTAACGCATTTTTTTGGGAGGGTGGGTTTGGGAGAAGAAGTATTTTAGGCTATACAAATTTCTCTTTAAAGTTTCATCCACTAGTTTTAACATTCATCACTGGCTTTTGCCAGCAGCAGTTATAGTTGTGGGATTCTAATGTTGATTTTCTACTTCCCTCATTCTTTCTACATTTATTAACTGGAATTCTTCTGTAAGGAAGATCTGGGGGAGCATATTTTTAACCTGATTTAGATGCACTATAAATAGAAAAGATATTTAAGGTACCATAAGTGTTGATATAAATTTACACTTCTTATTATTGAAGAATATATCAAAGACACATTTAATTGGAGATTTAAAGCCTTTTACGAAGGCAAGAGCAGTACATTTGAAACCATGGCTTACCTTTAACTGTGACAGAAATGGTATGATGGATGGCTCCTAACGCATTTTTTGCTATACATTGGTAATTTCCAGAGTCGGCTTCTGAAACCTGAATGATCTGCAGAGTTTTCTTAAAGTTCCTATAAAATGTCCGGTTGATGGGTAGTGTTCCATCTTCTTTTATCCAATAAATAATTGGGGTAGGCCTGATAAAATAAATAAATGATGTTACAAAAAAGAAGTTCACCTAGCTGCTTTAGAGGGTGGATTTGCCTGCAGATTTGTAACAAATTCTTTATACTACAATCATGAGAAATAAACAGATATTTTAAGTAGCATCACACATTTATAAATAATGCTCAAAACCTTATATAGGTAAGTCTGTAAGCTACCATTGTCACATACACAGAACTATACTAACTTATTGCACACCATAAACTCTGACTTCAATGACACAGTGAAAGTGCTGGCGTGAGTTACTTCACTAAAGGGACCTCATTATTTTCTTCAAAGTTCTGATTGGTGAGGCACTCTGAGAAAATTTTATTATGACTATGTCAATCAAAAGAATTATCATGAAACTAACGATATTGAGTCCTAATTTGTTATCAGCTAGAGTTAACAATGCACAGAGAGAGAGCTGATATACATATTTGTGCCCATGAACTTTTACACACATTTCCATATCAAATGGAAGAAGGCTTCAATTTTGTAACAGGCTATCTGATGATGTGAAAGAAATGGTTAGAGAAACAGCACACTTCCCTTCATTTCATTTTGAAGGTATTTAAAAATATTATACCAATTGATATGAATAGATCAGACTCATGTATTACTCACACCATTTCTCACCTGTGCTTATGAAATACAGATAATGATGAAAAGGCAGAGCCCAGGCTTAGAGTTAAAAGGCCTGTCCCTAAGTGGCTCTCTGACCTTGGATCTCTGACCCCTTTGGGCTTTAGTTTCCTAAGTTGCCTTAATAGAGATAATGATCTTGTGACTTTAGAGGGTTTTCATGAGGGCAAAATAAAAATCCATTAATCACAAACATTTACTAAACACTGAACTACAGACCAAGCACAGAGATGTGTGTTAGGAAGATAAACATGAGTAAATAATGATCCAGGCCTTCAGCAAGGTCACCATATTTGCCATTTGAAATGCAGGTGGGATTAGTTGATGTGAAATTGCTTTTGGTTTGGTGGAACAAAAATAACTGAACATATATATTTGATTGATCTCAAATAGCTTCTAAAATAAAACATGCTGTGAATATACAAGAGGTTGAAAACGTGAAATCATTTCAAGAAGCTGAAGATACCACACACACGTGGAATCTGATAGTACAAATTACGAGGTTTCCTTATAGTCAGATTAATCTGCATGTTTATGGTCTGAAGATGAGAGGGAGATGGAGAAAGAAGTATGAGATCGAAGTTTTAAGTCATGAATTGTTTTGGGGCTTACTACTCCACTGAGCAGTTAAGAATTAGAAATATGTTGATTCTGTGAGTCTTATGCTTATTGGTTTGTGAGTGATAGAGCTCCAATCTTCATTTTACAACATTCCAAATTCTTTCATAAGTTTTATGCAATTTCCAAATGCTAGTCATATTTTAGTTTTCTATGTAATGGATCTTTTGTGGAAGGGGAATCACTAAAATGTAAGAATGTATACATCTACTCCCCAAAGTTGGATGCTGGCAGATTCAACAGCTTTCTAACTTCATGATGATGAACATTGTAAGGGTTCTGTGTTTTGTTTTTAATTCTGTTGAGAAAGAGGTACACTTCATATGTCTTTAAAAGGGGTTTTGCAAGATTTCAGTTACTTGAGGAACTGAATAGTGTGTGGTGTGATTTCCTGACATGGCCAGCAGAGGCCTCCACGTGTCTTATGTCTGGAGGCTGACTGGAAGACAATGTGAGACCATTGAGTGACCAGGCCAAGGACACCCAGATGCAGCATGTAATCCAACATGTTTCTGCAATTCCATTCAATGTTTTCAGCAAACGAGCTCATATCCATAGCACCTGCCCTGTGCCAGGCATATGAAGGGACTATGTAGAAGCTTGCCACGAATGTGTACTTAACATGACAATTATTCTTGGATTTAGCCAAGGCCCGCCCCCCTCCCCCAATTCCTGTCAGGGGCACATGGGTTCTGAGGGTGACATCAGTTTTGAGGTGGGCACAGATGAGACATGTGTGAAGAAGCTGGGCTTATGACTTGCCAGTTGGAAGCAGTGGGAGGGAGGGACAGGGTGCCAGGTTCTGAGGCAAGGCCCTAGGAGGCAATGTGCCATTCTGTTAGGAAAATAAGCCAGGGCTAGACTATTAGAGGGAAGAGAAAAACTCAGGACCAAGTGCTCAGCTGCCTTGCTAGTAGGCAGCAGACCCTCAGAATTGTGAAGCTGAGCCTCCTAGCTGAAGCATGAGCAGGCTCAACCGTTATTAGCCTGATCTAGCCAGTTATAGCATAACTTCCCTGCAGACCCGTAGACAAATGATCAGAATGATCAGTGATAAATAACTATTGCTTCTAAGCCTCTAAGTTTTGAGGTGGTTTGTTACAAAACAGTAATAAAATAATACACCCTAATTATAATCATAGCAATCTTAGAGTGATTATTGATACTTATTTCAAGAGGAACACTATTACATTAACAAAATATTTTACTAATAAGAAATTCATATGGCTTTTATTTTGGAAATAATTTTCAAAAATTTCTTGATGCTTGATGGAATTAGCAAAGACAATGGCTCTTCTTAGGACATTAATGCCTCTATCCCAACCTGATGTGATTTTATAAGAAATGTACATCAGACGAAAGGTGAAAACTCACAGTCCTTCTGCAATGCACTCTAGTGAAAGGACATTTCCTCTCAATTCCTCTTTGTTACTTGCATTGCCTTCTGGAGTTAAAAATGTTGGTGGCCTCTCTCTATTTGATTTAGCTGTAAACAAGAGAATCAGTAGGCATTAAAAGCTATGAATACGTATTTCTAGAAAGAGTTCATTGTCTAAAAATCTAATCCCTTTTCAAAACCATTTAACATTGTAGAGTTTGTTGAACTACAAATCCACACATACACTCTCTGCCTTAAAAATAGCCAGCCAGCACTCACTCAGTTAGCCAGGAATTAAACAATTTTGGTTGCAGAAGCACTGACTTAACGACTGTTTTCTTTTTGTACATTTCCTTAATTTGGGTGTTTTGTTAATGACTTTTTAGTGGGTTAGTAAATTTTCAAAATGTACACAGAGGAAAATCATGTTATCAAGCTATTTATCCCTTAAGATTAGTGCTCAGGACAAAGTGAGGATTAACTGTCTACCTTCTGGAAGATGTTAGATTTTTCTCAAAGGTGTGACTATGGGAGGGGCATCTTGGTTTACACTAGGGACAATATACTAGTCAATTCCACTGATTAATCATGGAGATAAGTCTGTGGTGGATGTCCAGCATGTCAAGACTCCCAAACTGGGAGGTTTAGGCAAAGCAAAAGAAAACAGTTATTGACAGAGGTCTTGAAAATTGTGTGCCATAAATTAAGAATAATGGTCGAGTTAAATATACATGAAACTGGTTTCTTCAATGAAAAAATAAAAGAGTTCAAGCCAGAGCTCTGTGGGAGATTTACACAGGCCACCTCCTTTTTCATGGAGACCTCATCTAAATGTAGCCATAACCTTTGATGGTCTCTCAGAAAAACCTAAAGTATCTTCAGGTCCTATAAGCCCTTTACAGTTTTTAACACTTCAAAGCATTATCTATTTGGTGCTCACAAAAACTGTTTGAAAAGGTAATAAGTGAATACTCATTTCTCAGAAGAAAAACCTGAATACTGGAGCAGGCATTACTTGAGAGAAATTAGAGTTTTCCCAAGATTTTAGAGATTGTGGAGGAAGCTTTCTCTGAATTCACTTTGAGAATGGTTTTGAGGCCCATGTTTTTCAGGGGCACATAAAAATAAAAATAAAATAAAATAGGGCAGGAGTTGTGGTATGTCTACTCTGGTCATTGATAGTACTTTAACCTTTTTTTACATCACACCTCAAGGGTTAACATTTAATATGGCAGAAATTCTGCCTTGTAGATAATTAGGAGGATCCCCATATCCAGACTTCATAATTTTCATGGATAGACTCTATACTTGAGTGCCACATTTCCCTTAAGGAAATCAAATTCTTTTCTTTTTAAAAGAATGAAGTTAAATGCTCTATTTTTTTAAAAGATGACTTTTGCTGAAGATAGTGACTTGGTTTTAAACAAAACTAAGAGAAACTAGTTACTACTGCTAACTATCTGGCATTGATGATGTCATGTGAAATTAGATGGGAAATGGAACAATCTACTATTAAAATCCACTTACTGCAGTCACTAAAGGTTACTAAGGCTTTGATGAGTTAGTATTCTAGCAGGTTAATGCACCCTGTCAATTCTTATTTAGTTTACGACAAAACTTTATGAACAAGACAAAACATGAAAAATACAATTCTGAACATAAATGAGAGCTTTTTTCCATATCATGTGAAATGGTTCTTGACATGAAAACAGTTCTAACAACTTTCATTATTATACATATGACACGGGAAATATTTTAGTGACATGTTTGAAAGCTTACAGCTAAATTTCATTAGAAACATACATTTATTCTAGTGGTATTAAACACATAACTAGGAATTCCATAAAGAAATAAGGTTAAATTGCCATGGAGGTGAAGTTAGTGAACTAAATTCTACAATGAAGGGGAGAATATCATTTACAATCACCATAACTCACCACCATAAAACTCAGTGTCACTCAAATTAGCAGCTATTGTGTCATTCAATTCATCCACTGAAATAAACAGAATATTATGAAGAATGCAAAAAGGAGGGGAGAAGGTATTGTAAAAAAAAATGTACTGGGCAAATAAAGCAAATGCATACAGCTATGCTGACAAGAGCCGTTCCTAACAACTAAAAACAGTGCTTTACAGTTGTACAAGGCTAACTTTAACTCACTCAGCCACCCCCAGCAGTAATGTGAGTATATAAGCAGAGCTGCAGGACTGCCATTTAAAGGCATTGTGGCACATAAAGCACACACAAGTGTTCAGAATACCATGTAAATTCAAAAAGTTATCCTGGTAACAGTAATGGTGATAACAGCAAAGAATATAAAATACAGTCTTTAGGATATGCATGCTCTTTAAAAAACACATATGCCAATACTTAGTAAACTATTCACAGGCACTTTCCTGATCAATGAACCAGATTACTGCAAAGGTGGTAGTATTTTATAGTTAACACATTTTGTGCATATTTGTAAATATCAGTGAAAGAGAGATTCAGGAAGCTGAACTCATACCTGAAATCACCCTTACAGAGATAGGCTGCTTCTGCTGTATGGTTTGAGTATGATTAAATCTGGCATAACAGATATAGTCTTCACGGGTATCCTCTGGGAGAACGTTGGAAAAATACAGGTCTCCATTTAGACCCTGGGAAACCCTCTCGCTTTGTGGAAGTCTTTGAAAAGCTGGAGAAAGGCAGAGAGATATCCAGGTCATTCCATCATAAAGAGGCTACTTTCCGAATTAGCAAAATAAATATACCTGCTAATAGTTCTGTGAACTTCACTTGAGTTTTTTTTTTTTTCTACAAAACTTGAGTAAAAGCCAATTAACAGTAAAAAACAAAACAAAATGATGCATCAAAACTCCTGTTGTACCTGCCCCACCCTAATTTCTCTGGGGTGGGGGCAGAGGGGTGCTTAGAGTTGTACAGGGAAGTGTTTTGTGAAACAAGTGTAAACCAGAAATGTTTTATAAAGAGTTTGCAGGACTTTTCCTAATATTTAAATGAGTCTATAATTGTTAAATGCATATATGTACCTATCTTAGAAAATGCATCAAGGAAGTGTGTAAGAATGGTATCTTGAGTTGCACCTACATACATACATACATACATATTTGCACCTACAAATACTGTGAGGGCACCTGAGAGCCAGGCCGTATGAGGGAACGGCAGGGTCAGGCAATACCAGGCTCCCCGCCCTGCTGGAGCTGTGGTCTAACTGGAGGTTCAGGCAACACATGGACACTAGCCACAGGGTGAAATGATGATGTTGAAGAATGTTGTGATATGCCCCTCGGGGCCCCTGCACCCAGCCTCCCTTGCCTCCTCTACTTTACTGAGTGGCTTGTCACCTTCTAACCTACAACATATTTTACTTGCCATATGTATGGGTTACCCCTGTCTCCCTGCACAAGAGTTTAAGTTCTGGAAGGACAGAGACTGTCACCTGCTTTGTCTTCGGTTGTAGCACTGAAGCCACGCCCCGACCTTCACAGGGGCTCCGTAATGACCCCAGTACTGTCAGCACCCTGACTCTCCGGTTTCACGTTTAACAATTTACTTCCCTTCGGGCCCAATTACGGAACCATCTAGCCTCGGGCTTGGAGGGAAGATTTTCGAAGTAGATATACTCAGAGAGGAAGCCCTGCTGATCTGTGTGTGTTTACGCGTGGCTGGCGACCATGTGTCGTGAAGCTTCTAACTCAGTTCCCCAGACGTAACTGTGAGAGGTACGAGCCCCAGGAAAAATCACGCAGCCCAGCTGCCTCAGGCCAGATACTACGTTGCCCAGAGGACTTCTCCGTCTGAGTCAAGCAGTTCTGCCTCAAACATCTTGCAAAATACAAAATTGTGGTGAAAAGCCTACAGCTTCTCGGGCAGGGAAAGGCAGAGAAATGTGGTCAGTGCTCGAATGCTGGTTAGCCGTGTGAGCCAAGTTCGTGGGCCAGATGGGGGTTTCACTGGTGGTTGTGGAGTCGTGGTTTTAGACCATCATTCCTTAGGGAAAGGGTTGTTTTGACTATAACTCAGACAAATGATGTACATTAACCTAATGAATAGAGTTAAAGATAAGCATACATTTATTCTCCTCCATTTCTCCTGCTGTATTTTATTGTAGATGGGTGTTGGCAGATCACATCAAAAGGAATGGGACTTTATGCAACTGCACAGGTAGCCCCCCTTTTGATGAAGCCCCTCAGACTTCTCATTAACAAAGAGAAGCCCAGGTCTCTTGATCATGACCCAGAGTGTGGGAATTAGACTGGTTAGTTAACAATTACAGAAACTGGGAGTTTTCAAACTAAGAAACCAAACTAAACAGACACAGGACTCTAAGTTCCCCCTCAAAGACCTAGATAAACTCTTGACTCATGTATCCTTGAGATATTTTGCAGGAACTTACATCCCCTACCAGATAGGCCACCTCCTGACAACAAACACTGGACCTCAGACGGTAGAGTCAGAAGACTGATGACTAGGACTCCTGAAACAATCCCCTGTCCCCTTACCCTGACCAATCAGAAGAATGGACACCAGCTGATCAAACGCCCTCCAACTGTTGCCCATAACTCTTTGCCTTTAAACACCCTTGCTTAAAAGGCATGGTGAGTTCAGGACCTTGAGCATTAGCCACCCATTCTCCTTGCCTGGCACCATGTGACAACTGCCCTCTTTCTTTCAATACATTCTGATGTCAGTGTCTGGCTTTATTGCTTGCAGGGAGAGCAGACCTTGGTTTGTTGGTTTGATAACATTTATGAGGCTGGTAGCACTTTGCCCATTGAGTTCCTTTGCATTACATCACAAAAAAAAAATGTATGCAGACAGAAATAACTCAATAATGTTATCTTTCAGGAAGAATGCTATACAGATCTGAATTTGTTCTCATACTCCAGATGCACTTTGAAAGGCTTATTGAAAAGGTCCAGATGTTTTGCCAACTGCCTGAAATGTATGGAAATGACATAGCCAGCAGTGCAATAGGGAAAAAAAGATTCGTTACATATGCAAATGATTCTGAGACTTTACATGTGTATGTCTCTTTATTATGTGGAAAGGTGATTATTTCTGAATAAGAACCAACCATCTAATACTGGTTCTCCTTCTGGCAGTGACATTTGGATACTGTTATTCTCAATGCCCTACACCACTCATTCACATTTGAACCACTCATTTACATTTAATTTGTTACTTATTCTTTCACAATCTATAAAAGCTGCTATATAATAATGGGAAAAATAGTTTCATTCACTTATTCATGTATATATTTTCTATCTCTTTGTGGATACTTTATCTGAGTGCTTTCAAACAGAGTCAAAAATGGAAATTAACTGTTAGAGTTAAATTTTACCTTTAGTAGTAATACATATAGCCTCTGATTCCAGAGGAAATCATGTCACTGAAAATAGAGTATTTCCTCTACCAATATTTTGCATTCATTCCCACCATTCTACCTAAAAGACTCTTGTCACAGTCAACAGTGACCCCCGTGTTGCCGAATTCAGTGGTCACTTCTCAGCCATGTCAGAAGTGACCCGATCTATTGGAAGCAGTTGAAAGAGCGTTCTGTCTACTTGAGAGCAGTTTTGCATCTTGTCCCAGGGACACTGCTCTCTCTTCATTCTCTCCTTACTTCAGTGATGGCTTTTTTCCTTCTGTGTTACTCCCTAAGTTCTCAGCCCCTGGGAGGCTCCTGGTCTCCATCCCAGGCTGTGCTCTTCTCCCTCAGTTTCCCCACCCAGCCCCTGGCTCTGAGGAGCACCTCTGTGCTAACATTGCCACAGTGCTGATCAGAGTCCTGAATTTTCCTTCTGACTCACGAGCTCTGCCTCCCACAGGGTGCCTCCACGTGGATGTCTTACAGCCTCTCCCCTCCAGAAGCCTGGCTTCCCAGTCTCCAAGCAGAATCACATACTTCCACCAAGGTAAATGCTAACCTATCTTTTAGCACTGGAGGACTTGGAGGGTGGGAGAGCAGAGCAACAAACAATTCCCTCAAGGAGAGGGGTGGGGTGGACAGATGCTAAGCTGCCTAATAGATGACTACATTTCTAAGCCTCAGTTTCCTCATCTGAAAAATGGAGAGAATGATCAGACGTGCCTCATAGGGTTATTGTAAAAAATGATGAGATGATCCACATAAGTCCTAGTAAAAGGACTCATACTTAGTAAGTGCTCAATAATTATTGGGTATTGTTGGTAATTAAAAAAAAACTGAATGAAGAAAATATAACATGTTCAAAAGAGCTTGATTTCCTCCCTTCTATGGGCTTCTGCTGTTTCAGGAAATGGCAATTCCATTTCCCCAGGTGTTCAGTCTTCAACTTTGTGGTTATCTTTGGTTCCTCTCTCTCATGTCTGAAGGGTCCCCACCAGTAAGATGGCAAACTTCCGGCTTCTTTTCGGGGTCCTCGGTTCCCGCCGGCGCCACCTGAAGCCCAATCACCTCTCGCCCCCCTCCCAATCCCAGCACCTAGCCAACAGCCACCAGCCCCGTAGAAGTAACACCACAATCACCCTATGCCCCATCCTATATATCCCAGCACCTTTCCCTAATAAAGCGGAACTCTCCGGTAAATTGCTGTTGTGTGTCGCTCCTTTCCTTTCATTGGTGCCGAAACCCGGGAGACGGGACACCCCAACTGGGCCCCGTCTTCCCCCAACACCAGCAGCAGCTTGCCCTCGTCCTCTTTTTCCGGCGCTGGCTCATCACACTCACCACTCCTCTCTGGCCTTTAGGTAAGCCCCCCCCCCCCCCCCCGGGGTGGGCCACTCTTCCCTGAGCTATTGCAGTGCCATTGACCGTGATCGTCCGGCAAGGCCCTGATGCTCGGGGACGAGGAGGGAACGCTCCCCGCCTCAGGCCTTCACGGCTGCGGCGGACCCTCAGGCCCCTCCTCCAAAAGCCATAAACCCCCACCTCAGCTGAGACTTTTTAAGCAAAACTTCCCCGGGGTGGGCCACTCTTCCCTGAGCTATCGCAGTACCATTGACCGTGATCGTCCGGCAAGGCCCTGACGCTCGGGGACGAGGAGGGAACGCTCCCCGCCTCAGGCCTTCACGGCTGCGGCGGACCCTCAGGCCCCTCCCCCGACAGCCATAAATCCCTGCCTCAGGCCCTCACGGCTGCAGCGGACCCTCAGGCCCCTCCTCCAAAAGCCATAAACCCCCACCTCAGGCCTTCACAGCTGCAGCAGACTCTCAGCCCCCCCCCCAACAGCCATAAATGAGGTAACTCCTTTGCGGATGAGAACGCTCCTTTTCCCGCTCCCTCCTCCTTCTGTTCCGTCCGCCGAAACCCGTTCGGCCTGCCGAAAACGCCTAGCGCTAGGTACCTCGTGACTCCGGCACTCTGCCTTCTTAGGGAAGTTTGGGTGACGACCCACACTTCCCAAGAAATTCCGACTCGTATACGAGTTTCCGCAGACCACCAAGGATCATCGGGGACGCCCTTTGTCTCCTTGTGGTCTGCCTCCAGTCCGAGGATCCCCGTTCGTCTTCCCCTGTTTGTCTCCTTCTCTGTCCTTTAGCCATTTTGTCTCCTTGTGGTCTGCCTCCAGTCCGAAGATCCCCGTTCGTCTTCCCCTGTTTGTCTCCTTCTCTGTCCTTTAGCCATTTTGTCTCCTTGTGGTCTGCCTCCAGTCTGAGGATCTCCGTTCGTCTTCCCCTGTTTGTCTCCTTCTCTGTCCTTTAGCCATGGGAGCCTCCTCATCCCTCCCTGAAAGTTCACCTCTTGAATGCCTGCTTAAGCATCTGGCTACCCTCTCCCTGACGCCTGATATAAAACCAAAACTTCTCCGTAAATATTGCTCCCAAGATTGGCCGACATACCCCCTAGACAATAACAACCAATGGCCCGCAGGGGGAACTCTTGATCCTAACATCACTCGCAATCTCTTTAACTACTGCCAGCGCCTGAAAAAATGGAAGGAGATTCCCTATATCGAAGCTTTTCGTCTCCTAGCTCAAAATCCCAGCCTCTGCACCACCTGCTCCCCGCCCCAAGTTCTCCTAGCCTGCAAGCCGTCTCCCTCCCCTCCACACACTCCCAGTCCCTCTTCAATTACCTTTGACCCGGCCGACGAGCCTCCGCCATACAGACTTCCCCCTTCAGCCCCTCCCCCTCCTACAACCCCTCCACCCTCCGCCGCCACTGCTGCCTCTTTCCCCATGGCAGAAGCTTCCCATCCTCTCCCTTCCCCTTCTCCTTCTACAACAGCCCCTCCCCCTTTCTCTACCGCCGCCACCGCTGCCGCTTTCCCCGCGGCAGAAGCTTCCCATCCTCTCCCTTCCCCTTCTCCTTCTACAACAGCCCCTCCCCCTTCCTCTACCGCCGCCACCGCTGCCGCTTTCCCCGTGGCAGAAGCTTCCCATCCTCTCCCTTCCCCTTCTCCTTCTACAACAGCCCCTCCCCCTTCCTCTACCGCCACCACCGCTGCCGCTTTCCCCGCGGCAGAAGCTTCCCATCCTCTCCCTTCCCCTTCTTCTCCTACAACAGCCCCTCCCCCTTCCTCTATCGCCGCCGCCGCCTCCACCCCCGCAGAAGCCTCCCATCCTCTCCCTTCCCCCTCCTCCACCATCTCCTCCTGCACCTCACCACCTCCTCCTCCGTCCCCCTCACCTTCCCCCCTCCCGCAAATCAAGCCTGAGCCTTTCAGCCCCCCTCTAACTAAGTTCCAAGAGCCTCGTCCATCTTTGCCCCCTCAGATTCGGTCCCGAGAGCCTCCCAAAATTATCGCGGCTTTGCCCCCATTACCTGTTTCCCCTGCACAGACTGAGCCAGAACCCTTCAGTCCCCCTCAGACTCGGTCCCGAGGGCCTCCCAAAATTATCGCCCCGCTCCGGGAAGTAGCAGGAGCCGAAGGCATCTTGCGTGTTCACGTCCCTTTCTCCTTAGGAGATTTAGCCCAACTAGAGAAACGCCTAGGTTCCTTTTCCACTGATCCCACGACCTACATCAGGGAGTTTCAATGGACCCTCCAGTCTTACAGCCTCACGCATCATGACATCTTCATGCTCCTGGCCAATACTCTCCTCCCTGAGGAGCGTAGACGAGCTTGGGACTTCGCCCAAATGCATGCTACCGAAACCCACAGGACTGACCCCACCTGTCCCCCTGGTCCCACTGCTGTCCCCGAACAAGACCCACACTGGGATTATAACACCGCTGTGGGTCTCCACTCTCGAGATATTTTTGCCTCCTGCTTAATAGCAGGTCTAAAAAAGGCAGCTCGTAAAGTAGTCAATTTTCAAAAGCTCCAAGACATAATTCAAAAGAGAGATGAAACCCCCTCCGAGTTCTTAGATAGACTCACTCAAGCCCTATTACAGTATACCAGCCTGGACCCAGAAACACCTGAAGGAAGATAGGTCCTTATGACATACTTCCTAGCTCAAAGCTACCCCGACATTAAAGCTAAACTCAAAAAGTTAGAACAGGGCCCCGCTACCCCACAGACTGAGATCCTAACAGTGGCCTTTAAAGTCTTCCATAAGCGGGAGGAGGAGAAAGAACGCCGTAAACAAAAAGCTGATCAGGCCAATTTCCAGATGTTGGCCCAGCTGATAAAACCACAACCTGGGCGCCCCTCTACAGATAAGCCCCCCCAAGGAGCTTGTTTCAAGTGCGGAAAAGAGGGACATTGGTCAAGGGCGTGCCCCTCCCCCAGATCTCCTACCACCCCATGCCCCAGATGCCACAAAAAGGGCCACTGGGGGTCTGATTGCCCAACCACCCGAAGGGGAGGCTGGACGAACAACCCCCATCCTAAGCCCACCGTAGTGGGGCTGGCAGAAGAAGATTGACGGGGCCCGGGGGCTTCTCGCCCGACCATTTCCATCACCAAACAGGAGCCCAGGGTTACTTTAACAGTAGACGGTCGCCCCATCTCCTTCCTCCTAGATACAGGAGCCACCTTCTCAGTCTTGCGAGAATACCGGGGCCCTACCACGCCAGCCATTACTCCTATAGTCGGGGTAGGAGGTAAACAGATTTTCCCATTAAAACCCCCCCCCCCTTATGCACAATCCTAGACAGTCCCATACCTTTCTCCCACTCCTTCCTAGTTATGCCCCAGTGTCCCATCCCCTTACTAGGATGGGACATCCTTTCCCTCCTCCACGTTTCCATAACTATATCCAATCCCACAGCCCCCAGTACTCCCTTTCTGATGGCCCTCATAGCCGACAACCCCCCTCTACCCAATGAAAGCTCCAGTTCTGCCCTTATACACCCTGTAAATCCCAAAGTTTGGGACATTACAAGCCCCTCCATGGCCCTATGTCCCCCTGCCTCTATCAAATTACGTGACCCCTCTCAGTATATCTGTCAGGCCCAATACCCCCTAACCACTTCAGCCCTCATAGGCCTCCAACCCATCATTCAAGATCTCTTAAACAAAAACTACCTCAGACCCACTCACTCCCCATTTAATACCCCCATATTAGCTGTTAAAAAAAACAACGGATCTTTCCGCCTTGTCCAAGACCTTCGCCTCATCAACATAGCCGTTGTCCCTATCCATCCCTTAGTTCCAAATCCATACACCCTTTTATCGCAGATCCCTGCTTCTGCATCCCACTTCTCAGTCCTAGATCTCAAGGATGCATTTTTTTCTATTCCCCTAGACCCCTCCTCCCAAGATTTTTTTGCCTTCACCTGGACGGACCCATACACCAGACATTCTGTTCAGCTTACTTGGACAGTTTTACCACAAGGCTTCCGAGATAGTCCCCATATTTTTGGACAAGTCCTAGCTCAAGACCTCAAACAGTTTCACCATGATCACCCCGAGTCCACTTTATTACAATATGTAGATGATCTTCTGCTCTGCAGTCCCTCGTGGGAACAGTCTCAACTTGACACTGCGTCTCTACTTAACCTTCTAGCTTCCAGAGGTTACCGAGTATCCCCTGCCAAAGCTCAAATCTCTTCCCCTTCTGTCACTTACCTTGGATTCCTTCTGTCTCAGCAAAGAAAGTCCATTACCTTAGACAGAAAACGACTCCTCTCTGACCTGCCCGTTCCCAAAACCAAGACAGAAATCCTTTCCTTTCTAGGCTTGGCTGGGTATTTTAGAGCGTGGATCCCTAACTTCTCCCTGTTGGCAAGACCCCTATACGACCTCAGCAAGGGCCCCCCTGAAGAACCATTATCATCCTCACCCCGACACTCCTTCATTAAGCTCCGTCAAGCCCTTGTAAAAGCTCCAGCTCTCCATCTCCCTGATTTGTCAAAACCCTTCTCATTATACATTCATGAGAGGTCCAGTCAAGCTCTAGGAGTCCTAGGCCAATATTATGGCCCATCCTTTGCCCCAGTAGCTTATCTCTCCAAGCAATTAGACCCCACAGTTCGGGGATGGGCCCCCTGCCTACGGGCATTAGCCGCTGGACAGCTCTTGCAGAAAGAAGCTCATAAACTAACATTCGGAGCGCCACTTACCATTCTGTCCCCACATCACCTAAAAGATCTCTTAACCTACAAAAGTTTACAGACTCTCCCCCCCTCCAGACTCCTCACCTTACTGTCCTCTTTCCTCCAAAATCCAAACATTTCTTTCCTCCCCTGCCCGCCCCTGAATCCGGCCACTCTTCTTCCTCTGCCCTACTCTCCTCATACTCCCTCGCATGATTGCCTAGAAGCCCTTCACAACTTCCTTCCATGCCACTCCACGATCTCCGAAGGAGCCCTCTCACACTCCGACCTCATCTGGTTTACTGATGGGTCCTCCTTTAAACATGAGGGCATCCACTACTCAGGATATGCAGTAGTCTCCCTCGAAGATGTCATTGAAGCACGAGTCCTACCCCCTGGTACAACCAATCAGCAGGCTGAACTCATTGCAGCCACCAGAGCTTGCACTCTGGCCCGGGACACGTCTCTCACATTGTACACTGACTCCAAGTACATATTCCACATTCTCTTGTCCCACGCGGCAGTATGGAAAGAACGAGGCCTCCTCACCACAAAAGGGAATTCCATAACTAATTCAGCCTTAATTACTAAACTTTTAGAGGCTTCACAACTCCCACACCGACTAGGCATAGTCCACTGCAAATCACATCAAAAAGATGACTCCCCCATTGCAAGAGGTAACAACAAGGCCGACAGAGTAGCCCGGTCAGTTGCCCTATCAGAAAACGCACCAGGCAACAATCCGTCTGCCCTTGCAGTTTTAGCCTTATCACAAGATGCCCTCTGCTCTCAGGACAAAGAGTCTCTCTTCTGCCTCTTACATGACCTGTTCCACCCCAGCCCCCAATCCTTAATCCATTTTTTACAATCTTTTTTTCCTCTCTCTCCTGAAGACAAAACCCTACTTAACCAAATCACCTGCAAGTGCACCATCTGCCAACGCACTAACCCTAATACCCCCCTCAAAGCCCGACCCTTCCCGGCTCATCAAGCAAGGGGTAATGTCCCCGCTGCAGATTGGCAAATAGACTTCACTAACATGCCCCCTGTACGACGTACCAGATACCTACTCGTGCTAGTAGATACATTTTCAGGATGGGTTGAAGCTTTCCCCACCACTAACAAACGAGCATCCGTAGTTGCCTCTATCCTCCTCACCCAGATCTTTCCTAGGTTCGGGATGCCCACTTCCCTCCAATCAGATAACGGCCCTGAGTTCACTGCCCAAATTATCCAGAACCTCTCCAAGTCGCTCTCGCTCCCCTGGCATTTACATTGTCCTTATCGACCACAAGCTTCAGGAAAAGTAGAAAGAGCCAATAGGACTCTAAAAGACATCCTGACCAAACTATCTCTAGAACTACACCTTGACTGGGTTCGCTTACTTCCCTTAGCTCTACTCCGCATTCGAGCCCTCCCAAAGAAACCTTCCTTCTTGTCACCCTTTGAGATCATGTACGGCCGCCCGATTCTACCCCCGGGGCTCCCTTCCCACAAAGGACCAATTCCTCCCAATATAGCCCTTCCACTACTCTCTCTCCTCTGCACTGAATTGTGGAAATATCAAGATTGGCTCCTTCCTGATCCATCCGCCTCCCAAAATCCTCCTGTCTTACAGCCCGGCCAACTAGTGTTTTATAAGCCACCAGAGGATCAGCCCTCTCTCACCCCGAAATGGGAAGGTCCACACCCAGTTATTCTCTGCACCCACTCGGCTGCCAAGCTCTCACTGCCTGATAACTCTGTCACCCCTTGGATTCATATCTCCAGGTTGAAACCAAATACCCAAGACTCACCTTCTCTGGACACCCAAGACCCATCAGTCACAATCCAGAGTCCTTCGGACACAGCCCAAGACGCTGTCTACTCTACCACGCCTCATCCCTCTGATCCCTTGAAGCTCCGCATCTCCCGTGCACCCTCTTTGCCATCCATACCTGAATCATGACTTTTTCCTCCTTTACTGCTCTCTCGCTTTTTTCCCTCATTCCTATTGTCTTCCCTGCCGCCCCATCCTCCTTTGTATGGCGATTCAAAGTCAAGCAGACTTACACACAGCATCAAACAAAAGTTACTGCCCTCATTGCCACATCAGACTGCCCTCTGAAAGGCTGCTCTGAGCCTTTGTACCTCCACTTTCCTCCCTCCACTGAAGTATTCATTTACAGCTACCTTTATTCTCCCTACCTCTGCTTCCTCTATGACCAAAGACAAGCCTATTGCAGGCGATGGCCAGACACCTACGGGGGATGCCCCTACTGGTCTTGCACCATTCACTACATGGGTGACTTCCAGTACCCACAGTATTACTCCTCCAACCGTTTCATGAAATATCCCAACGGCTCATTCTCCTTATCAATCCCAGATCCCTGGGACTCTCGATGGGCTGCTGGAGTAACAGCCTCAGTTTACTACAAGGGGTCCTCGACCCCCCACGGTACCCTTCATATCTCTCGAGAGTATGTTCCCTCTCGCTCCCAGATCTCTCAAGTTGCATCAGATATCAGACATTCCGAAAAAGTCATTATCCAAACTCTTGACGGCGCCTCTTCATCTTATCCCTCCTACTCTTGGTTACAGCTCATTCAAGACACCACCATCTTTCTCAACCACACCCTCAACACCGCCAATTGTTTCTTGTGCGCATCACTACAGCGCCCACTGCTGGTCGCCGTGCCCCTTAATATTTCCAACTACTCCTTCCATGCAGAAGGACAACCCCTCCGTCCCTTGGCGGACATACCCCTATGGGAGCCAGAATACCCAGATAATCTCACCATCCACCACTGTGTAGGCCCAACTCCACCCCCCTCCAGTGCACTTCACTGCCTCTCTATCTACACCCCTACCTCCGGCTCTAAGACTTTTACACAACCGGGACACTTCTTTTGGTGTAATGGCAGCCTTTTCAACTCACTGCCTCTCAACTCCGATACACCCTGCATTCTCGTCACCCTAATCCCACAGCTTACACTTTACAGCATGGCAGAATTCCTTGAGCTCCAACCTCCCTTGCACTCGCGCACAAAAAGGGCTGCTTTCCTTCCCATGATGGTCGGTATCTCTTTAATCACCTCAGCCATTGGGGTGGGGTTTTCAGGAGGAGCCTTGGGTCACTCTCTATGGGCAGTTAGAGATCTCGACGCCAAACTTGAGGGAGCCCTGGCATCCACTGCCGATTCCCTAGCCTCTCTCCAAAGACAAGTCACTTCGCTAGCTAAAGTCACCCTTCAAAACCGGCGGGCCCTAGATCTGCTTACAGCCGAGAAGGGTGGCACCTGCGTCTTCCTCCAGGAAGAGTGCTGCTATTACATCAACGAATCCGGCATTGTAGAAACTGACATCACCAAACTCACTGACCTTGCCTCCAGCCTCCACTCTGCTTCCAATTCCAACCCATTCTCGTCAATACTAACAAACCCCCTCCTCACCTGGCTCTGGCCCATTGCAGGCCCCATAATAGTCATTCTTCTTGTCTGTCTCTTCTTACCCTGTATAATAAAGTTCATCAAATCCCAAGTCGGGAAAATCTCTAATCAAGCTTTCAACCAGCTTTTACTCAGGAACTACCAGCTTCTGGCCACGGAAGACCCCTCACCCTCACGTGACCTCCTCACCACATGCTGAGATGGACCCCTCTCTCCGCTGGAAACTGTTCCTGGAAACAATAGCCGCAGACGCCTGGCTCCTGACACCCATATCCTCTTGGCACCATTAGAATCAACAGGTCCTCAACCTATGGTTACAGGGAACCTTCATTGATTTCCAACCTGAAGAAGTCCACATCTACTCATCCTTACTGTGGGGAGTCCTATCAACCCTTTCCTCCCAATCCTCAAACCCTCAGTCCCTTCTCCGCCCCTGTTCAGCAGGAAGCAGTCAGAGAGAAAGCAACGTCCACAAACCCATAGAGGAGAAAGGGGGGAATGAAGGGTCCCCACCAGTAAGATGGCGAACTTCCGGCTTCTTTTCGGGGTCCTCGGTTCCCGCCGGCGCCACCTGAAGCCCAATCACCTCTCGCCCCCCTCCCAATCCCAGCACCTAGCCAACAGCCACCAGCCCCGTAGAAGTAACACCACAATCACCCTATGCCCCATCCTATATATCCCAGCACCTTTCCCTAATAAAGCGGAACTCTCCGGTAAATTGCTGTTGTGTGTCGCTCCTTTCCTTTCAATGTCCCCACCCTGACCCCAGTAAATCCTGGAGATGTACCTTCAGAATACATCCAGAATCTAATCATTCCTTACCCACTTGACTGTCCCTACTTGAGTCCAAGTCACCATTAACTCCTGCCTGGATTACAGTGGTAGCTTCCTGACAGGCTTCCCACCTGTCCCCTCTATTGCCTGCACAGGACCTGAAGCGATGCAATTACCATTTGTTTCAGGTGAAGTCACTCCTTTTATGTCTCCCTACTCCTCTCAGAGTAAAACCCAAAGCCCTTTGCATCGAGCCCCTGGGCTTTTTTGACCTATTCTGTCACTCGGTATGACTACACTGCCTCCTGTTGCTTTTTCACACACCAGGCTGCTCCTGCCTCAGGGGCTTGCAAGTTTCTCTTTCCACCCAGATATTCTAGTGCCTGCCTTGCTCTCTCAGTCTTACTTATTTTTCTTCATAGCACTTTATTGTCTACTGACACATTTTCTAAATACATTTATTGTCCACTTCCTTCTCCATCCCAATCTATTGCCTGTCCAAAGAATATAACTTCAGTGCGAGCAGGACATTGGTTTGGTGTATTTAGAGTGGTGCCTGGTACATAGAAGGTGCTCAAGAAAAATGAATGAATGAATGAAATGATCTGTTACTTATTCCAATGAGCATTTATTCTCCTGAGCAACTCTACAACATTTTGTACACTTTATGCATCCTAAGAGGTAACAATTTACTGTGATAGCAAATAATCACAAGACTCTTGAAAAAAGAAAGTTCATAGTTTTAAAACTTACAATTATCCATCCAGAATATTATAGGTGGTGGTAATCCAATTGGGGGTCTGCAGGGAAGTACCAAAGACTGGCCATTTTGCAGTGTTATTGGTTCAAGCTTTTCTTTGGTCCACAGTGGTGACCCTGTGAAATAAAATAATAACTTCTAAGTTATTTCTGCATTGAAAAATAAAAAGAAGCACTAGAAAGAAAGAAAAACTAAGCTTTTGGGGAAATAGTAACTCAAGAGTTTTAAGATAATGAGGAAGTAGTTTTTAAATACAGTGTTAAGTGTAAAAAAATGATAATTTTCATTCACTGCCATTAATAATGTAAATCCTGAGCCAGTGGTTCTACTTCTAAGAATTATATTAAATAAATCATTAAGAAGATACATAATAATTTCACATATCCTTCACAAGAGAATGGGAAACATTTAAATGTCAAAAGATCTGTTAAACAAAAAATTGTACACTTGCTCTTTTGAATATTATACAGTATTAAAAGTATGTAAGTATACTTACATTTAAGATTGATACTAGAATATACATGACATGTAGATAAATTAGAAAAGGTTATAAAACTGTACTTCAGAATGAGCTTTGAACAAATTGTATTTATCTGCCTAGAAAAAAATGCAAAGAGCAGTAGCTATTTCCTTGAATATAATGATTCATGAGTAATATTTAAAATCCTTTTTTATTTGTAATTAATTTTTTAAAATGATGAACATATATTGTACATGCAGTAAAGAAAAGTTTTTAAGATGACCAGAACTGTAAATGGTCACTGATCTTCCAATACATGTTCTTGGGTTGTTAAGAGGGTCTGGGGGCTGACCACTGCAAGAAGAGCCACAATATATCCAGGTAGTGAGGACACTCTATCTCCAGTGAAACTCTGAAATGAAAATGTTAAAGAAATAATACTTAGACCTCAATTACCCTTTTCATATTGGATGTATTTCCATCTGGCTACAGGAAGTCTGCCCATACATAAGATACATGAGAAATTAAGAACTAGATCAATTCAGGGAAGAAACACTTTTCTGACCCATGGTGTTTGTTCTGGACTTGTCTGCAAAACATTTCACTGGCAAAGCATGAGGCTGAGGAACTCAAGGTCAAGTGGAAAGGAGCAACATGCGAAATAAATCAGAGCATTTGGATCAATGCCATTGCTTTCCTGTAATAATACCTGGGCAATGTAATGGATGCTGAGTCTCAAAGCCATCCTTTAAAAAGGGACATTTGTCCACAAGTTTGCACTTACTGGATGGGCGGATGACAATATTATTAGATATTGCAGCTCCACGTTCATTCCTGGCTGTACACTGATAGACTCCTTCATAGGTCTCCGCTTTCCCTTCGCTCATGATGTTGATTATGAGGGTTCCTGAGCCAGGCTTCATGGCGACAAGCGGGTCTTTATCTACGTCAAAATGAGTCCCATTTTGAGTCCAGGAGAAGCTGTCCAACACATAAAGCATTAAGCTTGTTAATGGCCCAGAAAACACAGGATTACTTACTCTTTAACACATTCCTAGGAGGTTTGTGAGTTTCTAGAAATAATTACTAGATTTTAATATTCAGTAAAGGAGTAATAGGCTCCATACCTAAGATGTTTCATTGAATCATGACTTAGAAAAAAATTCTGGCCATATATTTTAAGGTACATGTCTTCATTAGAACTGGCTGAAATCAGACTCAATAAAGAAATCATGCACACAAATTGCCTGTCATTAAAAAAAAAAATACAGGATGTAGGTCTCTGGGGCATACTCTCTCAGTGCTTTATTAGCATTTTAATTGTAAACTTCATTGTTCACAGAGTTAATAACCTGTCTATAAAGATTTGCTCTGGGCTGAAATGTGAACAGAAAGGCCTTCACAAGTACTAATATATGTTTCTGTTTAAAAGTGATCAGACCAGTTTCAAGCTATGAAAGTGCAAATGTAGGTTAGAAGGTGGGGAAGAAATAGGTGTTTAGTGGTGTTTTAAATGCTGGTATTAAAAAGGGTAATTCTATACAAAATATATTTTTACAAGTTTTAATTCGAGAAATGATTTTATAAATTCCTTAGGAAGCATTTCAAAATTGTCAACTGAAATTCTTCTTTCTCAGTTTTATTTACATAAAAGATTGCCTTACATGCAAGTCACAGTGCTCATGTAGTGAGATCCTTTATAACTAGTCCCAGATCAACAAAGGCACACCCTACAGAGGCATGAATTCTCCCTAAACTTCTCTTGGCCCACGTAGATTTCCTTTCCTGCTGCTGATCCTTATAGCAATGGTCGCACAGCTGGAAGGGAGGGAGATGGTGGTGGAGGGGATGCTGCTCAATGCACAGGACAGCCCCAGCCCCACAACAAAAAATCTGGCTCCAAATATCAATAATGCTGAGATGGAGAAATCCTGTCTTCCAGAGAGTTACAAGGGGTATTAAGTAAGCGTGAAAATGCAGGAAAACCCCACCAAATGACATCACATTAGGGCCTAGTGCCAGAGGGTTTCTAATAAATTGTTTGAAGCAAACGTTTGATGAAAATTTTTGATCTGCTTCAGCATTAGCACCAGTTATTTTTTTCTCAGGCGCCAGTCTGTGCTGGTTTGGTAAGGCGATAACAGATAAACAGGAATAAAGTATTTTGAAACTTTTGCTCTTTTTACTTAAAAATCTACTTTACCTTTGAATAATAATAATAATCTGACTCTCCAACACTCCATACATTACTGCGTAAATTACAGATCATTCCACTAGTCAGCTGGGACCCCGGGTAAGTTACCTTGTGTTACTAGGCATTAGTTTCCCATCAATAAGTTACATGGTTTGGAGCAGATAACTTCTGACATCTCTCACAACTCTAAAAGGCCATTCAGTGCTCATGCCAAGAAACATGTGGAGAATTCTGAATACTGAAACCTGCTGAGTTTGGAAACCCACACAGGACTATTTTATTTACTTATTTTACCAGCAAAGAGTAGTATAATAAGACAAAAGTACACACTCAAGGAGGGAGTGCGGGTGTGCTCCAAAACTATTTTACACACCGATGTAGAACTATTTTATACACCCCTTTAGAGCTAGAAGAGATCTTAGAAGTCATCACATTCAACTTTATCTTATAGAGGAAGAGACTGAAGCCCGGAGAAAAGGGATTGGCCTGTCACAGCCATGGGAGCCGTCAGGAGGCTCTTCCCAGCTCCCCACAGTTTCTGAGCATTTTGAAGAAGTGCATGTATGAGTACAGGAATACAATCATCTGGGTGTTCAAGAAGAACAAACAGGCTTGAATTAAACAGACAAAACAATGACCGGCAAAGATACTTTGGAAGTGTGCAGGACTGCAATTAAGTTCAGTATTAGCATCAGCGTTCACTGTCAGCACTCTAAGGAAGCAGAGAGCACACCCACCTTGGAAGAGGTTTCCCTTTGGCCTCACACTGGATGACAATATTCTCCCGAGGGTCAATAATGTAATCTTTGGGAGACTGTTGAGTAATGGTTGGAGGTTGTACCACTTAATTGTAGAAAGAAGAATAATGTAAAGAAACAGATCATTTAACATCATAGCAATCATTTTTTTTTTTCTATATGAAAATCACCTACCCTGGACTAAATATGCTCCAAACGTTTTTAGTAATTTCTACTGTGGCAGCACATACCTCAGTAGATTTTTAACTAAAAGCCTTCTAAACCTTTCAAGTTAAGGCATAATTTCCTTTTAGTAACTGTATACATACTCACAAAGCCCATTTTCTCCCACTCAGAGTTTGGGGAAATAATTACCAGTGCAAGCTTAATACTATGACAATTTCTTTTCTGATGTAACAATGAGAAATTTCTCTGATTCCTCTGGTTCAAAGATGCTTTTCAATAAAATTTATTATGAGGGTAAACTTAAATTTCTTAGGAAAGAGTATCTGACTTGCAGTTCATTGTGCTAATGTAAATTAATATATGTTGGGAACAAATAAACTTGAGATGTTAATGTCAAAAAGACGGTTAAATCAGAGATGACATGTCTTATTAGCACCAGGAGGTAGGTGGTTATTAGGAAGAAAGATAAAACCATTTTATTAAGAAGTTAAATGGGATTGGAAGTTCTGTGCTATAGCAGACACATTTCCATTTCACTTTTTTTTCAAGATCCAGAACAATGTAATCTGAAGAAAGCTTTATCTGGATGCCTGATGCTTAAGTCACTCTAAGATTACCATGTCCTTCTTGTGAAATCAGAATCACAGAATATGAGAACAGGAAGGGACTAGAGAAATAATCTATTGCTGCTGTTTCTTTTGTTGCTCAGGGCAGCAAAATGGCTTGACCAGGAAAGCACAAAGCAGAGAGATGAACTGAACTCTCCTAGCAGAAGCCTCTGCCTTGCACAGCTCTGGAGAGAGCCACTGACACAGACCAGTGACTCTTAACCAGAGGAAATTTGCTCCCACCACTCAGGGGACATTTGGCCTATCTGGAGACAATTTTGGTTGGCATGACTGGGATGGAGGGTGGTGCTGGCACTGGGGGTACAGGCCAGGGCTGCAGCTGAACATCTTACATGTACAGAAAAGCCCCCCAGAACAAAGACTTATCTGGATCATTTCAGTTTTTCATATCCTAGGTCTTCCCTTTCCTCTCCACCCTTAGTCTGTGCTTCCTCTGTGAACTTTTTCCCACATACCAATCAAGTATTTCCCAAAGTTTAAAAACAGGCCTCTGCTCTTGTCTTACTGCAGCTAATTGTTGCCAGGGCTGCAATCACTTCTGTGTCCAATGTCTCACAAATCTGCAAAATGGGTCTGTTCTCTTGCTCTGTCTCCAGGCTGGTATTGCCCAGCAGACATTTACTAAGTATCCAAATAACACCTAAAATATAGATCAAAGCCTAAACTCATTACTCTCATCATTTATTGTGTATTTTTTAGATGCAGGGTACTGGGAATATCAATTTCTCCTCCCTTTAGCAAGATTCAACCCCTCTCATCCTCCTGCAAAGCCAGCTGCTCTACAGCCTCCACCACTATACCAGGAGCCCCCTCCTTCCAGCCCTGCCACTTCCCAGAGCTGGTCACCAGTTTGGTCTGGTGGTTAAGAACTAGTCTGGTTCTTACCAGCAATGAGACTTCAAGCAAGTCTCTTAACTTATGTAAGCCCTTGTTTCCTTAGAGAGAAAAGGGGCTTAAAAGTGGCATCAGCCTCCTAGGGTCACTGGGAGGATTACATAAAATAATTTCTGTAAAATTCTTAGCAAAGGCCATAGTATAATGGCTCAGTAACGTTAGCTATGTTGAAATCATCATAATCATTTGTATTTGGACCGGCTTCACCTTTGGGTGACCCTTTAGGCTGTGGGAACATAGAGTCTGGGATGATGGAGAGAAGCAGAGTTGCACAGCCGGGGATGGTGGGCGGAGGGGGCGGACGACGGCATTCTTACGTATGACTCGGTCCTGTGCCCAGTGCTTCTCTTCGAGTGACAGAGGTGCAAGTCTAGTGGTCTCAGACCTGGAACTTCTGTTCATGTGTCTGCAACAGAGCTGGCTTAGATGCCACTCTGAACTGCCAGGAATTTGCTGTCTGGATGTACCTCTTGACAGTGTTTAGGTCATCTGGCAGCTAACAAATGCTTTGGAGTAATAAGGGGAAAATGTGATTTTACATAGTTTTCCTGGTTAATCCAATATCGTGGCATTTTTCAAATACCTGAAAACTATTTAGGTAGATGATGGATACTGCCCACTTGTCCGAGGTGGCAGAGGTTTTTACTTAGAGCAAGCCACTCAGAAACGATGTGAGGGTGGGCTGCTACCAGAACAGAGACAAAGAAATGTGAGAGGGCATACGGCTGCCGACTTGGGTGAAGCGTCTGCATGCACTCACCTTCTAAAAGATACCAAACGACATGTCTTTATTTCAGTAAGCATTTACGGGTATTTAGAACCAGAGAGGCATACTCTTTAAATTCTGTGAATTTTCTCATTGAGTTACATCAGATGTGAATAAAATGCAGATGTTAGTAGAGCAGAATATCAGTAAAAGTAAAAGAGTAATACCTGAGTCTTTGAAATTCATGCAGGGAATATATTAAACTTGTTTCTTGGTATTTAAATGCAATGTTTAGCCACATTAAGTACACATGCTTAAAAAGACATTAGTCACAAAACCTAAATTGTACGTTTGTTTCACAGTATTAATTAAAAAACAGACACGGTCAAATTTTCACACTGCTGAGTAATTACAGAAAGACACTTACAGTCTTCAAGAAGTTTTGCTTTTTCCCCATCAATATCAGTAGGTGTGTGGGCAAACAGGATTAAAGAAAACCAGATGTTAGTGATAGGAACGTTAGAACCCTGAAGATAAAAAGGGCATCTTGTCTGTCTGATTTGATCTAAAAAACCAGTACAGCGACACGTGAGGTTGTGAAGTTGTAGGAGAAAGAAGCTCCCATGAAGGGATTGGTTTAGTCCCGTGCGGCTATCCCATGCAAACATACGGAAGAACAAAAGGAAGGCTGCAGGCAAAAGAGGATTCTTCTCGAATAGGAATAGCTAATTCCATCCCAGACCCATTGTGTTGGACAAGTAATTATGTTCCATTTGAAAAATAGCTGAAATCTACAATTAATCTGAGTTGTCACATACAGTGTAGGTCTGACCCCATTATCCAGACATCACTAGGCACATGGTGCTAATACCTAACAAGGGGATATTGCTATTGTGACAGTCCTTCACCCAAGCCAAACCCAACACTGATTTTAGATTTTTCTATTTCTCTGGTTCATCCCCAAGTCAGTAATTGAACTTTTCTGACTATTAGCATATTTCTGCTTCAGAGTTCCTCAATCAGCCAGGATTGCAGGTACCTACAGCAGAGAGCAGCTCGTGTAGAAGGGATGTGAGGAATGGGGGTAGGGAAGAAATGACACTGGTATGCAATCCAAATGATTCTGCAGTGCTGAATGTCATTACTGCTTGCAAAGGTTAGTGCAGGAGCTCCGGGGCTGGACACCGCTGTCTTTCCATCACGGTTGTGCCTCTTCTCCGTTCACAGTGATAAGTGAGTTAGCTATGGGTGACTGTTCCCTCTGACCGTTAGACTGAGCAGCCAAATGAAAGGGGAATATATTTAACGCAAGGGAGAATAAAAGGGTTTCTCTCAAGTGCTTTCCCTCTGCTATATATTTAGAGTTCAGGCTTACTGGCCCATTCCCATTCCAATGGGCTTAACCAATCATACTTATATATTATATACATGCACACACATATATTCTTTTGAAAACTGAAATTGAAGTCACTGTAGAATATTTTTTGCAAATAAGTAAAACGTTGCATTTTATTGCTCTTGAGACTAGAACTGCACAGCAAAGGAAATCAACAAAGTGTGGGATAAACCATTTCTTCTTACTGTCTTCCCACTGGCAGTTGCAACCTCTTTGGCAAAGAAATGACATCCCAACATTGAATAGTCCCAGGAAAGTGCTATCATCTTTGTACCTTGGAAAGCTTGCCAAACAGATGTTCTATTCAGGAAGGTAATGGATTTAAAGAGGTCATGCAGATTAGGGATACAGGATAAATCTGAAGTACGATAACTGTCCAAATTTGAAATTCTGCTTTCTGCTGCAGAAAAAGTAACCAGTTGGAGCCTAGCATTCTTTTTATTTTTCATAAACAGACCACTCAGATCAGGAGAGTGCAGCATATGCTTAGGAACTAGAAAAAGGGGGGGCTAATACAGGAGCTGTTACTCACTCTATTTTAGTGTTTTTTCAGATGATTGGTTTTATTCTCAAAATTTACATCTTAATCTTTGATCACACTTTTTAAACCAAAAAAGACCTTTCATTAGGCTTTAGATATGATACATTTCCTAGATCTAGACTCATATTAAGATTCAGAATTTGAAAGTGAATCAGTCATGTGTGGTGTGGGATACTAAGGGGTGCATGGTTGCTGAGGGACCATCCCCCCAACTTTTCCAGAACACTCTGAGCATCTCTGGGGGGAGAGGGTGGAGGAGGGGGAAGGGGCAAGGGGGGGAAGCATCCTGTGATTGCTTTAAAGTGACTGAATGGTTTTCTTGCAGCACTGCTTTGCAGAGCCGCCTGGTTGGAGGATCAGAGCAGCCCACAGCCTCATTCTTTCTCAGGCCATCCCCCCACCATGATACACAAAAGGCATCATAGGGGGAGAAAGATAATGATGGGGAGGGGACAATGTGTCTGACTGTTTCAATGGGCATTTCTACAGTGAGGTTCTTTATAAACACCAGGTGCTGAAGGTAAAAGCCAAATTACTTTTGATTAGCTTTTCAGTGTCATACAGACACCTTCTCCCTTCACACAGTTCAAAGTGATGGTAAATGCCGGGGAGGTTTTGACTCCTGGGCCTAATAGCTTTGCAACGTTAATACTTACGATCAAGAGGTACTTCCAGTGTGGTAACCATCTGGCACAGGACAAGAATCAGGGGCACTCTGCCTGCGTATGAGCACTTCTTTTTCGGCATTATTTTAAGCTGCATTAGCTTAATTCCTGCTGCGATCCACAAACTGATTTTCCTTTTCTTCTTTCACAAAAGATTTGTGTGCAACGTTTAAATAATTTTCACGAAGGGAACTGAAAAAGGACAGAGTAAGAAATATAGTGTATTTAAAAAAAGGATACAAGGGAGTCTGCTGCACAGAAAATCAGTTCTGTATTATACATGAAGTCTAAAAGGGAGCTAACTTTTAAATATTTAACTCTCAAGATTGGGATAATCATTTATTCATAGATCAGCTAAAATCAGGTCAGATATATCTGTAATGATGTCAAGCAAAATCTGTTGACTTTGCCATCTTTATGGTTTTTCCATCTTAAACATTTGCATTTATATCAGAGGCTACCTCATTGTTCCTAATAGATCAGGAAAACCTGGCTTACAAATTGGTTAGAAAGTGTGACTTCTGAGGGGAGCCTAGTGGCTTCTCCATTCTAGACATTCTAGAGATCATCTCTGGGGAAGTTCACGGCATTGTTGCAAATTTGCTTCAAAGCCCAATCACTAATTAACCAGCAGAACCAGCCACAATTCAGGCCTTCCCCATCTCTAAACCAAGACTATGGCAACAGATTATATCTGGGCTCTGATTTCCAGGCCTTCTTCACCAGTCATCTTCCTGGACAGTGATGATCAATTTTCCTAGAGTCTTCTTCAGTTAAATATTGGGAATGGCCATATGGGATCTACCAAATAAAGCAGAATATATTCTTAACTGGGTAATAACAAAACCCTCAATGATCCAGCCTCGATTTTTCTTACAAACTTTGTCTCCTGTTTCAAAAATAACTTTTCTTTGTTTGATGGCCTGTTTCTGTTTTTCTTTCTTGGGTCAATCCTTTATTATGCCCTGTATTTTCCCTCCTTCTTACCTTTGTTTATTCTATTTCTCTGACCTGGAATGCCCTCTCCACCATATTTCCTTATCAAAGGCCAATTTATTTCTGATCAGTTGAAATTGAAACATGAGCTGATGACACCCAAACTAGGAGTCATTCGCCTCCTAAGAATTCCTGAAATTCTGTGTTTGAATTATCACATACATTATGTAGACAGATACAGAGACAGATATCTTTTGTAGGCGTGTTCTCTCTCCCTTCCTTCTGCAGGCTGATACTGTGCCTCTCCTATCTTTGTTTCCCTTTCCCATCACCTGACACGGTGTGCCTTGCCCAGGAGTGTTCCCCGTGCACAGGAGCATAAGCACACCCAGAATATAGACCAGCAGCAGAGTCCTACCTGGAATGACAGGTTTAATCATGTCTCTCATCAATGAAACAAGGTAGGGGTGGCCCTGGGTCTCTCTGGAAGGTAGGAGGGATGTTATTATTACAAACAAGGGACGGTCCCACAGCTTAATTACTGAATTATTTGTGTGGTTGTTATGACTTGCTTGATAGTGTACTTTGATAATGTTCATGTTTCCTACTGAACTGAAAGCCTCTGAAGGGTAGGAACGGCATCTTTTCTGTTCCCCACTGTGTCCCCGAGAGCCTATCTCAGCACCTGGCACATGGGAGGGAATTCATGAATATTTGCAGAAAAAAAAAATGGAGGGAGGAAAGGAGACCTAAGATCTTTGAAGATGATGTGCTCACATAGGTAGTCCGACCACAGTCCACTGAAGGCTATTAATATTTACACTACTTGGTTTAAAGCCAAACTCTTGTCAACATGATCAAATTAGTTTCATATCACATCTGTGTGTGGAAGAGAGCTCAAATGTATAAGAGGAAAATGAAACAATGCTGATAACATGAATATGTGTTTTGTTAGCAACGGAGTTCTTATTTGAACTCAATTACAAATGTAGTTCAACACTTCTTGCCAAACAAATGGAAAAAAGAATTTAATGTGCTAAACATAGACATTATACATATACAAAATAAGTATTACTTTGTAAATGAAACATCCATGCTATGTGGTTTCATTTAAGTTCGACCACAGTCTACCGAATATTTTATTCCATACATAGTCTGAAGAGGCAAGGCAGGTTGAATGATACTTTCATTCATATGAAGTAAGATCCAGGAAATTTGTTTTTCCATATTGTACTATATAAAGTCAGGTCCACTGAATATCAAGAGGTACGTATTGAAGCTCAGCCAATCAAATCCAACCAAACTATAAACCAGACTGTTTTGTGTGTGTGTGCAAAGCATATCTGCATCATTTCATCAAATCTATTTATGTTTCTCATGATTTTTCTGTTGAAATGGTAACTCTGAATTTACACATACACTTCAGGGAATCTAAATGGCACTGAAACAAGTTGATGTTAATACTGCACATCCTGAGAGAAAACTGCAGAACCAGACACTGAGAAAACCATAGTATACGTGCCTGATTTGTGCATCAAGCTTATCAAGTTTATTCAACTGAATTGCCTAGCTCTCTGAACGGGTGCTGGAGAATTAAACATTTTTGAAAAGATGTACTAATAAATTGTAATGTCCATAAGATCTCAAGAAACTATGTACCATTTCTGTTATAAGTTCTTCACTTATTATTTATTTTGCCTGGATGATTTAACTACTCATCCTTCAAAACAGAGAAAACCCTTAGGCAACTTCATATGAATGAAAGTATCATTCAACCTGCCTTGCCTTTTCAGACTATGTAAGGAGTAAAATAATATTGCACATTAAATCATAGTCTGGCAGAAAGAAAAAATAAGAAATTCAAGAAAAATCGAGAAAGCACTTAGAGACAGGAGTAAATCCTCACAATGAAAGGAGGTCATGAGCTATGATGACTGAAGGTTCTCTTCAGAAGTTCTAAGTTAACTGCACCAAAACCCAAAATCGCATGTGGTATGGGTTGTATTTGGGGAGGACAAAACAACAGCCCAGCCCAGCCTCTGGCTCCTGCCCATGGCAAATCACCTACTCCTCCTACTATGCCATCATAGGTGAAAAACTCGGTCCCAAGGACAGCTTTGGGTCCCCAGGCCTCAGGCAAAGTGAAAACTGAGTACAGCAACAGAAAGCTGAGCTTTCTCTCTGTAGGGGTACAGTGGTCTGCACACCTCACAGTGAGAAACCACTGTGTCCACACCCTCAGTGTTGAAGGCAATGCCCCTCCCTGCTAGGAGCTCATAGGCCTTATAGTTTTACATGGAAAATCATAGTCGTTCTCTCTTATGTGAGAACCATGAACTAAAACTATACTCTTGATGTGATTACATTAAAATGGATGGAACCACAGATTAGAAATAATAGCATCACCTTTAGTCAAGGCAGAAGAGTATGTTATTACAAGATAGATGGTCATTCACAAAAAATATTTGCTGCAGATGTTTGAAAGCAGGCTTGAATGAGACAGATGGTAGATTCATGTTTGCAATATGTATCACCCTAATATTTAAAACCACATACATTAGTAAAATGTTCCAGAGTAATGATAAATAGTAAAGCCTTTCAATATTTCACTTCATTAACTCCATTCAAGCAACTTTCCATACACACTATCTCCAGAACCTCTGACTCAGATGAGGGAAAAAAATCTCCCTTCTTCAGTAAATTGTTCATCACTAGAAAATCAATGCAATTCAAGGTTCCCCTACTTCTTTTGGCCTAAAATTTATATTAAATCACAGAGCAAATGGTGCCCTGCATAAATGTATTTGCCATACATTTTAAAAGAAAAACCTAATGTTTTGACAAAGGATTCATATTAAGCCAAAAAACATAGCTCTCCTATTGCTCAATTAAGAAGTCTTGTCATTAGAAAGAAAAGAAAATCTTTTATATTTTTGTCAAGTGAAAGATAAAATAATTCTAATTAAAAACAATCAGCTGTCTATCAGACCCGGAAGGCCATGCATTACTTACCAATGTATTCAGTCTGTTTGTGCTTCCCAGCATCCCAATACTGGTGGCTCAGTGCTCACTGCACAATGTAACATGATCTACTCTCTAAGCCAATAAACAAATATGCTTATGTGACTGGACGCCCGTGGACACACTAATTATTGCTCTAGTGACCCGTCAGGAGCTGGCTTCCCTGACTGGATGGCTGACTGGGTGTGACATTGGCTTGACCATGAAAGGCGTTTTCAGCAGTCAGCTAGGGGATGGTTACTTTTTATGTTCTGCTAAATATTTACTGTAAAGAATAGCACATTAATGCCCATTCCTAGCCCATGCTTGAGCTTTTCAATAGCAGATTTTGTGCCTGAGACTGGAAGGAAGGTTGGAGAGAATGGACAATGACTTTACACAATTAACACATCAACAAAGTCATCCTTAAATGTACACAATGATGCTACCATGGAAGCACCCCAAGAAAAGTACGTAGTCTGGGATAACGTGACTGTAGAGATTGTAACCATCTCTTCAAATAACAAGGCAAACTGTGAAGCACCAAGGAACATGTTTCTAATTTCTTCCTAACCCAAAGGAATGCCCCATGGCAGGGTTTCAACAAGGAATCTGGTAGCTGGAACTTGAAACAATACTGAAGGAAAGGAGGACAATGAACAGATGTTTTTTTACCCAAGAAATAGATGAGGGAACTTATCTTGATAATGGCCCAAATCTCCATTCCTCAGAGCACTATAACTGATCAGCTTATTTGATATTCATAAAAATTCCATAAAACAGCAAAGCAGGTTTTAATACACATTTAGTAGATGAGGAAAAACAAACAAACACAAATAAACAATGATCTCAATGGCCATTATTCACTGGGTACCTTCCATGTGACAGGAATCACACTGAATCTGTTCCATGCATTAAGTTACCTCATTTCACCAAAAACGCCAAGTGGTAAATTCTATTACATTTCCCAATTTACTGATACAGAATCTGAGAAGCAGGATGGAAAAGTCGTCTGCTGAAGGATGCACACATGGTATGACAAGTGCCAGACCTACAGCTCCAGTGCTTCTGAGAAGTCTGGAGCATTCAGCCATCTCACACTGCCACACTATGAGATGCCCCAGCATTTCTCTCCTTTCACATACTCTTATTATTATTTTTTTATTAAAGCATACTTGAAATAAAATACTATATTGGTTTCAGGTATACAGCATAGTGATTACCAGTTACATATATTACTAAATACTCACCACAGTAAGTGTAGTTGTCATGTGTCACCATACAAAGATATTACTATATTACTGACTTTATTCCCTATGCTGTACTTTTCATCCCCATGACTTATTTATTCATTATTGGAAGTTTACACAACCTTATTCCCTTCACCTATTTTGCCCATCCTTCCATCCACCTCCCCATGGTAACCACCAGTTTCTCTGTAGTTATGAGTCTGTTTCTGCTTTGTTTCTAAAAATTTCATATCCTCTTACTTTGCATTTAGCCAAGAAGCCAATAGAATTACCAAGTTTAGTCACTGATGTTAAAAAAAAGTGCAAATTTTTTCCGAATATCCACAAAAGATCTTCACAGCATTGCCCATAGGACAACTCCGGGGGCCTCCTCACGCCGGATTCCACGTGGGTAGTGCTGGCCGGAGTTATACCAAATGCTGGCCCTGGCCTTTCAAAGGAGCTGCAAGTTAGGACAATGTATACAAGACACATTTTAAAAAGTAAATTTTAAAAGTAGGTAATATGTGCACATGGCACCACCTTCATAAGGTACAAAAGACCATATAATTCAAAGCAAGCAACATAGCAACTCAGTTTCCCTGTGGGAGGGTTACTATTACTAAGGTTTGTGAATCCTTCTAGAGATAGTCCATGCGTAAAGTATAAAAATATGTAAAACAGTATTTTAAGGACCTTGGATTTAGAAAATGTTTAAAAGCCTTTTTGACATTGAAGTTTAAATCCACAAAAATGCCAAGGTCTTTCAGTGAAATCTAGTTATTTGCAACACATGAAATTATTTGGATACTGACTTTTTCACCAACTTTGTTTAGCAGAGCATTTATAGGAGGGGAAATAGAAAACAATGAATTAGAGACAAAGCTTATCCTAAGACAAAGGATAAGCATGCTTGATGAAAAGTCTGAATGTGTGAGACTAACAGTGACCCTGACCAAGAATGGCACCTGTTTTCCACTTGTCCAGACAGTAATCTGATGGCAGTTGTCAGGATCAGCCTCAGGGGTGACAGAGCTGACTGGAAAAGGAAGGATGGGTGGAGCAGGAGAGAAAGAGGACAATGTTTCTAAAAGGACGCCTTCCTCACTCCCACCTCCAAATCCAATCACAGCTGCCTAAACAGAATGGAGACTGTGTCACTCTGAATGCTAGCCATCCTCATGGTCAGCCATTCTGCATTGACCCCACCATTCTGATCAAGGCTCGAAGCATCGGGGTGGGTGTCTGACCACAGGCAGCAGCTGTGGGATGACTCGGCTGTTGCCAAGGGCTGAAGAATGACCAGCAACGTGGTTAACAAATGCCCTTCTCAGGGGGAGGGTGAACATGAGGCAGAAAGAGAGAGTGAGTCAACAGTTTGCAGCAGGAAGAGAGGCCAAAGATCATAGAGAGGGAGGCAGTATGAAGAACCACGAGTGAGCAGAGGATACCAACGCTGTCAGGAGCAGAATGCAGCCAGTGGGAAGCCTCAGGATCAGCAGAAAGAGAGTCAGAGGGCCTCTGTGTGACCGCAGCATTGGTGGAACACCTGACAGGGGCTGTGAGTACCTGTTCCTCTCGCACTATGATACCCAGGCCCCTAAAACTATTGGGATCCCATGTTCCAATTCTCTACGAGGTCTGACAGAATAGTGCTTGTGGTGGCAATGTCTTCCTGTCTTTCTTCCATCTTGTAATTCTAAAACAAGTCTACTAATGTGTAGATGGACTGTGACACTCCTCCCTGGATTCACACCCTTGTGTGGTCCTTCCACAGTGACTCTGGGCTCAGCCATGTGACATGCTTAGGCCAGTGGGATTTGAACAAGAATTCTGCCAGCAGATGGCAGTGAGCATTTTCACACTGGGACTTATCCTCCTGTAATATTCCCTCTGGGAAGCCTGAGCTAGACCACATAGACATGAGAGGCCAGTGGAAAGAGTCCCTGTGGAGATGAAAGGCCATCTTGGACTTTCTGGGCGCAACTGAGCTCCCAGTTGAATGAGGATGAGTAAGCAACTCATTAAACCACATGAAACAGAAGAATCCTCTGAGGAGAGAGGAACCAGATGTTAGCCATCGGGATTAACAAAACCTCAGAATCATGAAAAGTAACAAATTGTTGTTGTTTTAAACCATAACATTTTGGGAGATTTGTCAAATAGCCATAGATATCTGAAACAATTAGCCGAGACAAACTGAAATTGGCTGTGTCTTGCAACCAGAAAGACTTCACTATGCACATTTAAGACTGATTATTCAAATGCACAGATCTCCTTGCATGATTATGGCTGGAACCACAGGAATTCTAAATAAAATTCTAAATAAATAAGTGTAGCTTTCCCCTTTAAAATGATCTATATTTTTTTTCCTAGACATACTTTCTTGTATACATGTTGGTAGAGCCAAAGGGCACTACCTTAACTAACAACTTAAATTCCATTTCTCATACAAAATTTATATTCAACAAATGGAAGATGGTGACCACTGATATCAAACAAATTTGTTCACACTAGAATAATGGTGGATTATGCCTAATTTAGAGTCTTTGGCATTATATTATTTCTAATGTAGAGAGGCAAAAAGTAAGCTAGGGAACGGTGAGGGAGGGCCCAATGCTGTGAGTCAACCCCTCTTCCGCCCCACTCCATTCCCATGAATCACACTAGGATTCTGAGCCTGGTCCCAGTTTCCACTTGGACCCACTCACTCTCCTACCAAACAGGGAATCTGAAGAAAGTGGGGAGGAGAGAGAGGGGAGCCAGGCCTGAGAGACACATCTATTTCTCCATCACAAGGCCCATTTCCCAGTTGACTTTCTCCAATTAGTCAACAGAAACGAAGTTCCAATTTTTTAAAATGGGAAGTAGGGAACTGCTGTAAAGGTGAAGACTGAGAAACAGAAATTTAGTTCTGAATACAGGTCTTGATAATAATGTATTTGGAAAGATTTGTCAAGTCATTGAAACAAGCTCCAGCTCTATTTATCTTCTTGTAAACTGAGATTTATACAAAATCATTCAGAAGATGTAAGGATCAAAATAGTTTATTAAAACTGTCAGCAAAAAGGTCCATACGGGATATTAGTTTTCTTCATGAGCTATAACCTCATCCATTTGTCAAGTAAACAACACATGGCCAAATGGCGGCCATTTAATAGCAGCGAATAGCACTTTGGAATGCCTGGCAGGCTACTAACTCAAAAGAAAAAACACATTTCAAAGATGAGAGGCCAGGATATATAAGTTGTTATTCTTCCTGAATGGTATGTATGAGACACTCAGGGTGCAGATACAAGGTGTAGGTCAAAATCACAGGGTGCTCCTTTCCTAATGGGCCTGGAGCGGGGCTTGGGGAGGAGAAAGAGTGGGAGAAAGATTTAGCCTGTACTGCAGGGAGAAACTAACCCAGAGGTCTCAGTGCTTAGCACAAGACAGTTCATATCTTGCTCATGCTATTGCCCAGTGCGGGACATGGGGCTCTGCTCCAGGCTGCCAGTGGCTCCACCACTTCAGCACAGGCTTCCAGAGGCTTCATGTCCTTTTGTCCTTAACTGCCTCCACCCAGAGATGACACACCCGTCCTTTGCTCACAGCTCATTGGCCAGAAGTAGTTAATGACTCCAACCCCAAGGGAGTCTGGTAAATGTCTGGTGCCTGTGGAATATCTAGCAAGCGCTACTGTCTCTGCTGCCGAGAGCAAGCTCAGTTCACAGGAAATCGGAAAGTGCCTCTTCTGAAAAGGGCTTCAGAGAGACTTTCCACAGGAGGGCTTATTGTTATCTTATTGTTCCATCTCAGTGATTAGTCAGGAATGATGGTGGTGAGCAAGGGCTGTGTGGGTGCTGGGTGGCGGCAGTACCTCCTCTGCCTCCCTCCTGGCTGCTTCTGATTCACTCTTTCCTGTAACTTGGGCTTCCTCCAGATATGGGCCTGTGTGTGGGGGTGAGGAAGTGGAAGGGCCAGGTTCATCAAATTTAAGGGACTTCACTCCTGCTATGTTACAGATTGCTATGATCTTGACAGCAACATTTCAAAATATATTTTGCTAAGATATCCAGGTTCTGTATAATCACAACAGGACTGTGGAAATGAGAAATGAAGACCTTTACAATGTGATGAATTGTGTTTTCCACTTCTTATCTTTGCTGGGGAAGGTGTATTACCATAAACTAAATAGCTGGAACTCTTTCATTCCAGCTAGAGGCTATTTCGCAGAAAGAACAAATCTCAGGCACTTGCTGTTATACATTTTGCATTACAAAGGATTTACCAGCAAAATGGGAGTAATTCATGAAACGTTAACTCCTGGTGCATTTAATTTTCTTTAAATAGGCCATGTGAAAATCTGCGTTTATCAAAAAATAAATCAATTAAGTGATCATTTGCTTCCAAGAGAACCTGTTGATTTACTCCAAAGAGCATCCTCCTCCTGAGTGTTGAGAATATAATTCAGTTTCCAGGAAGTTTAAATGTCAGCTCCTCAGGAGTCCATATTCTCCATTAAAGCTAAGCACACAAAAACGTGAATGTTAGAAACAACATTCTCTGCAATGTAAGATTTAATCAACGCAACAGTCAAAGCTTTAGAATACTCTGATGTGTGTGCTGAAAGATACTGACTTCTCAGGACACTTTTTCTACAAGAATATCACATTCTATTACTTCTACCACTTAGATGAACTCCACAGAAAGTCTATATTCCACTGCTAGGTGTGAAAGTTATATATTCCATCCTAACTCAAAGAGCAGGTTAGGAGCAGTATCCAGAAGAAAGTATTCTTGGTCGCAGTGCCCAGTTCCCTGAAAGAATCAGGGCAGAAAAGCTGCTGGTTGTCATCAAAGTTGGTTGATAAGAACATTAAACCTAGAATTACTGCCTATTTGTGTCTCTTCAGTCCCACTTCCTTGGCAAAATTATCATGGGTAAGCTGAGCATTTATTTCCTAAAGACAGATATTTGGTCTTTCTGCAATGAGAGTGGGGAAGTAAGAAGGAAAAGTGAGACAGGAGGACAAGGACAAAGTAATAAAAGAAAAAAATGTTATAGATGAGAGAAACTTCTAAGTTGTATTATTCTTATTACCACCACTTTTTTGCTTATAAATTATAATTCATCAAGGAACTGGGTGGAAAAAAACACCTATGAAAAATAATTTTTTAATTCTTGAAAGAACTCACAAAGATTTCAAAGAAAACGTTTATGTAGGAGTACCTCTGGAAGGCGCTCTTCTAGAAGAGAGCCCTTCAAAGTGCTCCCCCAGCCCTGCTGCTGGAGTCACGACAGCCACATCTGCTATGATGGACGGGGAGTCAATTAAAGCAGGCATGATAGTTCAGCCACTGAGATGCCACAGCAGGAGGAGAAAACCAAGACCAGAAACTGAGAAAAAGAGAGGTAAGTATTAGATTCTGCAAGGCTCCTGCTTATTGAATATGATGAAGTGAGACAAGGCAGGAGTGGAGAAATGAGTGTCAGCCACATGTTACTATCTCAGCAAAGGGCACAATGATGTGAGCAGGAGTACATCTGGGCCCAATTCCTTCTCAGAGAGGAGAGGCTTGGAGCCCCTGGCTGAGGCTGAGCAGTGGTTTATGGGTCTAGGTACCATCTGCAGATCTGTGTGTCCAGTGGAGCCAACTTGGGCAATATGAGAGGCAACATCTTATGGAGAAGATGATTCAAAAACCTGGCAGAGTGGCCAACAGAATCTAGAAGTGATAGAGCTGGGCAAAGAACAAAAGCCAGGTGAGAGACAGCAGAAAGGATACCAAGGGACATCATCAAGAATAAAGCCTGGGCCCAGTTGATGTGGGAACAGAACCTAGAGAAAGTTCAAGAGCTGAAAAGAACAACTGCGTGTAGCTTTCACAGGGCACTGGTGTGAGTGCAAGAGGTGTGCAGGCCGAGCAGGAAGAAGCGCTGAAAGCCCCCTCTCTCTACCTGCTTGGTAGCTGGCTCAGGATTAATCAATAAACATTGGGGACCCTCTTGCCACACTTTACTAGGCCAAGGGTAGCATCTTAAATCTGTCCATTAGTCTGTCTGAGGAAGGCTTTCAAAGTCTAGTTTTTTTGTATCCTTCAAAAATTTAAAGTAAGAATATTCTAGGCCCATGTCAGAGTCCAAAATGTTAATTGTTGGTCTCCAACTGCTCTCATAAGCCTTGTATAAAAAGAATTTTTGTGTTTGTGTTTGGAAGGCCTAAGTACCCTTCTAAAAATAGCTCTAAAACATCTCAATGGCAGCTCAGTGTTAACTTCTGATTTTTTAAATCAAAGTTGATTATAAGAATAGATATCACTTTCTTTTTCTCTGTTCATTTAACTAGTTCAGGAAACCTAGTTCTATGTGCAGACTAAGCAAGCTAAGCTATCAGGCAGACAAGCAAGAAGCAGAAAACAATAGTCATGTTTGAAAGATGTAATTTGGTTTCAACTGAGAGTAAGGGTTTAAATGGAGACAAGTCATTCTGTATACATTTCTGAGTATATTTTGCTTAAGAGGGGAAAGCAAATGATAATAAGCTGAAATGATGATAATATGCTGAAAATTCTAACTGGAGGGCAAGCCCATAAAATTGAGGAGGTCACAATAATGGCACAGAGGCAGTGATGCCTGAGACGGCTGTTAGGCCTGGGCACTTCTAAATGGGTCTTAGAGGTCTTAGAGGGGATAATACTCATTTTTACTTAGAAGCTTTAAAACTACAGCTTTCAAGCTGTATCTAAATGTATTTAGATAGAGGTCTTTGTAGGACTGGTTTCAAACATTTGAGTAAAAACATTTTTTTGCAGACCTAAGTTTCAGATGCTCTGGGGAAGATTCGAAAGTGAATATAACATAATTCATGCCCCTGAAGTGCTCAAATCTGGGCTTGGGAGAGGGAAGTGGGTTCCATGAGAATGTAACTAAACGTAAAAACAATGTGGTAAGTAATCCCACTCAGTAGGAGGATCTGAACCCAGCAGAACGGGAACACAAAGTAGAATGCACCAACTCTGCTCAAGAAGGAAGAGAAAGGACTTCAGAAGGTGAGATGGAACTCTTCCAGGAAAGAGTAATAAGAATATTCCAGGCAGAGAAGATGGAAGTGGTGAGGAAAGTTGCTAAGACACCAAAGGTATGGTATGTTTCTGGAAAGTGCCCAGATGGGACTGAAGCACACATGGCAGGAGGGAGGAATGAAGCAGAAAGGATGAATTGCTGCCAGAATAAGTGAAGTTAAATGCTGTATTGTTGAATTTTGACTTTATCATGATATTAGGTGACTTTCAAAGTACTAAGCTGAGTACAGCGAGTTAAATAACTTTTCTTTCAAAAGGAGCTTCAAAGTGCCAGCTTCTCTCATATATGACAAGTCCACAGGTAACATCATACTCAATGGAAAAAAGTTGAAAGCTTTTCCTCAAAAATTGGGAATAAGATAACGATGCCCGTTCTCAACACTTTCATTCAACATAGTATTAGAAGTCCTAGCCAAAGCAATTAGGTAAGAAAAAGAAATAAAAGTCATCCAAATTGGAAAGGAAGAAATAAAACTCACTATTTGCAGGTGACATGGTATTTTTGTTGTGTACCTATATACTAATAACAAATTATCAGAAGGGGAAATTAAGAAAACAGCTCCATTTACAATTGTATCAAAAAGAATAAAATACCTAGGAATAAATTTAATCAAGGAAGGAAAAGACTTGTACACTGAAAACTATAAAACACTGATGAAAGAAACTGTAGAAGACACAAATAAATGGAAAGATATTCCATGCTCACAGATTGGAAGAATTAATATTGTTAAGATATCCATACTACCCAAGACAATCTATATTACAATGCATTCCCTATCAAAATTCCAATGGCATTTTTCACAAAGTAGGACAATTATAAAATTTGTATGGAATCATAAAAGATCCAGGATAGCCAAAGAAATTGTGAGAAAACAGAACAAAGCTGGAGTTACCATGCTCCCTGATTCAAACTATATTACAATGCTATAGTAATTAAAACAGTATAGTATGGTCATAAAAACAGGAACATAGATAAGAATAGCAAGCCCAGAAATAAACCACAAGTAAATGGTCAATTAATTTATGGCACAGGAGCCAAAGATATATAATGGGGAAAGGGCAGGCTCTTCAACAAATGTTTCTGGGAAAACTGGACAGCTACATGCAAAGAATCAAACTGGGTCACTATCCTATAACATATACCAAAATTAATTCAAAATGGATTAAAGACTTGAATTTAAGACCTAAAATCATAAAATTCCTAGATGAAGACATTGTCAGTAAGCTCTCTGACATAATCTTGGGGATGATTTTTTGGATTTGACACCAAAGGCAACAAAAGCAAAAATTTGAAACTGGGACTATATCAAACTCACACAGCAAAGGAAATTATCAACAAAATGAAAAGGCAACCTACCAAATGGGAGAAAATATTTGTATCATATATTTGATAAGGGGCTATGATCCAAAATAGATAAAGAACTCATACAAATCGATAGCAAAAAAAAAACCAATGTGATTAAAAAATGGGCAGAGGATCTGAGTAGACATTATTCCAAAGGAGACATACTGATGGCCAACAGGTGCATGAAGAGATGTTCAACATCACTAATCATCAGGGAAATGCAAATCAAAACCACAGTGAGATATTACTTTACACCTGTTAGAATGGTTATTATAAAAAAGCCAAGAAATAATATATTGGTGAGAATGTGGAGAAAGGGAGCCCTTGGGCGCTGTTGGTGAGAATGTAAATTGGTGCAGCCACTATAGAAAACAGTACAAGGGTCCTCAAAAATTCCAAATAAATCTACTATATGCTCCTGCAATTCCAAATCTGGGTATTAATCTGAAGAAAATGAAGAGACTAACTTGAAAAAATATATGCACCCCATGTTCATTATAGCACTGTACACAATAGCCAAGACATGGAAACAACCTAAGTGTTCATCAGTAGATGAAATAGACAAAGAAGATGTGGCATACACATAAAATGGAATATTATTCATCCATATAAAGAATGAAATCTTGCCATTTCTGACAATATAAATGGACTCTGAGGGTATCATGCTAAGTGAAATATGTCAGACAGAGAAAGACAAAAACATGATCTCACTTGTATGTGGAATCTGAAAAAAAACAAACCCCAAAATCAAGTTCATAGATACAGAGCAGGGAGACAGGTGGGGAATGGGTGAAGGGTGTCAAAAGGTACATACGTCTAGTTATAAAAAAATAAATCATGGGGATGTAATGTACAGCATGGCGACTATTGTTAATAACACTTTATTATATATTTGAAAGTTGCTAGGAGAGTAAATCTGAAAAGTTCTCATCACAAGAAAAAAGCATTTTCATAACTATATACAATGATAGATGTTAACTAGGTTTATTTTTATAGTGATCATTTCACAATATGTACAAATTATTAAATTGTTATGTTGAACAACCAGACAATACAATATTATATGTCAATTACACCTCAATTTCTTTAAAAAAGAGTAGCATCTTCTCATGAAAAGAGTAAAATATGCAGGGAAATTTAGAGGATACAATTAAATTTACCTCAATAATCTGAGAATCAATTATGTACAGACCAATGGTTGCCTGAGGCTGGGGTGGTCAGAGAAGAGAAAGATGACACGCAGGGAGGAGGAAATCTCCTTTAGCACAGAGCTCAGCAGAACGGATGATACAAGGCATGTAGATCCAAGTTATAATTATTTAAAATGGCAACAGTACATCTGGCCTCCTGACCTGCATCATTACCACAACCACTAACCCCTAAAACTAACAGAGACTGCCAAGCCATTGTTGCAGCCTCCAGACCTTGGTCATTGTTAAAGGAATAAAAGTCAATAGTTTTCTGTCCTCACAGAATATGTAAGAGAATAGCTTTGTGACCCTGGATTAAGGAAATTTCTTCATATTAGAAATATGATCCATAAAAAGAAGAAAATGTAAATGGAGCATCATCAAAAGTAAAAACATGTGTTCTTCAAAGGACACCAATAAGAAAATGCGAAGACAAGCCACAGACATAGGAGAAAAGTATTTACAAATCATATATCTAATGAAGGACTTGTATCCACAACATACAGAAAAAAATCTTGTAACTCAAAATTAAGAAGACAACAATTCAATAAAAAAATGGGTAAGAGATTTGGATAGACACCTTCCCAAAGAAGATATACACATGGCTAATAGGTACATGAAAACATGCTTGATGTATCATTAGGGAAATGCAAATTAAAGCCACAATGAGATACCACTATGCACCATCTGAACAGAAATATTTAAAAAGTGCTGGTGAAGATGTGGAGACAATGGAATTCTCATACATTGCTATGGGAATGTACAAAGGTGTAGCTACTTTGGAAAAAAGTTTGGCAATTTCTTAAAAGTTAAACACATAGTGAACCATACAATCCAGCAATGTCACTCCTAGGTATTTACCCAAGACTAGTGAAAACTATGCCCACAAAAACACTTATATGCAAATATGTATAGCAGATTTCTATAATAATCAAACATTGGAAATAATCCAAATGTCCACTGGCTGGTGAAAAGATAGATAAAATGAGGTATGTATACAGTGGAAAACTACTCAGCAATAGCAGAGTGAACTACTGATCTGTGAACCACATGGGTGCAACCTCAAAATTATGCTGTGAAAAAAGCCAGACACAAAAGACTATATGATTCCATTTATATGAAATTTCTAGAAAAATAAAACCACAGAATCAGTCAGTGGCTGTGTGGGGCTGAGGCTGGTGGTGGGAAATAGACAGGAGTTTCTTTTGTTGGTGGTTGTATCCTTAAACTAGACTGGGGAGATGTGTGTACAATGGTATCGATTTACTAACATGCATCAAACTACACTTACAATGAGTAAATTTTGTGGTATGTAAACTATGCCTCCATAAAGCTATAAAAAAGGAAATAACTCGAATATGCTGTGTTTTCCAAAGAGACACACCTCAGGGAGGCACTCGCAGCCTTCTCTCTCCTGGTCTGAGCTCCCACATATGTTACTTGCCCTGGTCCCACTGTAAGTCAAACTGATCTATTTCTGAATCCAGATAATTGAGTCATACTGTGAGAAATGACAAACAATACATCAATTTGTGAAAATGAGTTATTGAAGGAGTAATTTTAAGAGGAGAAATGTAGAGATAGGAGCCTATTCTAACTAAAATAGATAATGTGGATGAAAATAAGCTACATTTGTCATTTTCATGAAAAAAGATATTTCTATTATCCACTGCAAATCAGTTTCCTTCTGTGAATTCAGGACAATTCACAGTATTTCTCAAAATGGTTTTTATGATATATTAAGCCTCCTACAAACTCAGACTTCAAATCAAAATTATTTTTAACTTCACATTTACTTCCATGCCATCTAAGGCACACGAGCTATTAGCACATAACTTGGGTAGAGAGGATCTGTTTGTTTCATCACGAGGTCTCAGATGAGGGCGTGGGTTCCCTTTTTTAACCACCACAACACCTCCTGCTCATCTTCATGTCACTTAGCATGGTAGAATTATAAACACTTAAAAAAGTCAGTGCTATTTATTTCTAACTCACTAGGCAAAAACAAAGTACCAAAAGTAGAGATTAAGAAAATAAAACTTCTCAAACTCAGGCTCAGTTGCTGAGAGCCCCACGTCCTTGCTGGAGGAGGAGGCTGTGTGCGGGAAGGACGGAGCAGTGCCAAGGCCTTCTCCCCCAGTTAACACCCTCAGCTCCTGCGCTGATAAGTTCCCGCCCGGTAGTCCTTTGGCTAGAAGCCAGTTAAAACGGCAGTGATCCCCTCCAACCAATGTGCTCACCTGCAATTCTGTCTCTCAATTATTTCCACTATTCTCGTTCTTTGGCCTCATGTTTCTCCCACGTTTCAAGAATTCTCCAGTTCCTTCCTTCCCTTCTCTTTTTTTTAGTTCCCGTGCACCACCTGCATTTTTCTGGCCAGTGCTCCCAACTTCTTTCTCCCCTGGCTTTTAAAGGGTGCCTACCTAGGAAACGCCAGATCAGAACAGTCCTGCCCATAGTGCCACGTTGCCACAGTGACATAAAGTCAAACTCGCCCTGTGGTCACACAAGTGGAGGGAGGTAAGAAAGGAGAGAAAAGATGGGTGGTGAGTCAGACCTTGGCTTTGCACTTGGCAGCGGTGCTGCATTGGTTACGTTCAGTAAACTCTCCGTGCCTTAGTCTGCTCACCTATGAAGTGGGGCTATGTGACCTGGCGCCAGGGCTGTAGTCAGGACAAGTGAGGTGAATGTGTAATGTGCACAGTGACATGCCAGGCCTCCTTTCTTGTTACTTACTCTATCGTAGGCCTACAGGACAGACACACTGATCTCCATGCCTTCCATGTGGCTTCCTCCGACTGGACCTCCGATCTTGACCCTCCTCATGGCCTGGATAATGCCTCCTCATTCCTGGAGACTCGGCTAAGCTGTCATCCTTCAGAACTGTGCTCACTTGAACAGTAGCCACTAACCACATGCTAGTGTGGCTACCTAGATTTAAACTAATTAAAATGAACTGCAATAAAAAATTCAGTTCCTCGGCTGCATTTCAAGTGCCCGATAAGCCACATGTGGCTGGCTGGCGGCCATGTGCTGGACAGTGTGGGATGGAGTATTTTCATCACCAGGAAGTCCCGCTGGACAGAGCAGCTCCAGGAAATGTCTTTGCTGCCCTTCTCCCGAAGAACCCATGTGTGCTCTTATAAGGGCTCATGTTTTCATTGCTGACTCCTTGTTCTTCTCTATGAACTGTGAGTTTTCAGAAGTACCACCCCAATCAATAAGAGTTTGCTAACCGGGTTATTGCATGACTGACTGAAAAGCTTTTTTTCTTTTTTTTTTTTGGAAAAAATCTTTTCATTTACTGGAGGCCCCAGACCCATGAGGAAGGAGCTCCTGCTATCCTTGCTTTCAGGAGTTGGTCCTGAGTGGTTTCTCCTTGTTTGCCTCCTATTCCATTTCTCAGTCCACTCCTAATCCTGCTTAATTCAGTTCCTGACCTCCTTGACTCCTGCCCTCTCGCCTTGTTTCTCTTGCACATCTTCGCAGATCGGCTGCCACCTCCTGCTCTTGTCCTTGGCTTCCTCCTTTGTCTCTCATTACGTTCTTCTGTGGGATTACAGATTATTCCGGCCGCTCTGTGTCCCTAACCCGTTCAGGCAAGCCCAGCACTAGACCATGTAGCCAGGATTTCTTGGCCTCCATGAAAGGGAATTAAACAATATAGCTTCCAGGAAAATATTTGATGTCAGATAAGTCACTAAATATAAAATCTCTTTGTATTTGAAGTGCCTTTGGCAGGATCTGGCACAGAGTATGTACCTTACAAATACTTGTGAGGGATGAATGAGCTATTATTTTATGAAGGAACATAATCTCAGGGAGCAATGAGGTCCAAGGGGAATGAGGCTGAGAAGGAAGGAATGCCAGTCTGGAGACGTACATAGAGCTGCTGAGCATGGCTGCTCAGTCCACAGACCACACCCCCAAGCAGCCAGGAAACTGCCACTCAGAAGCAGCCCTGGAGTGGTGTGGAGAAAGGCCGGCCTCTGCATCTCTGGGTTGTGCATTCCAAAGCACGGACATCCAGTGGGTCTGATGCCAACACAGGAGCCTTGGTGGGAGCAGAGAGGCGTACAGGTGCGAAGAGCTGGATCAGGAGATGGGGAGGCAGAGCAGCTCTGCAGTGGAGCATAAAAGATGCCTGGTGCAATGCACATACATTAATCTTTCAAGTTACCTAGCCCTCGTGCTCAGGACTTGGACACCAGAGGGTGACATTAGGGCCAGGTGGGTGTTCTCACCCTTGATTCCTGGCAAGGTGCTAGGTACCTGGTAAGCACCAGTAAAAATGGATGGTTGGCATCATACAGGCATCTGAGCGGTGCAGAGGGGTCCTGGGGCCCCAGAGGAAGAATGTGAGCAGGACGTGAGGGGCACTGGTGGGCGGAGGAGGGCTGATAATCAGCCTGATCAGCTTCATCATTTTGCCTGGAGCCAAGTGGGCTTCGAAGGATTCCCCGTGTCTTCTCCTTCTAAATCCCAGGCTAATAAAACTTCCCTGGAACCCCTTCCATAGTTTCATATTTAATAAGATTTCCTAAGGCATTCATTCTAAAATCCACTTTAGGCCCAGGTAATGGTCATGGTACTAAGGATAAATCAATTGACTTTTCACCAGATTTGCTTCGGAGCCCAAACTGATTTCTTTGCTTTCAGTGTGTGTCACAACCGCCTACAGCTGCTGATCTGTGGCTCTCTTTGCGGATGCCAGGTACAGCTCCATTTTGCTCCATTCCCTGTCTACAGCTGACAGATTTCGTTTGGTGATTAAGTGCTAGTGCTGTGATTTGCTGTATCCATTCACTCTTATTGATCAAGACCTGTTCAGCAGGCTTTTGTTTCATCTTCATGAATCATAAACTTGAAAGGCCAATGATACTCCAAGAAATTATTTATTTCAGTACCTTCTTCCTACACAGGACAATAAAAGGCATTCCCATGAGAGTTGGTGTGCTCACCCCTCTTCTGCTTCACTCCAAAACTCTCTCAGCTGCTCCTTGGATTTCAGCCCTAGCTGTGAGGGTCCTGTTCCTCCGCAGGCTTTGAGCGCCTTTGCACAGGTGCATCTGGACGGCAGTGTCATGCTGTCCCCACTAAGGGAGCCTTTCCTTCTTGCCCTGGCATCTCTACTTTGGCTCAGCAGCCCAGGAATTCGCTCAGTGCTCAGGCAAGCATGTCCCAGCCGGTCGGGAAGGGAGTGCTGTGGGGCCACTCTTGATGAGTGGGGATCTGGAGCCAGGGAATAAAAGCAACCTCTGTTCATCCCCTTCTGAGAAGCATCTCATAAACCGCCCCCCCTCACAGGCCCCGGGGGGTCCCACAGCCAGTGTGATCGCGCATCCTCGTGTTGGCTGCTCCTGTTCCTCTTGTTCACTCCCCCAAGGTGACATTTCCAAACAAACTTCCCATGCATAAGTTTGGGTTTCTGGCTTGGCATCTGGGGGACCCTAGGCTAAGACAAGTGGGTTTGCACACTCTCACACCCTGATGGTACTCCAGGAGTGAGCACCTGTGACTGGCCCCCCAGGCACCCAGCAACCCCACACAAGGACTCCTCAACTGTAATGATTTCTCTCCTCTTCCCAAGGCCGACAGTGGAAACAGGAGCAGCCATTCCCTGAGCATATGTGCTCAGCCTTGCTTTATTATCTTCTTTATACAATGAGGAAATGGGTTCAGAGAGGCCACATAATGCATCCAAGATCTCAACATGAGAATTTAAACTAGTATTTGAACCCAGTCCTGTGGGTTCATAGCCTGTAATCTCTCTACAGCATGCTAAACGTAGACAAGTCCTTATTACTGCAAGTCCTGAGTATCCTTTCTTGGACATTTATTCCTTGAAGATCCAAAGGACAAGCTTTATAAAAGACACATATGTCTAGACAAGCAGTGTCCCTCTTTGCTGGGTCATTGCTTCCCGGGACTCTGCCTTTGTTCTCCTCTGTCGCCTGAGGAGGCACATGGCATCCCGAAGACTCATACTCAACCCGCACGGTGTGAAGAGGCTTTCTGCTTCATCGCCTAGACCTTTCCCCCCCTTTCTTCTTTCTTTGGTCACTTCCTCCCACCACGGCCTCTTGCTTAGCTTCTTATTGTCCTTTGCCTCATCAGGAACACAACTGCAGACTCCCTTGTCTATGCAGGGTGCATACACCACAGTTTGGAGAAGCATTCCTCAGACATCTTCAGTTTCTCAAGCTTGGCTATCAGCTTGACTTGGGGGCATGCACTGGAAGGAAGGTGGACAGGACACCATCTGCGGAGACCTCGCCACAACTGTCATCCTCCAAGGCGCTAAGAGAGGGCAAGCGCCTCTTCCCTACACTGCTGCCCTGTGGCAGCAAACCCCTAATTTCTTCTCAGATTCCAGGCTTCAGGAAGAATAACCAGCTCACGATAGAACTGTTTGCCTCATTTCACTCCATTCATTCAACATCTTCACAGAAGAGAATTTCATTACCTTCTTCCTTGTCACTTTTTTTTTTAGTGTTAATGAGGACTGATGTCCTTTCTTCCCAAATGTGGGACAAGAGTAACACTAACTCCAAAGGTTAGAGAAAAACAACCCCTCTGCGCATGAATGACACAAAAATCTGACCTCCTCACTAGCAGGTGTGAAGTAGTAGAAGAGCCAAGTGCCACTCAGCTTCGTCGTCAGCAGGGCTGAAACAGGGCCGCCTGGGGCCTGCTTCCTGCCAGCACCGTCTGGAAGGTACTAGTGTTTCCCAGCCATGAACGGGGCTGTGTAATTGCCTCTGATCACCGGGTATTTCGCTGAAGCCCTTACCCCTGCCATGTGCACAACTGTCGCACGGAAACCACTTAGGAAACTAGAAGTCATTCATCTCCACGAATGTCCCACTCCACAGAGCTTGGCTCACAGGCTTACTGGATGACTTCATCAGAAAAGCTCTTCTTCACGCTGGGTGGGTGCCATAGGTGAGGAACACATGTCAGGCAGCTGGAAGTGACCCGGGCCAGGCCTCATGCCAGCCTGGCAGCCTGACGACTTCCTGAGCCTTATTTACCTTATGATCTGTGGAGGTCTCCCTGAGGCAGCCTGTCTGTACTGCACTGCCTGCTGGTCCTAATTTATACCATAATATCACTATTACATGTAGTGCTTATGGATATGAAAATATGATATGGCTCAGCATCTTCTTTCTACTTCCTGTGTAAAGCTCTCTTTTCACTTATTCTGGAAGACGTAATTTGTGCTGTATTATTTCATTTCTAACTATGTTTATATTCTCTACAAACTGAGTTACATGTTTTTGGTTTAATTAGAAAAGATAAGGCACAGCTGTGACTCTTGGGGAACTCACAAGGCCCTTAAGGTCATCAGGTCATATCAAAACCAGTATTAGGATTACTCTTTTACTTTTAGTTGAAATGATCACTCCAAAGTGGTCCAACCGCTGTAACAAACTGATACGTCACAAACACGTGCTCTACCCTGAATGACACAGCATTTAACTCTAGGTGCTACCAAGTGCTCGTACAGTAGCTATCTTTATTCTCCTAATGGCAACACGTTGCTTCTTGTGGCCTTCTCCAGAGCTAGGACCCAAAAACAAAGACTGTTTCTCTGTTCCTATAACAAACACATATAAGCCTCCTTCCTGGGTTGTCCTCTCATCAGAAATCAGGGTCTGTTTCCAGACTGAGTCATTGGACCAAGTCCTCATTTAGTTTCTAGGTTTCTAATTCTATTGAGCTTTAGGGAAGCAAGAGTCATTGTCCCTCCAGGCCATGCATAATGAAAAGCAAAGACCTCCACACCTCCTCTTTCTTCCAACAGCAAATGAGTGGTGAGGGTCTCCTACCAGGCAGGTCAGGAATGTTGAGATTATATTTGTTTTTCTTGAAATTTTCCATACTTCAGTGTTTAACATTGCATGTGTGTTTTCAAATGTTTTCTCTTGTGGATGAGAAATGCCATTCCACAGTGGTCTCTGTAAGATTTCCCCACACCATTGCTTTCAGTGGGGCTTTATGATTCTCAGACCTAACGAATCGTCATAAGCATTCACAGAGGGAGCCAACTTCATCATGGCCATTGTAATGCAGTGGTAGTGGCTTCACGGACGGCCGAGTGATGCAACCAGAGGCTACAGCCTGGTGTCATCAGAGAGAAGGCCAGGTCGGCTCGCCACGGCCACCATGCACGGACGGGGAGAGGTGGGGGCACAGGGCCATGCGCGTTGGCCACCCTCCATCAGTGAGGAAAAAGGCTCTCTGATGCTTGTGAAGAACAAACTCACGAAGACGACTGTGTATCACTTCACTCGTCTCTCTCTTAGGTTAAGTCCTTTAATCTCTTCCGTCATTCGCTGTGCCAAAACACAAAGCAGCTGAAAGCTTGGGCCTTTATCTGAAGGACATGCAAAGCTCCCTTGGCTTGCTTTCTGGTGAAATGACAGATGAACAGAAAGGCTATGTGTCGGCTCCCCTACTCAGAATGGTGTGGCCTCCATTTATCCATTTTGGGTCAAGTACAGTTCCATCTAGTCTGGCAGGACCATTTCTTAAACTTGTGTCCTTATTAGGAAGCAGATGTGAAGAAATGTGGCTATAACATCACTTATAAGAATGTAGACTTCGGCATCCATGGTGAGGCCTGGGCATGATGGCTAAAATGAGCTGCATTATAGGGTGAGGCTTATGCTCCCAAGAGTAAGCAGCCATTGCACATGGCATGTGCTCTAGGTAAATTTAGATATTTTTTCTTGAGAATCTGAGCCAAAAGAGACAAAGTCCAAATCAGACCCAGCATCTTTGTCCTTAGGTGCAGAGTGTATTCATGAAAAGACAACATCCTATATTCTTTAAGAAATACCAATTATTCTTTGCAACTTACACCATTTCATATATTTAGATTTGGTTGTCCTGCCATCCCATGCAGTGTTCTAGCCATACCATTCATCCATGTTAATCCTAAACCCACTACCATCCACTTGGGATCACATATAAATGGAAAAGGGCTACCATATTTATCTTTTAGTGGACATTCCTGTCAATAAGTATAAAGGGTCTGACTCAGAGGCTAACAGGTTGGCTTACTACAATTTTACAGGTCCCAGGGGAGGACATGAGACTCCTGGGTCAAAGCAAAAGCTTTATTAAGAACAGCAACAGCAACAGTTTGATGGCCTGAGTATCAGCATTTTCTTGCCTTGGGTCCCAAGGTTTCAACTCCTACAAGGTGATAAAAAGAGATCCAGGTGACACTTGTACACATAGCAGATTGCAGTACATGAAAAGAACTCGGAGCCCAGGGAACAGGAATCTTTTATAATGGGTAGTAAGCACGCCTCTTTGCTCTAGAGGGAAACAATTTCTCTGCCTTCTGAGGCTGTTCACTATACGAACATCATCAAAAAGAGATTGTGGAACAAAGGGTGACCAGTGCCTCTGCTTGCAAGATGTGCAGGGGCCCCACAGAGAACTTTCTCCCAGTAATCTGTTCAATTTGCCGCTGCTCGCTGTGGCAGAAAGGCATACTGTGTGGCCATGCAGCACAGCAGTACTCTTTCCACAAATAACTACGTGCTTTCAGTCAAGGCTCTCAGCTTTGGACTCTGAGAAACCTGTGGCTTCCAAAGAGAATATAAATGTAAATAATGACTTTTCACTACCTTTGTCTATATAAAGGTGTTAACTTTAAAAAGTTATTTAGGGTTTTGCTATAAATGCTCAAAATTTAACCAAATTTTAATAAGCATGATCACAAAACATACATCCTTAAAGGAAAACATTTTCATTTCCCAATGCTTCACTATTTGAATTGGAACATGTCATTTAAAATTTAGCTTATCTGGGTTCTGTATAAGAGACAGAAACATACTTACATTTACATACAATTTCAGAAAAGAGGTCATCAAAGGAGAATACTAATTCCAGTCCAGTGGCCCACTTTCTAAAAATTATTAATTCAAAGCTGGAGGGTAAATTATGAAAGAATCCATTTATTCACACTGAGATAAAGCTCATTTCTTCCATGGTATAACATTATTCCCCCTAGGCCAGTTAATACATAGATTCTGTACATAGAAGTTACTATAGAAAAATATTACGTTTAACCAGAAATCTGTACAGATAATTAAATTCCTGCTCATCTTACACAGTTGCCCCTAGTCTTATGGAATAAATCAGTTCATATCATAGTTCTTTTTAAATTGAAACTTGTACTTAGCCATTTTCATATTAATATCTTGAATAAGTAAATTCACTTCCAAGCATTTCTTCACTTTTTAAATTAGAATTTTTTTCTATTTATTCTTTATACTATTAAAGCTTAACATAGAACCCATGCCGTAAAAGATAAGGGAGTGATACTGTCTTCAAAAAAGTCCTTTTACATGAATAAAAAAGAAGCATGTAGAAGCACCAATTTAAAATGACACTAGAAGTAAATGCAAGAGAAAGCTGAGTTTTCCTGCAGATTGGAAAAGCAGCAGTGGATTTTACAAGTGGGGTTCCTGACGACACAGGGGCCTGTTTATTTTGAAAGCACTGCATAAGACATTGGTTAGTAAGGGAGGGTAGGAATCTAAAGACTATGCCTGTCTCAGCAGCACACAGCCAGCAGTGCGGTCCTGCAGAGATGGCTGGCAGAGCCTGGGGGGTGGGGGGTGCAGCCACATCTGTGCCGTGCTCTGTGGTTCTCAAAGTGCCCCAAGGAGGCAGCTGTCTGAGTGGGATGCCGGACCGCAATTCCTCACCATCTCCCTGGTTACTTGAGAGTGAAAAAAAATGAGAGGGGGAAAAGAGGCAACACAATGAGCAAGTCCTTCACCTCTTAAATATTTCATCACATGAGCTACAAGACCGTCCTGAGTATATGCATAAATTTAGCAGAAATGGTAGTGGGGTGGGGAGCCTTGACGATGGCAGGCTGGCAAATTCACACCTATGGGATCCAGCTCATAATGACTCTGAAGGAACCTGAAATAGTCTAAAGGCCTCTTCCTTTATTACACGTCTTAAATAGATACACAGCGCTTTGTGCCAGGCACTGCTCTTCACAAATACTACTTCACTTTAACCTCACAACACCTTAAGCAGTACCATTATCATCCCCACTTTACAGAGGAGGAAACAGGCACACAGGATAAGCAACTTGCCGATGTCACTTAGCTTGGAGGTGGCCAAACCGTGACTCAAGTTTGGCTTCAAAGCAGGGATGGGACGAAGGTGAGATGGGTAAGGCACAGGTCTTGGTGCAAGATTTAAGGGGTACACCCAAAACTCATCACCAGACACATCACAACTGAATACAGTATTTGAGAGGACAAATCAATGCAAAACACTCACCTGAACAAATATCAAATGTTTAAATAAGGACAAGATCCAGTATCACTGACTTTCTCCTGTGCCCCTGCCTCCAATAAAGTGTGGCACGACTCTGCTCTAGCATCTGTGTTTGTGACCACCATGGTCTCCTCTTCAAACAGCTCTCTTCTTCATAGCTGTCATTTCAGTGTAGAATTGTATAAATGTCGTGCTTACTTGGCTGATGTCTCTCGGCCTTTTAGAAGATGGTAAGCTCTGAAAGCAGAGGCCTGTCTGCTTTGGGTCACTATTTTATCCCAGACAGGCTGCAGGAAGGACCTGACTGGTCCAGAAGTGTGATGGGGAGGTTG